>NC_041390.1:622636199-622688378 GCF_002162155.2 Triticum dicoccoides | reverse complement strand
TTTGGTGAATCCTATGTGTCCGTGTATCCATTCCGTTTCAACCCCACGATCTAAATCCTGAGCATCATGTGCAGCCTAGGAACTAATTACATTTACATGCCCGCTTTGTAACTTGACAACCATCTTAACTCACAGAAAACCCCCCAAAGTCTTTTAACCAGGAGCGCCCCGACTGCCTCTGTTCGTCTTGTACCGCCGCCGCCGCCGTTGTCGTGTGCCTCCGATTTCCGTCGACTCGACCCCAACGTCGTCCGGCACCGACGAGAGGCAGGTAGAGTCCCAGTCTTATACGTGCTCGTCTGATCCCACCCACGTTAACAATCGGCAAATGCCCTATGCATCAGTCTGCTCTGCTCTGCATGTACTTCTCGATCTAGACTTATCTCCCCTATAACTGGTAATACTTTGCTGCAGCGTCAACTACCGATGAGCAATTAGTAAGTACAACGATGTCATTTGCAATCAGCGACACGGAGAGCATCAAAAGTTTAAGGTAAAACTACACACAGATTAAGTCCTTGTGCATACACGTGTGAGTGTACGTAGGTTTAAAGGCTAATCATGTGGCCATGTGTGCAGCAGTATGGATCCAATAAATAGCGTTCAAATGCATATGAGACATGGAGGATTTAGTACACCCCAAAAGAACACTGACGTACCCCTCTTTGTAAGTTCAGTTTGCAGTAACAACTGAAACTATGCATGAAGTTCTTATTCCGGTTTACTCTTGACATTGCAGTCTTCATCTTTTACGCCTGAATGTGATGAGCACTTGAAGCCTAAAGTGGGTATGACATTTGAAGGACTCGAGGCAGTAGAGAAGTTCTACAAGGCATATGCACATGGATCAGGTTTTGGTGTTCGAATCGGACAACAGAAAAAGATTGATAATAAGGTGGTCCGGACTAAGCGTTTCATGTGTAATAGGGAAGGATTCAAGTCAAAAGATAGTAACGAGACAGATGACCCCTTGAAGAAAAGGCGTAAGCAAACAAATACGCGATGCGGTTGTGATGCCCATATCTTTGTTAGACTTTGTGGGGACAACACCTATAAGATAGACTCATGGGTTGAGCACCATGTTCATGGTCTTGTATCACCTAATAAGCGGCATTTGATCAGATCGAATCGTACAGTTAGTGAGAGGGCAAAGAATACTTTATACACATGTCATAAGGCAAGCATTGGAACCTCTCAGGCATATAGGCTCCTGCAAGTTAGCGAGGGCGGAATTCCGAATGTTGGCTGCTCAAAGAGGGACTTGCAGAATTACTACCAAGCACTCAGGTATAAAATCAGAGATGCAGATGCTCAAATGTTTGTGGCCCAATTAGCTAGAAAGCAAGAAGTGAATTCAGCATTTTTCTATGATTTTGACGTGAATGATGAGGGGAAGCTATTGCGTGTGTTCTGGGCGGATGCCACAGGCAGGAAGAACTATAGTCACTTTGGTGATGTCATATCCTTTGATTCTACATATACCACTAATCAGTACAACATGATATTTGCACCATTTACCGGGGTTAATCATCACTTACAAAGTGTATTTTTTGCTGCTGCATTCTTATCAAATGAGAAGGATGAGTCATACATTTGGTTATTTGAGACCTTCTTAAAAGCAATGGGAGGGATAGCACCTAGACTCATCATAACCGATGAAGCCACTAGCATCAAGAATGGTATTGACGAAGTTCTTCCAACCACCGTTCATAGGCTGTGCATGTGGCATATAATGGAAAAGGTTCCAGAAAAAGTTGGACCTATGATTAGAGAAGATTCTGAATTTTGGACGAGATTGAACTCATGTGTTTGGGGTTCGGAAACTTCAATAGAGTTTGAGTCACAGTGGAATTCCATCATTAAAGATTTTGGATTGGAGGAAAATGAGTGGTTGAGTAAAAGGTTTAGCATTCGACATAAATGGATACCGGCCTACTTTATGGATATATCTCTAGCGGGTATTCTCCGAACCACTTCAAGATCAGAAAGTGCAAATTCCTTTTTTAACCGCTTCATTCATCGAAGGCTTGCTTTTGTTGAGTTTTGGCTTAGGTTTGACACAGCTTTAGAATGCCAGCGTGAGGAAGAATTAATGGCAGACAGCAGAAGCATACATACCACCCCGCAACTGTTTACACCATGGACAATGGAGAAACAGGGTAGTGAGGTATTCACATATGAGGTGTTCGAGAAATTTTAGCTACAGGTTATTGCTGCTAGAGACCATTGTTGTGTTCAGAGTATTACACAAGGTGTGGGGGTAAAAAATGTGACCCTGAGAGGTCGGTCTGGTAAGATTAGGGAGGTTTGCTATGCCATTGGAAGCATGACAGCAAATTGTTCGTGCAAGTTATTTGAGTCACTCGGTATTCCATGTCGCCATATTATCCAAGTATTGAGGATTGAAAACCAAAATGAGCTTCCTAGCTACTACATTATGAAAAGATGGCAGAAAAGGTGCAAAAGGTAAAAATAATAATGCATGACAACCAATTTCTTATTGTTATTCCAAAATCATATGACTAACAACATTCTTTTGTTTTGCAGGGAGAATGTTTATGATGAACATGAGAACCTACTAGAAGAAAAACCCATGGATTCACTTGATGCGGCCACAAGAAAGAAGATTTCGGGTGTACGAGATAAGATGGAAGAGCTTATTCAAAAGGCGAAACATTCAGATGAAGCATTGGACTTCTTAACATCAAGTGTGATGAACATTGAGGCACCTTTGGACCAAATGATCCCTGCAGCCACCCAAAGCACAAGGCAAGAGGAATATGAGGCTTTTATTGGTTGTAATATTCCCACTGAAGTTCATATACATCCGCCGACTGATGTCCGTACCGTGGGGAGATGCAAAAGAATAAAGCGAGGAAAGGAGATCAAGGAGGGGGGTCAAAAAAATAAGGACAAAGAAGGCAAGGCAAAGGTCGCATGCTTGTGCAAGACATGCAAGCAAATGGTATTTCATGATAGTCGTAATTGTCCAAGCAAAAAAGAGAAAGGGAGTGTGACTGTGCAAGATATGCAGCCAAATGGTGCTTCCTGATATGGTCCAAGCAAAAAATGATTTTATCTATGTTATCATGTACACTCTGATGTACTGAATTATGTAATCGATGCGAATTTGTGTCGTGTCAAATTATAGTTGACTTGATTTCTGAGAGGTTTTGATGCTTGTCAAATTGCTACAGAGTATCAGACATATTTATCAATTTTAGACATTTTTACCAGCTATGCAAGCATGATTAAATTTCTTTTTAATATTAAAACTTGTACTGTGTGGCAATACTGCATGTTTATTTCCTCCCTTATTTTTTGATCAGACTTGCATTCCAGTAGCACATTGTGAAGTTTGTAGATGTTCAGAAACCGGACATAGCCATCCCTAGGCCACTTCTGTACTTCAAAAGCTTTACTGAAAAGCTTATGCTTTGAGCACATGACTAAGATGGTCACCTGTTTTACTAACGCATAACTGAATTAGTCAGTAGCCTTCTTGGCAACAGCAAAGAGAACATTTTTTTTTACAAAATGCCAAGCAAACTAACAGGGAAAAGCTCAACCAGAGCCTCTGATCTGAACCCGCTACTGCCATTCATTATGCTGCAAATATTAATACAGTTTACTTGATACAGTCATTTGCACTAATAATGTGCATGTCAGTCGGCCGAATGCAACAGGACAGTACTTGCACAAGTACAGCTGTTGCTGAGTACAGCCTACGTCCTGGAGACGAGACGCTACAACTTCCTATGAAGGAATCATCTCGGTCGGGGTAGACCATCCAGGAAGATAGCGCCTGATCTGAGAGGCTTCGTCACCGGAGCCGAACGACGACAGTTTGTCATGGCCTGGCCGTCGAGACGACTGCCTGGGCCGCTTCGTCGCCGGCAGCGAACAACGTCAGTTCGTCATGGACTCGCTGTCGAGACGTCCGCCTGGTTCGCTTTGTCACCGGCGCCAAACAACGTCGGGATTGAGTCGGCGGAAATCGGAGGCACACGACTACAGCGGCGGCGGCAGCGGCGCAAGACGAACAGAAGCAGTCGGGGCGCTCCTAGTTAAAAGGATTTGGGGGGTTTTCTGTAAATGAAGATGGTTGTCAAATTACAAAGCGGGCGTGTAAATGTAATTAGTCCCTAGGCTGCACGTGATGCTCAGGATTTAGATCATGGGGTTGAAACGGAATGGATACACGGACACACGAACTAGGTAGGATTCACCAAATATGTTGCCATATATATATATATATATATTAAAGTGTAGATTCACTAATTTTATTTCATATGTAATCTGCATTGAAATTTTTAAAAATGACTTATATTTAGAAACACGGGGAGTTGTGTTGGCAGCAAGACTGAATGAGTGGCCGGTGGCAGGTTCAATCACTGACACATATGTGTACGTCCTCTGAAACTTGTATGGCAGTGTAAAATTAATTAAATATGGCCAGGACAATAAATCTGAGAGCTCTAGCCATGCCATGGGTACGTACATAAATGATGATTCAGCTAACGCTGCTCCTCTATTGCGACTGGTCCATCGGTACTCAGATCATCGCATCTCACGTATGCATGTTGCATATACTCATATTTTAGAGTGTAGATTTATTTATTTTATTTTATATGTGATACGCAATGAAATCTTTAAAATAATTTATATTTAGAAATGGAGAAAATAGTGTCGATCGGCAGCAACAAGTGAATGAGTGGCCAGTGGCAAGTTCAATCACTCAAACATGTGTATGTCCTCTGAAACTTGTATGGCAGTGTAAAATTAATTAAATATGGCCAGGACAATAAATCTGAGAGCTCTAGCCATGCCATGGGTACGTACATAAATGATGATTCAGCTAACGCTGCTCCTCTATTGCGACTGGTCCATCGGTACTTAGATCATCGCATCTCACGTATGCATGTTGCATATATGCATATTTTAAAGTGTAGATTTATTTATTTTATTTTATATGTGATACGCAATGAAATCTTTAAAATGAATTATATTTAGAAATGGAGAAAATAGTGTCGATCAGCAGCAACAAGTGAATGAGTGGCCAGTGGCAAGTTCAATCACTCAAACATGTGTATGTCCTCGCAAACTTGCATGGCAGTGTAAAATTAATTAAATATGGCCACGACAATCACGCTGATAGCTCTAACCATGCCATGGGTATGTACGTAAATGATGATTCAGTTAACGCTCCTCCTCCATTGTTACTGGTCCATCGGTAGTCAGATCATCGCATGTCACGTATGTCTATTACATATATACTCCCTACGTAAAAGAATATAAAAACATTTAGATCACTCATTTTTTAGTGTAAATTCACTTATTTTATTTTGTACGTGGTCCGTATTAAAATCTCCAAAATAACTTGTTGTAGTGTTGATCGGCAGCGACGACTGAATGAGTGGCCAGTGGCAGGTTTAATCACCGAGACAAATGTGTACGTCCTCTGAAACTTGTAGGGCAGTGTAAAATTAATTAAATATGGCCACGACAATCTCGCTGATAGCTTTAGCCATGGGGAAGGTAAATAATGATTCAGCTAACGTTGCTCCTCCATCCGTGGCGGAGCCAGAAAATAGGATGAGGAGGGCGGACGCGGACCAAGAGCACTCGGCGACTCCGTTGCTGCACTGTCTTGAGATGTGTGCAACATAATTGTAAAATAGTTTTCCCTGGCTATACACGACCTTTAGCGTATGCTTGAACAAATTGTACATGTCCATCGGCATTAACTGTAACTGCATAGGGGCCCATTAGAGCATTGTACAGTTCAGCCACCATAATCAATTCGACCCTCCTGCACATACCTTCACGAGTTAAGCCCGACCCCAGGAAGACTGCGCTGCCAGATCTGAGGAGAGGGAAGAAAACTCTCAACGAATCATACTGTTCTTTTTCCACAACGATCTACTATCCCTTTTCTTTAACCAGACAAGAGATATTGTTTTGGTACAAGTCCGAGGAGTTGTAGATCTTGAAGAAAAGATATGATTCCGTCGCCAGATCCCCAGCTCGATCCGCGAAACGGCTCACTAGATCCGGGAAGCGGCTTCCATGGAAGGCAAACTAGCTTGTTTTTAAAGAAAAATCATTCATATTCTTACTGCACAACCCGATCACTAAAAAGATTGTTGAAACTGCTTTTATTGTGGTAAAGCGATGGAGTGCTGGCTGGTCAGCGCGGTGGGACATGGTACATTGAATTGGCATGTAATTTCTCCAGTCATTTAATGTTTGCATGGTAGTTGTGAGCAAAGGGCTGGATGCATGATCCGGCTTGCTTGCTCCCTTTCCATGCTCCCATCCGTGCTCCCACCTCATCCAACGGCTGTCTTTTTTCCTTTTTCCCTTTTAATCTAATCATCTCCCCCCTAATTTTAAGGGGGTGGGGCCGGGCTTTATTTTGTTCCAATCAAATCAAGCCACGTATGCGGGAGCACGGATGGGCACACGGGAGGGGAGCAGGCAAGTCTCGTCCTGTTGTGCACGGGACGAAATGAGATATTTGAGCTGTGTGTGATAAAGTTTGTTACGTCGATTAGTTATATGACAATATAGATGGACCTTTAATTTGAGGTTTAAGAAAAATCAATTTGTGTAACAATAAGTCCTAGCAGATGAGTACAGGCAATTTTATTTGCAGATGAGTACATGCAATTTTATTTTAATAATTCGACGGGAGTGTAGCAGAGTGATGGAGAGAAAAGGAAATAAATAAAGATTTGCTAAAGTGAAAATGATATTAATATTGCAAACGAGTAGACGCGGAACATGAAATATTAAATAAATTGCATGGTAATTGAAATTACATAGTCGGTCTAATGGGGGCAGACAGTGTTGGAAATATGCCCTATAGGCAATAATAAAAGCATTATTATTATATTTCTTTGTTCATGATAATTGTCTTTATTCATGCTATAATTGTGTTATTCGGAAATCGTAATACATGTGTGAATAATAGACACCAACATGTTCCTAGTAAGCCTCTAGTTGACTAGCTCGTTGATCAACAGATAGTCATGGTTTTCTGACTATGGACATTGGATGTCATTGATAACGAGATCACATCATTAGGAGAATGATGTGATGGACAAGACCCAATCCTAAACATAGCATAAGATCGTATAGTTCGTTTGCTAGAGTTTTCCAATGTCAAGTATCTTTTCCTTAGACCATGAGATCGTTTAACTCCGGGATACCGTAGGAGTGCTTTGGGTGTACCAAACGTCACAACATAACTGGGTGACTATAAAGGTATACTACGGGTATCTCCGAAAGTGTCTGTTGGGTTGACATGGATCAAGACTGGGATTTGTCACTCCGTATGACGGAGAGGTATCACTGGGCCCACTCGGTAATGCATCATCATAATGAGCTCAAAGTGACCAAGTGTCTGGTCACGGGATCATGCATTACGGTACGAGTAAAGTGACTTGCCGGTAACGAGATTGAACGAGGTATTGGGATACCGACGATCGAATCTCGGGCAAGTAACATACCGATTGACAAAGGGAATTGTATACGGGGTTGCTTGAATCCTCGACATCGTGGTTCATCCAATGAGATCATCGAGGAGCATGTGGGAGCCAACATGGGTATCCAGATCCCGCTGTTGGTTATTGACCGGAGAGCGATCTCGGTCATGTCTACATGTCTCCCGAACCCGTAGGGTCTACACACTTAAGGTTCGGTGACGCTAGGGTTATAGGGATATGTATATGCAGTAACCCGAATGTTGTTCGGAGTCCCGGATGAGATCCCGGACGTCACGAGGAGTTTCGGAATGGTCCGGAGGTAAAGATTTATATATGGGAAGTCCTATTTCGGCCATCGGGACAAGTTTCGGGGTCATCGGTATTGTACCGGGACCACTGGAAGGGTCCCGGGGGTCCACCGGGTGGGGCCACCTGTCCCGGGGGGCCACATGGGCTGTAGGGGGTGCGCCTTGGCCTACATGGGCCAAGGGCACCAGCCCCAAGAGGCCCATGCGCCTAGGGTTTCAAGGAGGAAGAGTCCTAGGAGGGGAAGGCACCTCCTAGGTGCCTTGGGGAGGAGGGATTCCTCCCCTTGGCCGCAACACCCTAGGAGATTAGATCTCCTAGGGCCGGCGCCCCCCCTTGGACCTCCTATATATAGTGGGAAGATGGAGGACTTCTCACCTTGATCTTTGGTGCCTCCCTCTCCCTCTCCAACACCTCCTCCTCCTCCATAGTGCTTGGCGAAGCCCTGCCGGAGTACTGCAGCTCCATCACCACCACGCCGTCGTGCTGCTGCTGGAGCCATCTTCCTCAACCTCTCCTCCCCCCTTGCTGGATCAAGAAGGAGACGTCGCTGCTCCGTACGTGTGTTGAACGCGGAGGTGCCGTCCGTTCGGTGCTAGGATCTTCGGTGATTCGAATCACGTCGAGTACGACTCCCTCATCCCCGTTCTTTGAACGCTTCCGCTCGCGATCTACAAGGTACGTAGATGCATCCAATCACTCGTTGCTAGATGAACTCATAGATGGATCTTGGTGAAACCGTAGGAAAATTTTTGTTTTCTGCAACGTTCCCCAACAGTGGCATCATGAGCTAGGTCTATGCGTAGTTCTCTTGCACGAGTAGAACACAATTTGTTGTGGGCGTTGATGTTGTCAACTTTCTTGCCGCTACTAGTCTTATCTTGCTTCAACGGTATTGTGGGTTGAAGCGGCCCGGACCAACCTTACACGTACGCTTACGTGAGACCGGTTCCACCGACTAACATGCACAAGTTGCATAAGGTGGCTGGCGGGTGTCTGTCTCTCCCACTTTAGTTGGAGCGGATTCGATGAAAAGGGTCCTTATGAAGGGTAAATAGAAGTTGACAAATCACGTTGTGGCTTTCACGTAGGTAAGGAAACGTTCTTGCTAGAACCCTACTTCAGCCACGTAAAACTTGCAACAACAATTAGAGGACGTCTAACTTGTTTTTGCAGCAAGTGCTTTGTGATATGATATGGCCAAAGTTGTGATGAATGATGAATGATCTATATGTGATGTATGAGATGTTCATGCTATTGTAATAGGAATCACGACTTGCATGTCGATGAGTATGACAACCGGCAGGAGCCATAGGAGTTGTCTATATTTTTTGTATGACCTGCGTGTCATTGAGAAACGCCATGTAAATTACTTTACTTTATTGCTAAACGCGTTAGCCATAGTAGTAGAAGTAATAGTTGGCGAGCAACTTCATGGAGACACGATGATGGAGATCATGGTGTCATGCCGGTGACAAGATGATCATGGAGCCCCAAGATGGAGATCAAAGGAGCTATGTGATATTGGCCATATCATGTCACTATTATTATTTGATTGCATGTGATGTTTATCATGTTTTTGCATCTTGTTTGCTTAGAACGACGGTAGTAAATAAGATGATCCCTCATAATAATTTCAAGAAAGTGTTCCCCCTAACTGTGCACCGTTGTGACAGTTCGTTGTTTCGAAGCACCACGTGATGATCGGGTGTGATAGATTCTAACGTTCACATACAACGGGTGTAAGACAGATTTACACATGCAAAACACTTAGGTTGACTTGATGAGCCTAGCATGTGTACAGACATGGCCTCGGAACACAGAAGACCGAAAGGTCGAGCATGAGTCGTATAGAAGATACGATCAACATGAAGATGTTCATCGACGTTGACTAGTCCGTCTCACGTGATGATCGGACACGGCCTAGTTAACTCGGATCATGTTATACTTAGATGACTGGAGGGATGTCTATCTAAGTGGGAGTTCATTATAATTTGATTAGATGAACTTAATTATCATGGACTTAGTCTAAAATCTTTACAATATGTCTTGTAGATCAAATGGCCAACGTAGTCCTCAACTTCAACGCGTTCCTAGAGAAAACCAAGCTGAAAGACGATGGCAGCAACTATACGGACTGGGTCCGGAACCTGAGGATCATCCTCATAGCTGCCAAGAAAGATTATGTCCTACAAGCACCGCTAGGTGACGCACCTGTTCTCCCTGCAGAACAAGATATTATGAACGCTTGGCAGGCACGTACCAATGACTACTCCCTCGTTCAGTGCGGCATGCTTTACAGCTTAGAGCCGGGGCTCGAAAAACGTTTTGAGAGACACGGAGCATATGAGATGTTCGAAGAGCTGAAAATGGTTTTCCAAGCTCATTCCCGGGTCGAGAGATATGAAGTCTCCGACAAATTCTTCAGCTGTAAGATGGAGGAAAATAGTTCTGTCAGTGAGCACATACTCAAAATGTCTGGGTTGCATAACCGCTTGACTCAGCTGGGAGTTAATCTCCCGGATGACGCGGTCATTGACAGAATCCTTTAGTCGCTTCCACCGAGCTACAAGAGCTTTGTGATGAACTTCAATATGCAAGGGATGGAAAAGACCATTCCTGAAGTATTTACTATGCTGAAATCAGCAGAGGTAGAAGTCAAGAAGGAACATCAAGTGTTGATGGTCAATAAAACCACTAAGTTCAAGAAGGGCAAGGGTAAAAAGAACTTCAAGAAGGACGGCAAGGGAGTTGCCGCGCCCGGCAAGCAAGCTGCCGGGAAGAAGCCAAAGAATGGACCCAAGCCCAAGACTGAGTGCTTTTATTGCAAGGAAAGTGGTCACTGGAAGCGGAACTGCCCCAAATACTTAGCGGACAAGAAGGCCGGCAAAACAAAAGGTATATGTGATATACATGTAACTGATGTGTACCTTACCAGTACTCGTAGTAGCTCCTGAGTATTTGATACCGGTGCAGTTGCTCACATTTGTAACTCAAAGCAGGAGCTGCGGAATAAGCGGAGACTGGCGAAGGACGAGGTGACGATGCGCGTCGGGAATGGTTCCAAGGTCGATGTGATCGCCGTCGGCACGCTGCCTCTACATTTACCTACGGGATTAGTTTTGAACCTCAATAATTGTTATTTAGTGCCAAGTTTGAGCATGAACATTGTATCAGGATCTCGTTTAATACGAGATGGCTACTCATTTAAATCCGAGAATAATGGTTGTTCTATTTATATGAGAGATATTTTTTATGGTCATGCTCCGATGGTGAATGGTTTATTCTTAATGAATCTCGAGCGTAATGCTACACATATTCATAGTGTGAATACCAAAAGATGTAAGATTGATAATGATAGTCCCACATACTTGTGGCACTGCCGCCTTGGTCACATAGGTGTCAAACGCATGAAGAAGCTCCATACTGATGTACTTTTAGAGTCTCTTGATTACGAATCATTTGACACGTGCGAACCATGCCTCATGGGTAAAATGACCAAGACTCCGTTCTCAGGAACAATGGAGCGAGCAACCAACTTATTGGAAATCATACATACTGATGTGTGCGGTCCAATGAGTGTTGAGGCTTTCGGTGGCTATCGTTATGTTCTCACCCTCACTGATGACTTGAGTAGATATGGGTATGTCTACTTAATGAAACACAAGTCTGAGACCTTTGAAAAGTTCAAGGAATTTCAGAGTGAGGTTGAGAATCAATGTGACAGGAAAATCAAGTTCCTGCGATCAGATCGTGGAGGAGAATACTTGAGTCACGAGTTTGGCACACACTTAAGAAAATGTGGAATAGTTTCACAGCTAACGCCGCCTGGAACACCTCAGCGTAATGGTGTGTCCGAACGTCGTAATCGCACTCTATTAGATATGGTACGATCTATGATGTCTCTTGCCGATTTACCGTTATCTTTTTGGGGGTATGCTTTAGAGACTGCCGCATTCACTTTAAATAGGGCTCCATCGAAATCCGTTGAGACGACACCGTTTGAATTATGGTTTGGGAAGAAACCTAAGCTGTCGTTTCTAAAAGTTTGGGGATACGATGCTTATGTCAAGAAACTTCAACCTGAAAAGCTCGAACCCAAATCGAAAAAATGCGTCTTCATAGGATACCCTAAAGAAACTATTGGGTATACCTTCTACCTCAGATCCGAAGGCAAGATATTTGTTGCCAAGAATGGGTCCTTTCTAGAGAAAGAGTTTCTCTCGAAAGAAGTAAGTGGGAGGAAAGTAGAACTTGATGAAGTATTACCTCTTGAACCGGAAAATGGCGCAACTCAAGAAAATGTTCCTAAGGTGCCTGCACCGACTAGAGAGGAAGTTAATGATGATGATCAAGATACTTCTGATCAAGCTCCTACTGAAATTCGAAGGTCCACAAGGACACGTTCCGCACCAGAGTGGTACGGCAACCCTGTCTTGGAAATCATGTTGTTAGACAACGGTGAACCTTCGAACTATGACGAAGCGATGGTAGGCCCGGATTCCGACAAATGGCTAGAAGCCATGAAATCCGAGATAGGATCCATGTATGAAAACGAAGTATGGACTTTGACTGACTTGCCCGTTGAGCGGCGAGCCATAGAAAATAAATGGATTTTTAAGAAGAAGACAGACGCGGATGGTAATGTGACCATCTATAATGCTCGCCTTGTCGCTAAGGGTTATCGACAAGTTCAAGGGGTTGACTACGATGAGACTTTCTCACCGGTAGCAAAGCTAAAGTCCGTCCGAATCATGTTAGCGATTGCCGCATTCTATGATTATGAAATATGGCAAATGGACGTCAAAACGGCATTCCTTAATGGTTTTCTTAAGGAAGAATTGTATATGATGCAGCCGGAAGGTTTTGTCGATCCTAAGAATGCTGGCAAGGTGTGCAAGCTCCAACGCGCGATTTATGGGCTGGTGCAAGCATCTCAGAGTTGGAACATTCGCTTTGATGAGATGATAAAAGCGTTTGGGTTTACACAGACTTATGGAGAAGCCTGTGTTTACAAGAAAGTGAGTGGGAGCTCTGTAGCATTTCTCATATTATATGTAGATGACATACTTTTGATGGGAAATGATATAGAACTCTTGGACAGCATCAAGGCCTACTTGAATAAAAGTTTTTCAATGAAGGACCTTGGAGAAGCTGCTTATATATTAGGCATCAAGATCTACAGAGTTAGATCAAGACGCCTCATAGGTCTTTCACAAAGCACATACCTTGATAAGATATTGAAGAAGTTCAATATGGATCAGTCTAAGAAGGGGTTCTTGCCTGTGTTGCAAGGTGTGAAATTGAGCTCAGCTCAATGTCCGACCACGGTAGAAGATATAGAAGAGATGAGTGTCATCCCCTATGCCTCAGCCATAGGTTCTATTATGTATGCCATGCTGTGTACCAGACCTGATGTAAACCTTGCCGTAAGTTTGGTAGGAAGGTACCAAAGTAATCCCGGCAAGGAACACTAGATAGCAGTCAAGAATATCCTAAAGTTCCTGAAAAGGACTAAGGAAATGTTTCTCGTTTATGGAGGTGACGAAGAGCTCATCGTAAAGGGTTACGTCGACGCTAGCTTCGACACAGATCTGGATGACTCTAAGTCACAAACCGGATACGTGTATATTTTGAATGGTGGGGCAGTAAGCTGGTGCAGTTGCAAGCAGAGCGTCGTGGCGGGATCTATATGTGAAGCGGAGTACATGGCAGCCCCGGAGGCAGCGCATGAAGCAATTTGGGTGAAGGAGTTCATCACCGACCTAGGAGTCATACCCAATGCGTTGGGGCCAATCAAACTCTTCTGTGACAACACTGGAGCTATTGCTCTTGCCAAGGAGCCCAGGTTTCACAAGAAGACAAGGCACATCAAGCGTCGCTTCAACTCCATTCGTGAAAATGTTCAAGATGGAGACATAGATATTTGTAAAGTACACACGGACTTGAATGCAGCAGATCCATTGACCAAACCTCTCCCTAGAGCAAAACATGATCAACACCAGAATTCCATGGGTGTTTGATTCATCACAATGTAACTAGATTATTGACTCTAGTGCAAGTGGGAGACTGTTGGAAATATGCCCTAGAGGCAATAATAAAAGCATTATTATTATATTTTTTTGTTCATGATAATTGTCTTTATTCATGCTATAATTGTGTTATCCGGAAATCGTAATACATGTGTGAATAATAGACACCAACATGTCCCTAGTAAGCCTCTAGTTGACTAGCTCGTTGATCAACAGATAGTCATGGTTTCCTGACTATGGACATTGGATGTCATTGATAACGAGACCACATCATTAGGAGAATGATGTGATGGACAAGACCCAATCCTAAACATAGCATAAGATCGTATAGTTCGTTTGCTAGAGTTTTCCAATGTCAAGTATCTTTTCCTTAGACCATGAGATCGTGTAACTCCCGGATACCGTAGGAGTGCTTTGGGTGTACCAAACGTCACAATGTAACTGGGTGACTATAAAGGTATACTACGGGTATCTCCGAAAGTGTCTGTTTTTTGACATGGATCAAGACTGGGATTTGTCACTCTGCATGACGGAGAGGTATCACTGGGCCCACTCGGTAATGCATCATCATAATGAGCTCAAAGTGACCAAGTGTCTGGTCACGGGATCATGCATTACGGTACGAGTAAAGTGACTTGCCGGTAACGAGATTGAACGAGGTATTGGGATACCGACGATAGAATCTCGGGCAAGTAACATACCGATTGACAAAGGGAATTGTATACGGGGTTGCTTGAATCCTCGACATCGTGGTTCATCCGATGAGATCATCGAGGAGCATGTGGGAGCCAACATGGGTATCCAGATCCCGCTGTTGGTTATTGACCGGAGAGCGATCTCGGTCATGTCTACATGTCTCCCGAACCCGTAGGGTCTACACACTTAAGGTTCAGTGACGCTAGGGTTGTAGGGATATGTATATGCAGTAACACGAATGTTGTTTGGAGTCCCGGATGAGATCCCGGACGTCACAAGGAGTTCCGGAATGGTCCAGAGGTAAAGATTTATATATGGGAAGTCCTGTTTCGGCCATCGGGACAAGTTTCGGGGTCATCGGTATTGTACTGGGACCACCGGAAGGGTCCCCGGGGTCCACCGGGTGGGGCCACCTGTCCCGGGGGGCCACATGGGCTGTAGGGGGTGCGCCTGGGCCTACATGGGCCAAGGGCACCAGCCCCAAGAGGCCCATGCGCCTAGGGTTTCAAGGAGGAAGAGTCCTAGGAGGGGAAGGCACCTCCTAGGTGCCTTGGGGAGGAGGGATGCCTCCCCTTGGCCGCACCACCCTAGGAGATTAGATCTCCTAGGGCCGGCGCCCCCCTTGGCCCTCCTATATATAGTGGGGAGATGGAGGACTTCTCACATTGATCTTTGGTGCCTCCCTCTCCCTCTCCAACAACTCCTCCTCCTCCATAGTGCTTGGCGAAGCCCTGCCAGAGTACTGCAGCTCCATCACCACCACGCCGTCGTGCTGCTGCTGGAGCCATCTTCCTCAACCTCTCCTTCCCCCTTGCTGGATCAAGAAGAAGGAGACGTCGCTGCTCCGTACGTGTGTTGAACGCGGAGGTGCCGTCCGTTCGGTGCTAGGATCTTCGGTGATTCGAATCACGTCGAGTATGACTCCCTCATCCCCGTTCTTTGAACGCTTCCGCTCGCGATCTACAAGGTACGTAGATGCATCCAATCACTCGTTGCTAGATGAACTCATAGATGGATCTTGGTGAAACCGTAGGAAATTTTTTGTTTTCTGCAATGTTCCCCAACAGGCAGTGCTTTAGGACTCAATGATTACTTGATTTATTGTCTACATTTAACAATGTTTGGTAGTTGGGAAATGGTGGTTGGGCAGATGGTGCATGTGGGTAGTCTCGCGTTTGGACAAAAGTTTCTCTGCCTAGGAACAGAAACGCGTGAACTTTAGTATGGACATACACTGCAGTGCATGATAAATACGCGAGGAAGAATGTCTGAATACAAAACAGCTAATATAGTGATTTTGGATCCCGAGAGGAATTGATGGAACAGATTCCAGGGGGGTAGTCGCTGACTGCTCCTAGGCAATTTCGGAGGAGGGCCGAGTATTGTTCAACCTTGTTGGGGTGGGCCAATCCATCAAAAACATTCATTTTAGCAAAAAAATCACTGCTACTATTCATATATTAGGCCTAAATCACAGATGTTAGGGAGGGGGTGGGTGGGGGGGGGGGCAGGGCCCTGGCTGGCACCCTTGTCTCCGCCACTGTCCTTCATTACTACTGGTTGTAAGATAATCGCTTCTCAAGTACGTTTGTTGTATCTATATCTATACCTATTAATAAAAAATGATTGCTTTAAGTTAAAATCGTGATTCTGCTCGTACAAAAAAAAGTTTCGAAGCATCCGGGAGCAACTAACGAAGGAGCGCTCCTTTGGAAGCCTCACCAATGGTCACTTGAGGTGGGCTGAGAGCGCGTCACTTGGCACGCTTTCAGACGCCTCCACGTTTCGCTATCTGGCCACGCGTTTTATGTTTTTAGATGTTTTTCTGAGTTTTTTTACCTTTTTTATTTTCTACCGGTCTTTCTTAGCTTCTCAACAAAAGAAAGTGTGTTTTTCCTTCTGCGAGAGGTACGATCTTGCCTCTCGAAAACGAAAAAAATGCATTTTTTTTGCTTCTGCGAAAGGCGTGGATTTGCTTCCGCGAGAGGCACAGCCGTGCCTCTCAAACGGGAAAAAACACGTTTTTTTTCCTTTCGCGAGAGGCACGGTCGTTGTTATGACGGTAATAGATCCACCTATCAAGCGACCCTCTTGACATATATGCATACTAAACCATGACCGTGCGCGTTGCTGCGCCCATCCATTTTATCAATAGATTGGTAGGAATTTATGCAAATATTTAGAGGCACAATATATTGTAGTTGATGTAACTCATTACCTTGACAAGTGAGAAAAATACTTGTTTGAAACAATAGTTAAACAATTCAATTACACACCTAGTAAATATTAAGATGGGAAAGGTAGTAATCTCAAATTACAAATTAATTATGAAGATCATGTAGCAACCTAAGACAATGTTAGTCCTAAAAAAGGCAGCTCAGTGCATGTAAGTCCCATTTGTCTAGGGTTCAAAAAAGGGTCCGATCACTTTGGGTCTATTGTACTCATGCAGGACTCGAACCTGTGATCTCATGGTCACAAGGCAACAACTTTTGCCACTGCACCAAGGCTCCTCTTGATTTGCAATTGCATTCTATCCCATATAATGTTGGCTTGTTGGGATAACTCCTCGCGCTTTGGCAAGCTAAGTAACACAATGAAACGATGATGTTGGTCACACCATTCCGGATAATACCGAAAAAGGCTTTTGCCCCACTCTATATATAAAGCAAGTTGGTCAATCAACCCCCCGCCCCCCCGCGCCGCCTCCTCTGAGGCGACTCGGGGGCGAAATCTAGCCTCCCCCACCCGTCCTGTCCTCGTCTCTCCCCTCTCCGCCGCCGCCAGAGATGCTCTCTGGCAAGGTGGCGGCAAGGATCTGGGCGGCTCCATCGCGGGTGGAGCGCCTCGGCTTCCAGGGCGGCGGTCCTGGGTGGTGGCACGTGGTGCGGCCTATGCGGCGGGCAGCGCCGGCAGGTGCAGGAGGGCTTCTTCCCCGGCTGTGTGGACGGCGGGGAGGCGGTGGGCGTCGGCTGCCACGGCGGCCCCCCGCTGGCTGCTGGTTCGCCATGGAGAAGCTCGTCCTCGACCCTGATCTTCTCCGATCTGCTGCGGATTCGGCTCCTGGTGGCTCCGGTCATCGTCCTCGGGTGCCGGTGCCATGGATCTGGTGGCTAGAGGCGGATCCGGGGGAATCCCTTGGCCAACGCGGCGGCCACACCGAAAGCGGCGCCTTTCGGTACTACTCCCTTGTTGAAGTCTTCGGCGAGGATCCCCTTCCTCCCACCCCTCCCTGGAGCTTAGGTGAAAGCCTCGGATCCCCCTGTTCCAAGCGACGACGACACCGTGGTGGCGTGTTCCTTCCTGAAGGCGTCGATCGGGGGCTGCTCGAGCGGTGGTGGAGTTGGCGGCGGTTTGTTGACAGCGTGTGGCGGACAGGCTTCATCTTCAGCAGCCTGCTCGATTCTTGGTGTGGGTGGTCCCGGCCGTCGGTGTGAGGGGATCGGTGTCCCTCTCAGCGCCTATGGTTCCGGCGATTCCCAACCTTGACTGACATTTAGTGCTGCCATTCTCGGCCTTCTCCGTGGTTCGGCGCCTTCGTTCGACATCTCTTGTCCGGCGTTCCGTCTATGCTGCTACCGGCGACGGTGCTTGGGTGGTCGGGTCCCCATTGCGTGTGGGTTTGCTCCTGCTGTCTCCCCTTGGGAAGCTTGGTCATCTTGATTTGGGTTCTTGGGGAACCGCTCTGCTGGTCGCCGGTGCGGCGCCCATCGAGCCTGGGTGAGAGGGTAGTGGCCCTCTGCGGCGGCAGAGACAAATCTTTATTGTCTTGTTTGGCCCTTCGGTGGCAGTCAGCGATCACAATACTCGCATGGTGGTGCCCTTCTCCCGTGGCCTTAGTAGGTTAGCTGGTGTAGGTGTAGCGGCGTTCGTTGGCAACGGCGTGGTATGTTCTTTCCTGTTGGTTGTTGCCTTTGAGATGTTCCTCTGTGCACCTTGTATCCCTTTTTCCGCTTTCTCCCTTTGTGTATGTTGCTTCTGTGTAATCCTGGCCGGTTGATGGCTTTGTTAATTCAAAGTCGGGCTAGGTTCGAGCTCTTCTCGGGCTCGGCCGGTGCCTTTTCTCTAAAAATTATATATAAAGCAACGATTCATAGCAATCTGATACAAATACATGCCACCACAACACATGCACACATCCAAGGCAAGATACATGGGTGTTGATCGCAGCAACACCACCCCTAGCACTACAAAAGCAACCAGGGACTCAACCGGGAACACATTGAAGGAAATATGCCCTAGAGGCAATAATAAAGTTATTATTTATTTCCTTATATCATGATAAAAGTTTATTATTCATGCTAGAATTGTATTAACCGGAAACATAATACATGTGTGAATACATAGACAAACAGAGTGTCACTAGTATGCCTCTACTAGACTAGCTTGTTAATCAAAGATGGTTATGTTTCCTAACCATGGACAAAGAGTTGTCATTTTATTAACAGGATCACATCATTAGTTGAATGATCTCATTGACATGACCCATTCCATTAGCTTAGCACCCGATCGTTTAGTATGTTGCTATTGCTTTCTTCATGACTTATACATGTTCCTATGGCTATGAGATTATGCAACTCCCGTTTGCCAGAGGAACACTTTGTGTGCTACCAAACGTCACAACGTAACTGGGTGATTATAAAGGAGCTCTACAGGTGTCTCCAAAGGTACATGTTGGGTTGGCGTATTTCGAGATTAGGATTTGTCACTCCGATTGTCGGAGAGGTATCTCTGGGCCCTCTCGGTAATGCACATCACTTAAAGCCTTGCAAGCATTGCAACTAATGAGTTAGTTGCGGGATGATGTATTACAGAACGAGTAAAGAGACTTGCCGGTGACGAGATTGAACTAGGTATGGGATACCGACGATCGAATCTCGGGCAAGTAACATACCGATGACAAAGGGAACAACGTATGTTGTTATGCGGTCTGACCGATAAAAGATCTTCGTAGAATATGTAGGAGCCAATATGAGCATCCAGGTTCCGCTATTGGTTATTGACCGGAGACGTGTCTCAGTCATGTCTACATTGTTCTCGAACCCGTAGGGTCCGCACGCTTAAGGTTACGATGATAGTTATATTATGAGTTTATGCATTTTGATGTACCGAAGGTTGTTCGGAGTCCCGGATGTGATCACGGACATGACGAGGAGTCTCGAAATGGTCGAGACATAAAGATTGATATATTGGAAGCCTATGTTTGGATATCGGAAGTGTTCCGGGTGAAATCGGGATTTTACCGGAGTACCGGGAGGTTACCGGAACCCCCCGGGAGCTATATGGGCCTAAGTGGGCCTTAGTGGAAAAGAGAAGGGGCAGCCCAAGATGGGCCATGCGCCCCTCCCCTCCCTTGGTCCGAATAGAACAAGGAGAGGGGGCCGGCCCCCCTCTCTCTTTTCCCCCCTCCGCGAATCCTATTCCAACTAGGATTGGGGGGGGGGGGGAATCCTACTCCTAGAGGGAGTAGGACTCCTCCTGGCGCGCCTCTCCTAGGCCGGCCGCACCCCCCTTGAGCCTTTATATACGGAGGCAGGCGCACCCCAGAGAAACACAAGTTGATCCACGTGATCATATTCTTAGCCGTGTGCGGTGCCCCCTTCCACCATAATCCTCGATAATATTGTAGCGGTGCTTAGGCGAAGCCCTGCGGCAGTAGTACATCAAGATCGTCACCACGCCGTCGTGCTGACGGAACTCTTCCCCGACACTTTGCTGGATCGGAGTCCGGGGATCGTCATCGAGCTGAACGTGTGCTAGAACTCGGAGGTGCCGTAGTTTCGGTGCTTGATCGGTCGGGCCATGGAGACGTACGACTACATCAACCAAACGCTTCCGTTGTCAATCTACAAGGGTACGTAGATCACACTCTCCCCCTCTCGTTGCTATGCATCACTATGATCTTGCGTGAGCGTACGATTTTTTTTGAAATTACTACGAAACCCAACAGTGGCATCCGAGCCTAGGTTTTATATGTTGATGTTATATGCACGAGTAGAACACAAGTGAGTTGTGGGCGATATAAGTCATACTGCTTACCAGCATGTCATACTTTGGTTCGGCGGTATTGTTGGACGAAGCGGCCCGGACCGACATTACGCGTACGCTTACGCGAGACCGGTTCTCCCGACGTGCTTTGCACATAGGTGGCTTGCGGGTGACAGTTTCTCCAACTTTAGTTGAACTGAGTGTGGCTACGCCCGGTCCTTGCGAAGGTTAAAACAGCACCAACTTGACAAACTATCGTTGTGGTTTTTGATGCGTAGGTAAGATTGGTTCTTGCTTAAGCCCGTAGCAGCCACGTAAAACATGCAACAACAAAGTAGAGGACGTCTAACTTGTTTTTGCAGGGCATGTTGTGATGTGATATGGTCAATACATGATGCTAAATTTTATTGTATGAGATGATCATGTTTTGTAACCGAGTTATCGGCAACTGGCAGGAGCCATATGGTTGTCGCTTTATTGTATGCAATGCAATCGCGCTGTAATGCTTTACTTTATCACTAAGCGGTAGCGATAGTCGTGGAAGCATAAGATTGGCGAGACGACAACGATGCTACGATGGAGATCAAGGTGTCGCGCCGGTGACGATGGTGATCATGACGGTGCTTCGGAGATGGAGACCACAAGCACAAGATGATGATGGCCATATCATATCACTTTTATTGATTGCATGTGATGTTTATCTTTTATGCATCTTATCTTGCTTTGATTGACGGTAGCATTATAAGACGATCTCTCGCTAAATTATCAAGAAGTGTTCTCCCTGAGTATGCACCGTTGCGAAAGTTCTTCGTGCTGAGACACCACGTGATGATCGGGTGTGATAGGCTCTATGTTCAAATACAACGGGTGCAAAACAGTTGCACACGCGGAATACTCAGGTTATACTTGACGAGCCAAGCATATACAGATATGGCCTCGGAACACGGAGACCGAAAGGTCGAGCGTGAATCATATAGTAGATATGATCAACATAGTGATGTTCACCAATGAAACTACTCCATCTCACGTGATGATCGGACATGGTTTAGTTGATTTGGATCACGTAATCACTTAAAGGATTAGAGGGATATCTATCTAAGTGGGAGTTCTTTAAGTAATATGATTAATTGAACCTAAATTTATCATGAACTTAGTACCTGATAGTATCTTGCTTGTTTATGTATGATTGTAGATAAATGGCCCGTGCTGTTGTTCCGTTGAATTTTAATGCGTTCCGTGAGAAAGCAAAGTTGAAAGATGATGGTAGCAATTACACGGGCTGGGTCCGTAACTTGAGGATTATCCTCATTGCTGCACAGAAGAATTACGTCCTGGAAGCACCGCTGGGTGCCAGGCCTGCTGCTGGAGCAACACCAGATGTTGTGAACGTCTGGCAGAGCAAAGCTGATGACTACTCGTTAGTTCAGTGTGCCATGCTTTACGGCTTAGAACCAGGACTTGAACGACGTTTTGAACGTCGTGGAGCATATGAGATGTTCCAGGAGTTGAAGTTAATATTTCAAGCAAATGTCCAGATTGAGAGATATGAAGTCTCCAATAAGTTCTATAGCTGCAAGATGGAGGAGAACAGTTCTGTCAGTGAGCATATACTCAAAATGTCTGGGTATAATAATCACCTGATTCAAATGGGAGTTAATCTTCCAGATGATTGCGTCATTGACAGAATTCTCCAATCACTGCCACCAAGCTACAAGAGCTTCGTGATGAACTATAATATGCAAGGGATGAATAAGACTATTCCCGAGCTCTTCGCAATGCTGAAAGCTGCGGAGGTAGAAATCAAAAAGGAGCATCAAGTGTTGATGGTCAACAAGACCACTAGTTTCAAGAAAAAGGGCAAAGGGAAGAAGAAGGGGAACTTCAAGAAGAACAGCAAGCAAGTTGCTGCTCAAGAGAAGAAACCCAAGTCTGGATCTAAGCCTGAAACTGAGTGATTCTACTACAAGCAGACTGGTCACTGGAAGCGGAACTGCCCCAAGTATTTGGCGGATAAGAAGGATGGCATGGTGAACAAAGGTATATGTGATATACATGTTATTGATGTGTACCTTACTAATGCTCGCAGTAGCACCTGGGTATTTGATACTGGTTCTGTTGCTAATATTTGCAACTCGAAACAGGGACTACGGATTAAGCGAAGATTGGCTAAGGACGAGGTGACGATGCGCGTGGGAAACGGTTCCAAAGTCGATGTGATCGCGGTCGGCACGCTACCTGTACATCTACCTTCGGGATTAATATTAGACCTAAATAATTGTTATTTGGTGCCAGTGTTAAGCATGAACATTATATCTGGATCTTGTTTGATGCGAGACAGTTGTTCATTTAAATCAGAGAATAATGGTTGTTCTATTTATATGAGTAATATCTTTTATGGTCATGCACCCTTGAAGAGTGGTCTATTCTTATTGAATCTCGATAGTAGTAACACACATATTCATAATGTTGAAGCCAAAAGATACAGAGTTTATAATGATAGTGCAACTTATTTGTGGCACTGCCGTTTAGGTCATATCGGTGTAAAGCGCATGAAGAAACTCCATACTGATGGACTTTTGGAACCACTTGATTATGAATCAATTGGTACTTGCGAACTGTGCCTCATGGGCAAGATGACTAAAATGCCGTTCTCCGGTACTATGGAGAGAGCAACAGATTTGTTGGAAATCATACATATTGATGTATGTGGTCCGATGAATATTGAGGCTCGTGGCGGATATCGTTATTTTCTCACCTTCACAGATGATTTAAGCAGATATGGGTATATCTACTTAATGAAACATAAGTCTGAAACATTTGAAAAGTTCAAAGAATTCAGAGTGAAGTTGAAAATCATCGTAACAAGAAAATAAAGTTTCTACGATCTGATCGTGGAGGAGAATATTTGAGTTACGAGTTTGGTGTACATTTGAAACAATGCGGAATAGTTTCGCAACTCACGCCACCCGGAACACCACATCATAATGGTGTGTCCGAACATCGTAATCGTACTTTACTAGATATGGTGCGATCTATGATGTATCTTACTGATTTACCGCTATCGTTTTGGGGTTATGCTTAGGAGACGGCCGCATTCACGTTAAATAGGGCACCATCAAAATCCATTGAGATGACGCCTTATGAACTATGGTTTGGCAAGAAACCAAAGTTGTCGTTTCTGAAAGTTTGGGGCTGCGATGCTTATGTGAAAAAGTTTCAACCTGATAAGCTCGAACCCAAATCGGAGAAATGTGTCTTCATAGGATATCCAAAGGAGACTATTGGATACACCTTCTATCACAGATCCGAAGGCAGGACTTTTGTTGCTAAGTTCGGAAACTTTCTAGAGAAGGAGTTTCTCTCGAAAGAAGTGAGTGGGAGGAAAGTAGAACTTGACGAGGTAACTGTACCTGCTCCCTTATTGGAAAGTAGTACATCACAGAATTTTTTTTCTGTGACACCTACACCAATTAGTGAGGAAGCTACTGATGATGATCATGAAACTTCAGAACAAGATACTACTGAACCGCGTAGATCAACCAGAGTAAGATCCGCACCAGAGTGGTACGGTAATCCTGTTCTGGAAGTCATGCTACTAGATCATGATGAACCTACGAACTATGAAGAAGCGATGGTGAGCCCAGATTCCGCAAAATGGCTTGAAGCCATGAAATCTGAGATGGGATCCATGTATGAGAACAAAGTATGGACTTTGGTTGACTTGCCCAATGATCAGCAAGCAATTGAGAATAAATAGATCTTCAAGAAGAAGACTGACACCGACGGTAATATTACTGTCTACAAAGCTCGACTTGTCGCAAAAGGGTTTCGGCAAATTCAAGGGATTGACTACGATGAGACCTTCTCACCCGTAGCGATGCTTAAGTCTGTCCAAATCATGTTAGCAATTGCCGCTTTTTATGAGTATGAAATTTGGCAGATGGATGTCAAAACTGCATTCCTGAATGGATTTCTGGAAGAAGTGTTGTATATGATGCAACCAGAAGGTTTTGTCGATCCAAAGGGAGCTAACAAAGTGTGCAAGCTCCAGTGATCCATTTATGGACTGGTGCAAGCCTCTCGGAGTTGGAATAAACGCTTTGATAGTGTGATCAAAGCATTTGGTTTTATACAGACTTTTGGAGAAGCCTGTATTTACAAGAAAGTGAGTGGGAGCTCTGTAGCATTTCTGATATTATATGTGGATGACATATTACTGATTGGAAATGATATAGAATTTCTGGATAGCATAAAAGGATACTTGAATAAGAGTTTTTCAATGAAAGACCTCGGTGAAGCTGCTTACATATTAGGCATAAAGATCTATAGAGATAGATCGAGATGTTTAATTGGACTTTCATAAAGCACATACCTTGACAAGATTTTGAAGAAGTTCAAAATGGATCAAGCAAAGAAAGGGTTCTTGCCTGTGTTACAAGGTGTGAAGTTGAGTCGGACTCAATGCCCGACGACTGCAGAAGATAGAGAGAAGATGAAAGATGTTCCCTATGCTTCAGCCATAGGCTCTATCATGTATGCAATGCTGTGTACCAGACCTGATGTGTGCCTTGCTATAAGTCTAGCAGGGAGGTACCAAAGTAATCCAGGAGTGGATCACGACAGCGGTCAAGAACATCCTGAAGTACCTGAAAAGGACTAAGGATATGTTTCTCGTATATGGAGGTCACAAAGAGCTCATCATAAACGGTTACGTTGATGCAAGCTTTGACACTGATCCGGGCGATTCTAAATCGCAAACCGGATACATGCTTACATTAAACGGTGGAGCTGTCAGTTGGTGCAGTTCTAAACAAAGCGTCGTGGCGGGATCTACGTGTGAAGCGGAATACATAGCTGCTTCGGAAGCAGCAAATGAAGGAGTCTAGATGAAGGAGTTCATATCCGATCTAGGTGTCGTACCTAGTGCATCGGGTCCAATGAAAATCTTTTGTGACAATACTGGTGCAATTGCCTTGGCGAAGGAATTCAGATTTCACAAGAGAACCAAGCACGTCAAGAGACACTTCAATTCCATCCGGGATCTAGTCCAGGTGGGAGACATAGAGATTTGCAAGATACATACGGATCTGAATGTTGCATACCCGTTAACTAAGCCTCTTCAACGAGCAAAACATGATCAGCACCAAGGCTCCACGGGTGTTAGAATCATTATTGTGTAATCTAGATTATTGACTCTAGTGCAAGTGGGAGACTGAAGGAAATATGCCCTAGAGGCAATAATAAAGTTATTATTTATTTCCTTATATCATGATAAAAGTTTATTATTCATGCTAGAATTGTATTAACCGGAAACATAATACATGTGTGAATACATAGACAAACAGAGTGTCACTAGTATGCCTCTACTAGACTAGCTTGTTAATCAAAGATGGTTATGTTTCCTAACCATGGACAAAGAGTTGTCATTTTATTAACAGGATCACATCATTAGTTGAATGATCTGATTGACATGACCCATTCCATTAGCTTAGCACTCGATCGTTTAGTATGTTGCTATTGCTTTCTTCATGACTTATACATGTTCCTATGACTATGAGATTATGCAACTCCCGTTTGCCAGAGGAACACTTTGTGTGCTACCAAACGTCACAACGTAACTGGGTGATTATAAAGGAGCTCTACAGGTGTCTCCAAAGGTACATGTTGGGTTGGCGTATTTCGAGATTAGGATTTGTCACTCCGATTGTCGGAGAGGTATCTCTGGGCCCTCTCGGTAATGCACATCACTTAAAGCCTTGCAAGCATTGCAACTAATGAGTTAGTTGCGGGATGATGTATTACAGAACAAGTAAAGAGACTTGCCGGTGACGAGATTGAACTAGGTATGTGATACCGACGATCGAATCTCGGGCAAGTAATATACCGATGACAAAGGGAACAACGTATGTTGTTATGCGGTCTGACCGATAAAAGATCTTCGTAGAATATGTAGGAGCCAATATGAGCATCCAGGTTATGCTATTGGTTATTGACCGGAGACGTGTCTTGGTCATGTCTACATTGTTCTCGAACCCGTAGGGTCCGCACGCTTAAGGTTACGATGACAATTATATTATGAGTTTATGCATTCTGATGTACCAAAGGTTGTTCGGAGTCCCGTATGTGATCACGGACATGACGAGGAGTCTCGAAATGGTCGAGACATAAAGATTGATATATTGGAAGCCTATGTTTGGATATCGGAAGTGTTCCGGGTGAAATCGGGATTTTACCGGAGTACCGGGAGGTTACCGGAACCCCCCCGGGAGCTATATGGGCCTAAGTGGGCCTTAGTGGAAAAGAGAAGGGGCAGCCCAAGATAGGCCGCACGCCCCTCCCCTCCCTTGGTCCGAATAGGACAAGGAGAGGGGGCCGGTCCCCCTCTCTCTTTTCCCCCCTCCGCGAATCCTATTCCAACTAGGATTGGGGGGGGGGGGGAATCCTACTCCCAGAGGGAGTAGGACTCCTCCTGGCGCGCCTCTCCTAGGCCGGCCGCACCCCCCCCCTTGAGCCTTTATATACGGAGGCAGGGGCGCCCCAGAGAAACACAAGTTGATCCACGTGATCATATTCTTAGCCGTGTGCGGTGCCCCCTTCCACCATAATCCTCGATAATATTGTAGCGGTGCTTAGGCGAAGCCCTGCGGCAGTAGTACATCAAGATCGTCACCACGCCGTCGTGCTGACGGAACTCTTCCCCGACACTTTGCTAGATCAGAGTCCGGGGATCGTCATCGAGCTGAACGTGTGCTAGAACTCGGAGGTGCCGTAGTTTTGGTGCTTGATCGGTCGGGCCGTGGAGACGTACGACTACATCAACCAAACGCTTCCGTTGTCGATCTACAAGGGTACGTAGATCACACTCTCCCCCTCTCGTTGCTATGCATCACTATGATCTTACGTGAGCGTAGGAATTTTTTTGAAATTACTACGAAACCCAACACACATCACCATGAAGAAATGAGGCCGCATATGACGAACCATGGGCTCCAAGACGGCGCCTTCAGGAAGGATACGACATCGGAGCTTCGTCACCACCCGATCCGAGGATCAGAGTTTCCCCTGGAGCAGCACAACGGGTGATGAGAGCCGCGACGATGCTTTCACTAAGGGAACGAGATTCGCCACCGCTGGTCCGTCCAAAGATGGAACAAGTTTTCACCCCGGCCAACACTCACCGTCATCGAACGCAACACCCCGACTACCACGCCGCCCACAAGGCCATGGCCATCGGGCAGCATCAAGCCACGGGCTCTGCCCATGAGCACCGTGCTACCACCACCAAGGCCACCGTCCCGGCATCCAAGACCTTGACACCACCTCACCCGAGATTCGCCGCAACTCCAACCAAAGAGAAGAGCGAAAAGGACCTGCCTTTCACACCTCTGGGCGCCCCAGCGACGAAACCCAATAGGCCGGCCAAATCTAGCCTCCATCGGCCCATCTTGTAGCACTGGCGCGGTACGACCTCAGTCCCGCGGCACCGTGTGCGAGACAAGGTCGGTCCTACTGCACCGTGCGCGAGATGAGCTCGGTCCTGCTACACCGTGCGCGAGACGAGATCGGTCCTGCCGCACCGGGCGTGAGACGAGCGATGGACCACTACTGGGAAAAGGACAACCCTTTGATGGAAGTAGCACCCGAACGTCGAGGAAAGAGAGCCAAGGCCGTCACAAGTCACCTACGAACGAGCCGACGCTGGGACATGCCAGCCCCCGCTACAGTTGACCTGCCAAGCTCCGGACAATAACATCACCTAATTTAACAAAGAATGGATGCCTTGGCATGAGTTTACATAACACTACACTTTCAAGGGAGCTAGCTTAATGCGATAGAGGAGCCAATTATTTGTGTTTCATATTTCAAAGACACTCTGTTCTACTTGTTTCTTACTCAGTGATGGTTGCAGCTAAGAAATGCATAGCAGATGTTAAATGGTCCGAAAAATCATAGTACCCAACTTTCAGCATGAAAGGAAATCAAGTAATGAACCACATAGGGATACGAGGTAAAGAAACTATGTTAGTTGACAATGTACCTCAGGAGTCAATCTGCGGTGCGTCATCTAAATACTGCTGAGAACCCATGTTGGCTAGGATAATTTTCTAAGCAACTGTATAACTGAATTAGATACTCGATTCCTGAATCTTCCTAGCAATAAATCAACCTGCAATCTGCAACCGTAAAAAGATATAAAAAGCAGAGAACTATGACTAACTTAACAGTTGTCGAAGAATAACAAGAGATAAACTGGAATGGGGAAATGGGATCAACCTCACCTAGAGAAGATAACAGTAGGGAGGTTGATGTGGAAGTACTGGAGATGCATATAATTTGCTAGAGCAAGGGAGAATGAATCAAGAATATATAACTCTTTGAAGCAAAAAGAATGGGACAACAAAATTGTACAAAATTTATGTTTTATGAAGTTTAGCTAAACTCCTCAACAGTTGGTTAATCTCATTAGGATAAAATAATAGAATACTTTGTTAAATTAGAAGTGGTCGACACGTACGTCTGCGGGTCAAGAGCCGCAGCCACCTCCTGCGGCGACCACGCAGACGCCGGCGCCGCCGTTTTCTGCAGCTGCTCCGCCATCTCCTTGATGCTCAGGTCCTGCACGCCACAAAATTCAGGAATCGAATTTGTTAAAACGGGTGCAAATTTCTTCCGTCAAATAGAAGCAAATTTAACAACCAATTCAAACCGGTATATGTAAATCTTCCCAGAACTCGACTTTGTCAATGAACAGACAGAACAGAGTATTGCAAAATCCGCAGAAACTATAAATATTTAATCAGAGAATTCAGTATAGCTCTGATTACATTGCGGAAGTTCATCATGGTGGAGAAGTCAAAGGGGCTGGCCAGAGGACACACTGCACGTCGCAGCCGCTGGCTGCCGCCGCTGTCCCTCTGCCACGGCCGCCGCCGGGGAGGCTGCTCCTCGGCCTTAACGCTCATCTTCTCCTCAGTCTTGGCCACTCTCGTCTTCTCATCCTCTGCCCAAAGAATTCGCAAGCAAGGCTTTCTCCATCATCTCTCCAATTCTTCCCACCACAAGAAAACTGGTTGACTAATCACGCAGGAACGAAGCAGTAAAATAGGTAGTCCCTGACCTTAGTAGTGGCCATGTCGAGCGATGCCGGTGTTGGTGTTGTGCTCACACACAGCGGTGGTGGTAAGGATGAATATGATGGAGAAGATGATAAGGTTCCGTCGCGGCAAACCTCGACATGAACTTCATCCTCGGCTCGATTGCAAGCCATCACGGCCGCTTGGGCTTCCCCTTCGAGAGGAAAGAGAGAATGTGAAGGGTGAGGTGCAGTGAGAGGTTGGACTTCAAGGAGGACACCACCAGCAACGTGTTTGGTTGGGGGTAATTAGAGCTAGGGAATGGGAATTGAAGGGGTAGAAGACTTCAAATCTATTGTTTGGTTAGAGGGATTGAGAGTTCATAAGGGAATAGCCATGTGACTTGAGACTCCAACCCCCACCGTTTTATTAACAGGGGAGGGGGTGAGAGTTGGAAGGGAATTGTTTTAGTGAGTCAATCTTAACCCTTCATCACAACTTACATTCACTAGTAGAAAATAGGGCTTTGGTCCAGGCCGGGGCAGCCCATTAGTCCCGGTTCAGTCACGAACCGGGACCCTTGGGGGCATAGGTCCCGGTTCGTGAGGCTAGGGGGCTGGCCGGACCTCGTGGGGCATTGGTCCCGGTTCGTCTGGCCCATTTGGTCCTGGTTCCAGACATGAACTGGGACCAATGGGCCTCGCTCCTGGCCCACAACCATTGGTCCTGGTTTGTGGCTGTAACCGGGACCAAAGGGGGCCTTTAGTCCCGGTTCCGGCCACGAACCGGGACTAATGGGATGCCTATATATACCTCTCGCCCGCAAGCAGAGCACTCCACTGCTCTATTTTTCTGGCCGACCGTTGGAGAGCTTTGTGGTGCTCTAGCTCACCTCCTATGCACATGAGGTGTTCGATGAAATGCCCGAGCCACACTTAAGCTTTCTTCTCTCGAAGCTTATTGGTTCCGATTCGTGTCTGCAACCGGGACCAAAGGGACCAAACGAACCGGGACCAATGTCCCCCGAGGCCCGGCCGCCCCTGGCCTCACGAACCTGGACTGATGCCCCCATTGGTCCCGGTTCGTGAGTGAACCAGGATGAATGTGCTTTCCAGGCCTGGACCAAAGCCCTGTTTTCTATTAGTGCTAGTAATTGATCATGACATAAAAAGTTAACTCAAATGATTGTCTGTTCAATAGGATTGATATGATCACATATATTAATTATTCAATGTGAAGAATTAATGTAGTGTATCTCACAAATTTATATCAGCATAGATAACGAGAAATATAATCACATTAAATGGGTACGATTATAAATTAGAGAACAAGTTTTTACAAATAAGAGCAGTCACATGCTATAGCATATACTTTATGTTAGCCATGTCGAGTACGTAGCAGGTGATATGAGGCATCAGATGCTCCCGTGATACGGGCTTCCAAGAGCCCTTGGATCTGTGATCCAATGACCACGGGACGAGCTCCTGTAACTTTGCAAAAGAAAAGCCCTCCATGGATCCAATATTTACACACAAGTCCTAGAGTTCCTCCTCTGACCATTGGATCACAAATCAAAGGTTCTTGGGAGCCCATATCATGGGGGCATGTTATGCCTCGTATCACCTGATACTTTACCTAGTCATGCCACCTAAGCTAAAGTATGATGTCACACCCTATTTAATCAGGAAAGAGAGAGCAACCTTATCTTCATCTACATATAGGTATTAGCAAAAAATCCAAGACAACTCATAAGTTTTTTCTCACGAAAGTCATTAAATAAGAGTTGTTTTTGATACATTACTAAGATATGGTCACCGGAACTGCTATATCTAAAAGTATATTTAATGCTATTAGATAGGGTTTAAGACATAGTGCAGTGGGGCTGCCCTGACGATGATACAGTCGGAGAAAAAGAGGAATAAATGTTCTTTGAGTCAACTAGGAATAAATGTTCTCTATAATAAGTCTTTAAATATAGCACTCATCTTGAAGCCCAAATACTAGAAACGAGAAAAAGAGGAAGTTTGTGTTTGATCTTATGGGGGACAAAACTATGCTGCTTTGCCTTATGGCGTTAGTGCTGCTAGGAAATCCCATTCACTCTGGTATGAAATCGGTATCCCTGTTCTCTATAATAAGTCGTGTTTCTTGTTTCCTTCCAACCAGAGTACTACAAAAAGTCATCATAAATATTGTAAACTCACTGCACAAATTTCTTTGGACCCTTTTAATTTGGAATTCATTTACTGACGTATGTATGTTGTCTGCAGAGCATTGCGAAGAGCACAACTACCATTGCAAGCACATGTTGTGCATGGGTTTCACATGTCATTCCTGTTGCAAGCATGTGTGGAACCATGTCAAGAAAGCCTACTGCGGAGGCACTTTTTTTAATCATCACTGTGTTTGCATCGTTTGCGAATAGAGTTGTGCTCTATCATCATGCCAACGAATGGACAATGATGTCTAGTAATAAATTCTTCTTGTGACCTGCATGCAAGAACCTTGATCACCAAGTTTTGGTGTTCTGTTTGATTTGATTTTTATCATGTGTAATCTTAGATTTTGTGGCTCTGTGTTTGCCTTGCCTAGCGCCTAGCGGTGAGTCAAATCTGAAAAAAACCTTGTCCGAGTCAAGACTAGTTTGGTGCACTTGGAAAACACAATCCCCATCAGGAACAGCCTTTGCTCTCACCACTAGTAGAAAAGGGGGCTTTGGTCCAGGCCGGGTAAGCCCATTAGTCCCGGTTCAGTCCAGAACCGGAACCAATGGGTGCATTTATCCCGGTTCGTGCGGCTAAGGCATTAGTCCCGGTTCACCTGGGCCCTTTAGTCCCGGTTCGTGCCACGAACCGGGACTAAAGGGTGCGATGCCCATTAGTCCCGGTTGGTGGCACCAACCGGTACTAAAGGTTAGACCTTTAGTTCCGGTTGGTGCCACCAACCGGGACTAATGGTCTTTGAGGCATCAGTACCGGTTCATGGCACGAACCGGTACTAAAGGTCCCATTTTCAAACTCTCCCCCCGTGGACCGCCTTTTCAGTTTTAGAAAAAAACAAAAGAAAATGATGGAAATATCAATAAAAATAAAATAAAATAAGTTTCACATGTGATATGTGGTCTAGTTGTTGGGAAAATTTACAAATATGAATTTCGACTTTATTTACAAAATCTCTCTGGAATTTGTAAAATGGGCATAACTTTTGCATACGAACTCGGATTAAAAAGTTTTTTATATGAAAAATCATCTACTCGAAAAGTTACATCCGATGGAGACCACCTATGGCCTGTTTGCAAATTTCTAGAATCCTCAGATTCCAAAAGGAAAAAAAGTTATGCTCAAATTTCAGTTTTTTTAAATTTTCAGTAAATCTGGTCAAACTATGGTCAAACTACTTATTCAAGAAGTATTAGTGTTACTAAATAATTATTCAAGAATATTAGTGTTATTAAATAATTATTTCAGTTTTTTTGAATTTTGGTCAAATCTGGTCAAACTATGGTCAAACTGTGGTCAAACAATGGTCAAACTACTTATTCAAGAAATATTAGTGTTACTAAATAATTATTGTTTTTTAGAACAATAGTTTTTAAACTCAAACAGTGAAATATGTGACTTCATGCTCAAGCTAAATTCCTGAGGGTTAATAGGATTGACATCTTACTATTGTCAGGAAAACAACAAGTGCAGACTTGGAAACGAGGGAGAATAGAACCCGGAAGTTAAGCGTTCTCAGGCTGGAGTAGTGAGAGGATGGGTGACCGTTCAGAAGTGAGATGATTTGGAATGATGAGGGGTGATTAGAGATTAAATTGAGCAGTGATGAGGGGTGATTAGAGATTAGAGGTTAAAATAATTCAGAAATTTGAAAATAAAAAAAATTCAAAAGAAAAATTCAAAAAAAATTTCAAAAAAAAATCAGGAAATTTCCTTTAGTACCGGTTGGTGTTACCAACCGGGACTAAAGGTGGACCGGCCACGTGGAGGGCCTTTAGTCCCGGTTCTGGATTGAACCGGGACTAAAGGGTCAGGGCATTAGTACCGACACTTTAGTCCCGGTTCCAGAACCGGGACTAAAGGCCCTTACGAACCGGGACTAAAGGCCCTTTTTCTACCAGTGCACTGACTAGGTGAACCTACATGTCATATGCATCTTCTCTCTCAATTTATCTCTCCTCTCTCCTGTTGAGTAAATAGGTAATTTCTCGATTAAATTAATCCATGAGTAAATCACTAGCATGGCATTGACACAAATAAACGCATACTGATATTCAGTCAAGCAAGCACATACTACGCTAATTGCAGAAAGATCTACGTATAACGCTAGCATGGCTAAAACAGAAAATAGTAGGAGCGGGATAAACGACTTATACCCTCCAGTGGGCCATGCAGAGGCCGCAGCGTTGGTGGCAGCAGCGGCGTCCTCGGCGGCTGTCCGTGTCAAAACCGGCGGATCTCGGGTAGGGGGTCCCGAACCGTGCATCTAAGGTCGATGGTAACAGGAGACGGGGGACACGATGTTTACCTAGGTTCGGGCCCTCTCTATGGAGGTAATACCCTACTTCCTGCTTGATTGATCTTTATGAATATGAGTATTACAAGAGTTGATCTACCACGAGATCGTAATGGCTAAAACCATAGAAGTCTAGCCTGTATGACTATGGTAATGGGTATATCCTCTTCGGACTAACCCCTCCGGTTTATATAGACACCGGGGGGGATCTAGGGTTACATGGAGTCGGTTACATAAGAAGGAATCTTCATAGTCGGTCGCCAAGCTTGCCTTCCACGCCAAGGAGAGTCCAATCTGGACACGGGTACAGTCTACGGCCTTCATGTCTTCACAGCCCATCAGTCCGGCCCATGGATAACAGGCCGGACGCCCGAGGACCCCTTAGTCCAGGACTCCCTCAGTAGCCCCTGAACCTGGCTTCAATGACGAGGAGTCCGGCGCGCAGATTGTTTTCGGCATTGCAAGGTGGATTCCCCTTCCCGTACTCCAAAATAGTCTTCGGTTGTAATGATTGTATCCGGACTTGTATACGCGACTGCAGAGGATATAATATTTCACGAGTCCAATCCGCTGACAACTTTTTGGTAATACGAGATCATGCCGGCTCGACCATTATTTTCGAGCCGTTAGCTGGCCCACCGTCCCACGTCCCGAGACGTGGTTTTATTGGCATGTCTTATCCAAGCGGAGATCGTGTCTCCCTTTTTTAAGGGGCTCTTATTAACCCCAACGTGGGTAACCCAACCGTCGCTCGGGTACAACTCCTTGGGCACAAGCAGGTTTTGAGGCCTAGTAGGAGACACTCGATATTTGCGGCCTTTATATAGGGGTACAGACCCGTCTTTTCCTTTCACGCTTGCTTCTTCCTCAACCCCCGCTCCCACGAGTTTCAACACTCAGGTTTCAATCGCCCCAAGCTCTAATCATGTCCGGATCCAGCCGTCAAGGCCGGTGGGTAGCTTCTTCTGTCACGGAGGGAGATATTGGAAAGCTTCGGGCTGCGAGGTATCTGACCGCAGAGATCCTTCACCGGCTTCCCGCCGTGGGGCAGGTTATTCCCACCCCCAGATCTGGCGAGAGGGTTGTGTTCGTGTCCCTCTTCCTCCTCGGATTAGGGTTCACACTTAACCCCTTCGTCCGAGGGCTCATATTCTATTACGGGCTAGATTTCCACGATCTGGACCTGGACTCTATCCTTCTTATCTCGGCGTTTATCGTCATGTGCGAAGCCTTCCTCTGAACTCCTCTGCACTTCGGCCTGTGGCTCAAGACCTTCGATGTGAAGCCGCAAGTGATAGAGGGGGAACATCCAGAGTGCGATGGTGCCATAGCGAGCAAGCTTGCCAGCGCTGTTTGGCTGGAGGGATCCTTTGCCAAATCTTCCGATTTATGGCAGCAGGGGTGGTTCTATATCATCGAGCCTCGTGGCTCCAAGTGGGTAGCTGCGCCCGCATTTCGGTCCAGCCCCCCAACTCAGCTTGCATCGTGGTTTAGTAAGGTGTTGGACTGGGGATCAACGAACGAAGTGCGAACTCTGCAAAGTCGCATCTGAAGCCTCATTGAGAGAGACATCAACATAGCCAATGTCGTTCAAGTAATGCTAGTTCGTCGGACCCTGCCGTGCCAGCGACAGCCTCTCCGCCTGTGAGAGTTCAATTCAGAAGGGCCGCGGACTCTTCAGCACTTCTTAGGTACTATGCACGAAGGAATGTGGAGATTATTTTTCGGGAAATGAAGGCAATGGCCGGACACCACCGAAGATGTCGGCCTAGACTGTAACCATCCGGATACCCCGGTAAGTACCCGTTTGCCAAATACCTCATAATCGGATGCCCAGTGGCAAGATACTGACAGAATCATCCTTTTTCAGGGTTGGATAAAGAAGGTGGAACGGATTAGGTGTCTGGCTCCCCTTCCCGAAGACCTAGCTACCCCTGTGCTAACAAGGATGCTGGCCTCGACACCATACCAGGTGCCGGTAAGGGAGGGTAAAGAGGATAGTGAGAAGGCCCAAGACGACCTTGGTTCCGGAGGTAAGTGGACACTGAGTCCGAGAAATCGACCTTTCCTCGCCTGAAGACAGAGGCGAAAAAGGACCCAGTATCCCTTCTCCAAGCAGGAGGAACAGGGCCGCCTCCGAAGATTGGGAAGGGCGGTCTTCCAAGAGGGGCAAGATGCCACCATCGAGCGGCTTGGGTTTGGAAAGCGACGCCGTTGAACAACTCCAACAAGGGGACCAGCCCTCGGCCAAACCGTAAGTGAATCCGGAGTACTTTGATAGCGTCCTGCTCCGTTGCTGTTCATCGAAGATATACGTAACGCGTTCATGCATTTTTACAGGTCAGCATAGAGTTTTTCTAGGCAATCCTCTTCTTCGGGAAGTCTCCTCCCAAAGATGATGGGGAGCGAGATGCCTCCTCCAACCTCCTCGCCCAATAAGGCAGATGACTCTGAAGTGTCATCACGGAGGGTCCCTCTTAATCAACAAGTTACACAGGGACAAAAGAGGCAGTACCCGAAGGTGGATCTCCGACCATCCGGGATTCCGGGGCTGATGATAACATAGGCCCCGGATTGTCTGGCTCGCAGCCGACAGTGATTCTGGGGACGGGTGAACAGATTCCTTCGAAGGATGGTCGTGCTCCTAGAGGGGCTTTCGGAGACCCGGAGGCTCCGTATATATTGCGGGACATGTTGCGAAAAGCATCTATCTCGGGGGAACAACGTACCTTGATGGGTACAGTGGTTGAGAAGATTTTGTCCACGAAGAGCGGATTGAATGAAGCCTTCATGAGCCTGCTAAATGTCTTCGAGGTTTGTGATATAGTATTTTCAGCTATGCTTTATTTGCGAAGATGCACCTGTGATAGATGCATGTTGTTTCCTCGGGCTCCTCGGGCTTCGAGGTAGTAGCCCCTATTTGAACACATGTTGTTTCCCCTTTAGCTACTTCCTAGACTATTGATATTGCCGAGCTACAGAGGAAGCTCGATGTAGCAAGGGATGACCTTGCGTTAATCAATATGCGTCTTAACGATTCGCAAGGTATGTATTTGGGGCAATCCCCATACATTTTATTTTTGTGGTATAAGCGTGATGCTAAAATCTGTATGCTGGTATATGCGTGGCTGCAGATGGTGCTTCCGCCGTTGAAGTTCTTCGGGCGGAGCTGGCCCGGGCCAAGGAGCAGGCCCGGTGTAGCAATGCGGCTACCGAAAAGGCATCGGCTGAGTTAAAAGCCGAACAAGCTGCACGGCGCCAAGACGAGGAGAAGATATCCACGATGACGCTCGTACTGGATAATGCTACTGGCCGCTGTGAATTTCTGGAGAAGGAGAGTAAAGCCTTAACGGCTGAACTGGACAAGGCCTTACAAGAGGCGAGAGAAGCGCGGTCGGAATCCAGAGCAGCCCGTGAGGAGGTTCGGCAGGCGAGGGAGATTGCGGCTGGAAGCCCTTTTTGCTGCAAACTAAGATCGGTGACCCGAACTATGCTCAGCTTAACCAAGTGTGGAGTTTTCCGGACGAGTTCTTGGACTTGACGAAGAGTTCTCCCGATGCGGCGCAATATTACCAAGCGCGAGATGGGTATGCAATGGAGAAGCTTTTTTTTGTCGCTTTTTATGTTTTGGTCGAAAGCTTGTATTCCTCCTGTCCAGCCGTTTGAATATAATCTGAAAGTTTTCCATTCGTCGGCTTCAGTGTCACATCCCTAGTTCTGGCAATGCCTAGTGCATGCATTAGAGTGTTGCACCATGTTTAAATTTCATTTAAATTTGAAATGGGGATTGTTGAAACCCTAGCACCAAATGAAATTTAACTAGGTTCAATAAAAATATTTTCAATAACCTAGAATGCCCTTTGGAAATGCTCATAATTTCTGTTAAAGGTGAAAACCTCTTCCAAAAATGATGAACATATTTATAGGCTATTCCTGGATTTTTGAATTAAATTATATAGTATTTGCATTTGGGCATTTAATTGCTAATAATATTTTAAATGCTCAAATAATCACAAACTGAAATGTTTACTGTTGGAAATATTCCAAACAGTGGCCACAGTCAGTTGCATGATTTTGGAAATGCTCTGGCATTTTTAATAAATCCAAACACAATTACAGAAAATAGAAAACAGTAACTAAAATAGAAATAAAAGAGAGGAGAGAAACCTTACCTGGCGCTCACCTGGTAGCCCACCTGGCCCAGCAGCACGGCCCAGCCCGCCACCGCTACTCCCCTGTCGTCTTCCTCCTCGCCAGAAGGACGCGGACACCGCGACGCCGCCGTGCGCGCCACCTCCACCCTGCTCTGGCCACCTCCTGCTTCCTCCCCGAGCCCTCTGGTGACACCACGCACTTCCCCTCGCCCCCTGCACCTCCCCTCTCTTCCCCTGGACCCCGTTCCCTCCTCTGCTTCCCTCCCTGCACGCGCCCGAGCGGAGCCCATCGCCGCCGACGCCGTTACCGGGGCCACAGCCACCCCCTCGCTCCCACTATGCATCCCTGAGCTCCGCCCTGACCCCGTGAAGCTACCCACGTGACGCACGCGACCAGAGGAGGCCGCAGTCGACCGGAGCATCGTCGTCTTCACCTCCGGTGCCCGGAGATCGACTCCACCGATTCGGCGCGTCCAGAGCCTCCCCGGCCCCGCCGTCTGCACCATCTGACTCGCCGTGAGCCACTTACCTTATTCCCTAACTCCTTGTGCTCGCCCCCGTGATGTAGCGTCGTTCCCCACGAGCCCGAAAGCTCACCGCCGCCGGCCATGCCGCCGTCGTGGCTACAGACGCCGTAGCTCGTGCCTGGGCGCGTCATAGCACTCAGTTTGCTCCCAGGAACCCGTAGCGCCCACCAGCCCCTCCTCCCGTGCCCCCGAACGCCAACCCCGACCTTGCCCGAGCTCCGGCCGCCGCTTCGGGTTCCACTCCGGCGAGCTCCGGCCTCCCCAGCTCATCCCACATGCTCCACTGGATGCAGACGATGACGGGCTACGCCCCGGTGGTCTCCGCGCGCTTTTCCGCCGCCTGTAGCCCATTCCGGCGAAGCACCGCCGCGCGGTTTGGTCGTCGCCGGCCGAACTCCGGCGAGGCTGACGTGGCGGCTTATTTAGCGCTAATGACCCCACCATTAGCCACCCCACCAGCCGCTGACAGTGGGCCCTAGAGCCAAGTCAACCCTGGTCAGTGCGGGTTTGACCCAGGGTTAACCCCAGTGTCACTGACGTGTGGCCCCCACACGTCAGGTTTGACCTGGTCAGCCCTGCAGACGCCTCTGTGACGTCACGCTGACGCAGTAATTGATTTTCTGGATTTAAAATAAATCAGAAAATTTCAGAAAATGCCCTAAACTTCAATAATTCATAGAAAATTAACCGTAACTCCAAATTAAATAATTTATATATGAAAAATTATCAGAAAAATTCAAGGAATCCATCTGTACCATTTTCATGCATGTTAGAACAACTTATCACTACTGTTTAGGACAAATGAATTAAATGGCATTTGAATAATCACATATGGAGTTTAAATTTGAATCTTGTATTCAAACCAACCCCATTTAATCTGTTGCTAGTTGCATTAGCCCAAAACACATTCATTTTGCCATGTCATGGTCATGCATCATATTGTGCATTGCATTGATTGTGTTCCCTTCTGTGTTGCCGGTATTTGTCCCCTCTCGATAGACGTGATACCGAGGATGTGATCGTTGACACTGATGAAGACTCAATGTTATCTTCAGAAGTGCCAGGCAAGCAAAACCCCCTTGTTCATTCCGATAAAATCCCACTCTCTCGCTCCTGCTCTCTTTTACTGCATTAGGACAACACCGATTCATCTGTTACTTGCTGCGGTAGTTGAACCCCTTTATCCTTTGCATGACCTGTCATTGTCACAGTAAATAGATGAAACCCACTAGCATGAGTAGGAGTTGTTTGAGCCCTGTTGTGCCTACTCATTCATGTTTGTTTGTCATGCCTGCTACTGCTTAGAGTTGAGTCAGGTCTGATTCATCGGGGATGAATCAGAGGCGTGTGAACATGTCCTACTGTGTGTGAGCTAAGTGTGTGAACACGATTTGGTAAAGGTAGCGGTGAGAGGCCATGTAGGAGTACATGGTGGGTTGTCTCATTGCAGCCGTCCTCAGGAACTGAGTTCTGTGTTTGTGATCCATGATTCAGCTACTACCACGCATTGGGCCCGAAACCAATGGACCCTCTCGGCTTCTTAATCACCCTTGTTCTCTGTCCAGGAGTTGCAAGTAGTTTCTGGTGTTTGTAGTATGCTGGAGGCCGTGCGCAGCGCTGGCCGTAGGGGTGGGCTGTGATGCGGTAGGCACGTGGCACGGTGTACCGGGCGCCCATTTGGTGTCTCGGGAACCCTGTTCACATCCTTTGGGGCTGTGAGCGAAACTCCGGCCGGATCTCCTCATGGATGGAACCCGAATAGGCGATAAACCTGGACTAGAGACTCGAGTGTTTAGGCAGGCCGTGGCCGACACCCACGTTGGGCTTCCGCTTGAAGGTTGCCGAGTACATGTCGTGTAAACGGAGGTAAGTGGTGAGAGCGTGTGTGAAGAAGTACACCCCTGCAGGGTTAATATGATCTATTCGAATAGCCGTGTCCGCGGAAAAGGACTTCTGGGTTGCTTATATCAGTTCATAGACAAGTGAAAGTGGATACTCTAAAATACGCAAGATAAGCGTGAGTGCTATGGATGGCGTTCTCGTAGGGAGACGGGAGCGGATCCATAGTGGTGTATTGGTTGGTGAATATGTGGACTCGTGTGCGCCACCTCAAAAGAGTCGCTTGCAGTCGTAGTTTAGGATAGCCACCGAGTCAAAGCTGGCTTGCTGCAGTTAAACCCCACCATCCCCTTTGTTGATAATGATGCATGTGTAGATAGATCTGATGTAAGTCTTGCTGGGTACATTTGTACTCACGTTTGCCTATTCTATGTTTTTGCAGAGAGACTTCAGTCTCACTAGTAGTTCCGCTTGGACTTCGACGTTTAGCTTGATACCTCAGCTACGATCTTGTGCCCTCGGCAAAACCTGATAGATAGTCAGGCTTCTCAGCCTTTTTTTTCATTTATAGATGTCTGTACTCAGACATGATAGCTTCCGCTTGTGCTTTGACTTGTATGCTCTGATTGTTGGGTCATGAGACCCATGTTTGTAATGTCTCGCTCCTCGGAGCCTATTGAATAAACTACTGAGTCGTAGAGTCATTTTGTGATGCCATGTTGTATTGCACATATCGAGCATATTGTGTGTATGTTATTGAAATGCTTGGTATGTGTGGGATCTGACTATCTAGTTGATTATCTTTAGTAGCCTCTCTTACCGGGAAATGTCTCCTAGTGTTTCCACCGAGCCATGGTAGCTTGCTACTGCTCCGGAACACTTAGGCTGGTCGGCATGTGTCCTTCTTCGTTCCTGTGTCTGTCCCTTCGGGGAAATGTCACGCGATGAATACCAGAGTCCTGTTAGCCCGCTACAGCCCGGTTCACCGGAGTCCTGCTAGCCCAGTGCTACAGCCTGGATTCACTCGCTGATGACCGACACGTTCGATGCTGGGTCATGGATGCCTGTCCCTGTAAGTTTGTGCCACTTTGGATTTACGACTAGCCATGTCAGCCCGGGCTCCTTATCATATGGATGCTAGCGGCATTGTCATATACGTGTGCCAAAAGGCGCAAACGGTCCCGGGTAACGGTAAGGCGACACCCGTGGGAATACCGTGCGTGAGGCCGCAAAGTGATATGAAGTGTTACATGCTAGATCTATGTGGCATTGAGTCGGGGTCCTGACAGCGTTGGTATCAGAGCTTGACTGCCTGTAGGATTACCAAGCCAAACTGGTCGAAGTTGAGTCTAGAAATTCTTTAGTTATATAAGGGAATTGATTGTGGGATGGAACGTAAGGCTCTTTTTACTCCTTATACCTCATGCCCTTCTGATCTGAGTCATCTTATCTTTCCTGCGGGGATTAAGAACTAGGCTATCTCTTCTTTCTATTAGGATCACGTGTTACTAATCAGTAGACTTATAAGATTGTTGGATTTAAGTCTCAGTTCAGTTCCTACTACTTCCGTATGTTAATTGTTGGTCTCGGAACCTTGATATTGTGCTTCTGAGTGGTTATGCCACCATTTTTGTGAATGTCTCAAATCTTTTCTGAGCATTTACAGCCGTTATGCTGTCCGAGTCATCCCAGGTTTCTAAGTAGTCTGATGCATTTGCAAATCCTTTCTTCCCGTTTCAATGTTCCCATGGGCCAGATTAACCACACTAATCAGTGAGTTGAGGTACTCCGTTACCTTGACATATATGTTGGAGATATTATTATGACCCTAGGTGTCTTAGGGGATCATCTAGTGGTCTAGCCATGATTTGTGTCCTAGTGTGAAGATTCTGGCCTTTATTCTCAAAAGCATCCTATGATGCCATTTAGTTAGTAGGTATTCTATTCCTGGATTCTTAAACCCGATATTCACCCTACTTACATCATGTTGATAGTGTTGCTAGTTCCTTTAGTATATTAGTAACCTTTGCGACAGTCCTCGAGGTCCGTGGTATATCCTTCTTCCAATTACCATGAACCATTCTTGGCAGGAGTTCTTCTGAACCAAAAGATGACAACAAGAGTGCTCTCGATGAGTTCTCCATTCATAAATCGTGACTCTTCCAGTTCTACCTTTCTGCATGGGTTATCCGGAAGAAATATGTTGAACTTCGTTCGACATGCTAATCTATGCATCCACAGCTCAGAAAGTTATATGTTCCTTTGAGTTGTTCTCTTTAGTTGCATTCTGACCCTCGTCCATCAATTGATAGTCAAGAGTATGCGTGCGTTCGTTCATCGATGCCTATTACCCTTGTGGTCCGCCAAGCCATTCTATTTTAGAATGAATAGGAGAAACAAACTCCAGTACCTCATCCATATCTAGGATTGGGTCAAAGTAGTTGTATTCCGCAGATCAAATGCCAATCCAGCTTTTGGTTCTGTTCTACCTTGGAGTATTACCCCCTTTATGTCAGAATTGTCATGAGAACTGCACCAACTTTCATGAATTTTGACGTAGTAATACCTCTCACCATCATTGGTCATCCCTCGGCCATCGTGTTGATGCAACCGGAATACCGACAAATGAATTGTGATGTGTGAAATCAATACTGCTAGCAACTCTGTTGCTTGGTAGTTAAAGGATAATAATTTCATTCTTAGCGTGTTGGTTTTTGAATCATCCTTCTAAGACTGATCGTGCTACCTAGTCCTTATTTCGGTGCACCCTTCGATTGATGAGTTAGGATCTTGTCAAGTCCTCACTCATTTGATCATATCGTCTTGCCCTCAAAAGCAAGATTGTTCTCGAGCTTAGTAACATACCGGTGGTTCGTGACTTTCCAAATATCTTCTTGGAGGTGTTACCGGGTTGTCACCTAACCGCTATGTTGAGTTCGTGTTCAAGTTGGTTTCTTGTGAACCACCTTCTCTCCAAGAATCGGTGTTAGATATCCCTGAGCTAGTTGGTTAAGCTAGACAACAACTTGGAGAGTTGGAAGATAAAAGCTTGCCTGACTTAATTCGTTCCAAAGGGGTATTCTTGTGTAGTGTGTGTTGAAGAAAGATGATATCTTCATCGATTGGTCCTTGTGATCAGTTGCTGGACCTATTGTCTTATCAATCCTTTGATTTGAGTGTGGGCTATCGTCAAATCAAATCAGTACCAACGATGCTCGTAATGTTGTCTTATTCGTGGTTGATCCCTCGAGCATACACCATTATATCTTTTGGGTCTGACCAATGCTATCACTTGTTCACTTAACTATGGAATTCCTTTTAAAAGGAAACCCAGATGAATTGTTGTTGTGCCCATTGACAACATCCTTGTCTTCTCCATAATTTTGCTGAACATTAAGCTAGTGTTGGAAACTTTTGAAAGCATTTGTTCATGCTAGCTCATGAAGCATATGTTTGGATGAAGGTAGTGACTTCCTTTAATTCATGTGCATCTGATGCAAGTTGCCGCCGTGGATTCGAGAAAGTCAATGTTGCTTTCTTTGGAATCATTCCAAATCAGTCATGCACACGTGCGAAGAATGCTGTGGTTTGAAGACTTGCAACCTTCAATCTATATGTATCCCTAGCACACCAAGCCACTGATTGATTTGTTCAAGGAGAAGGAGTTCCTTCATAAGAGCTAATCCGGACTTATGAAAGAACTTCGATACCCTCGTTGATGGTTCCCCCTCCTGAACTCGGTAGTGTTTTATTATAAGACTACCACGTGGTCATGCTTGTCTGGGACAACGCGTTCACATGTTTGTAGCAGAACCAGCTCATGTTTTGGAGCTTGCTATCGTAGTTCATCTCCCGAGAATCCCGCAACGTCATCTCGTCGATTTGTGTTGCAAACTTTCATTTTCCTTCCTAGACTCGATGGGTCTGGAATATTCTGACACCAACCAGATCTGAATCTCAGGCAGATATGATGGTTGGAATATTTCCCTAAGAACTATAATATTGGTCTCTCGATAACCGGTAAGGTCGATGTCGTGGCCAACACACCCATCCGGTAGACCTATTATTATAGTATCTTGTTTGAGGAAGTTGGCCACCCCCCCATAGGGATTTCGTAGGGTTTACCCCCTAGTTGCCCCTATGGATTTTTGTGTTCCCGAAGTCCGACCTTTACTTGATGTTCTAGATACCAAACCATTTCAATGAATGGGATACGCTAGCACATCAAGGAGAACATTAGAAGCGGAGTGCTAAATGTCTCTCGGTCGATCATCCAGATTTTATTTCCTTGGCCCCGTCAAGGGTGAAATCTGAGAAGGTGTTATCCTCCTTTGCGTCTGCATCGTCCATCGCTATTCATCATGGTAGTATGTTGTGTTGCCAGGATCCTTGACACGGATGTTGGTAAAACCTTGATGATTGTGGAAATGCTCAAGTTCTTGAGAGCACGCACAAGCACTACGTGTTATCATCATCTCTAACTGGGATTCCTCTCAGTTTCCTCGGCAAATGCTATGACCTTTTCAAACAGTGAATTCACTCTCTTTTGTTGGGTTCTTCCCCAGTTACCAGAATCATTCCCAGCATTTGCATTTTGTTCCTAGCTTGCACCGCCAATGTGCCATTCTACCATGGGTCTCTTCCATTTCCGGTGATAAGCAAAATCATCCATTACGTTGTCTTCAACAAGGTAATCCACATCATCCAAGTCCAAGTATGCCATTCTACCGACCCCGCCAATCGATTGCTGTGATTTGCCTTAGGCTGATATAGAGAGTCTTAACGATCTCTATATCAAAGGTAATTCTTTTTGCCACTTAAGATAATAATCTACGAATCACCCCCCTCCAGGATGTTTCGTCGTGGTATCATGGCAACTCAACTCCTCGCTACGTTGACAACCGTTAACCACCTTCTTAGGTGTGGAATCGTTGTCTACCTAGTGAACCTTCGTCATCTGTTCCACTCCATTTCTCTAGAGGTGTGCTTCATCTCTCAGCTCGAGAGATGTTGCTATGTCTCATTCCGTGAGTTAATCCTGAGTTGTTCGATCTTCGAGAAGATCGACCCTTCTAGAGTCTCCTTCTTCCCTCCATGTCATGTTGACAGGATTTCTCAGAGCAAGACTTCAAGACAATAATGGTGTTCAAATCAACGTTCAACTGAAGTGCACCCTGGATCGTGAAGATTATACTAGTTGCGTTTACCTTTCACCCTACCCTACGCTTGAATCTCGAGACGAGATTCTTGTTTAGTGGGGGTGAGTTGTCACATCCCTAGTTCTGGCAATGCCTAGTGCATGCATTAGAGTGTTGCACCATGTTTAAATTTCATTTAAATTTGAAATGGGGATTGTTGAAACCCTAGCACCAAATGAAATTTAACTAGGTTCAATAAAAATATTTTCAATAACCCAGAATGCCCTTTGGAAATGCTCATAATTTCTGTTAAAGGTGAAAACCTCTTCCAAAAATGATGAACATATTTATAGGCTATTCCTGGATTTTTGAATTAAATTATATAGTATTTGCATTTGGGCATTTAATTGCTAATAATATTTTAAATGCTCAAATAATCACAAACTGAAATGTTTACTGTTGGAAATATTCCAAACAGTGGCCACAGTCAGTTGCATGATTTTGGAAATGCTCTGGCATTTTTAATAAATCCAAACACAATTACAGAAAATAGAAAACAGTAACTAAAATAGAAATAAAAGAGAGGAGAGAAACCTTACCTGGCGCTCACCTGGTAGCCCACCTGGCCCAGCAGCACGGCCCAGCCCGCCACCGCTACTCCCCTGTCGTCTTCCTCCTCGCCAGAAGGACGCGGACACCGCGACGCCGCCGTGCGCGCCACCTCCACCCTGCTCTGGCCACCTCCTGCTTCCTCCCCGAGCCCTCTGGTGACGCCACGCACTTCCCCTCGCCCCCTGCACCTCCCCTCTCTTCCCCTGGACCCCGTTCCCTCCTCTGCTTCCCTCCCTGCACGCGCCCGAGCGGAGCCCATCGCCGCCGACGCCGTTACCGGGGCCACAGCCACCCCCTCGCTCCCACTATGCATCCCTGAGCTCCGCCCTGACCCCGTGAAGCTACCCACGCGACGCACGCGACCAGAGGAGGCCGCAGTCGACCGGAGCATCGTCGTCTTCACCTCCGGTGCCCGGAGATCGACTCCACCGATTCGGCGCGTCCAGAGCCTCCCCGGCCCCGCCGTCTGCACCGTCTGACTCGCCGTGAGCCACTTACCTTATTCCCTAACTCCTTGTGCTCGCCCCGTGATGTAGCGTCGTTCCCCACGAGCCCGAAAGCTCACCGCCGCCGGCCATGCCGCCGTCGTGGCTACAGACGCCGTAGCTCGTGCCTGGGCGCGTCATAGCACTCAGTTTGCTCCCAGGAACCCGTAGCGCCCACCAGCCCCTCCTCCCGTGCCCCCGAACGCCAACCCCGACCTCGCCCGAGCTCCGGCCGCCGCCTCGGGTTCCACTCCGGCGAGCTCCGGCCTCCCCAGCTCATCCCACATGCTCCACTGGATGCGGACGATGACGGGCTACGCCCCGGTGGTCTCCGCGCGCTTTTCCGCCGCCTGTAGCCCATTCCGGCGAAGCACCGCCGCGCGGTTTGGTCGTCGCCGGCCGAACTCCGGCGAGGCTGACGTGGCGGCTTATTTAGCGCTAATGACCCCACCATTAGCCACCCCACCAGCCGCTGACAGTGGGCCCTAGAGCCAAGTCAACCCTGGTCAGTGCGGGTTTGACCCAGGGTTAACCCCAGTGTCACTGACGTGTGGCCCCCACACGTCAGGTTTGACCTGGTCAGCCCTGCTGACGCCTCTGTGACGTCACGCTGACGCAATAATTGATTTTCTGGATTTAAAATAAATCATAAAATTTCAGAAAATGCCCTAAACTTCAATAATTCATAGAAAATTAACCGTAACTCCAAATTAAATAATTTATATATGAAAAATTATCAGAAAAATTCAAGGAATCCATCTGTACCATTTTCATGCATGTTAGAACAACTTATCACTACTGTTTAGGACAAATGAATTAAATGGCATTTGAATAATCACATATGGAGTTTAAATTTGAATCTTGTATTCAAACCAACCCCATTTAATCTGTTGCTAGTTGCATTAGCCCAAAACACATTCATTTTGCCATGTCATGGTCATGCATCATATTGTGCATTGCATTGATTGTGTTCCCTTCTGTGTTGCCGGTATTTGTCCCCTCTCGATAGACGTGATACCGAGGATGTGATCGTTGACACTGATGAAGACTCAATGTTATCTTCAGAAGTGCCAGGCAAGCAAAACCCCCTTGTTCATTCCGATAAAATCCCACTCTCTCGCTCCTGCTCTCTTTTACTGCATTAGGACAACACCGATTCATCTGTTACTTGCTGCGGTAGTTGAACCCCTTTATCCTTTGCATGACCTGTCATTGTCACAGTAAATAGATGAAACCCACTAGCATGAGTAGGAGTTGTTTGAGCCCTGTTGTGCCTACTCATTCATGTTTGTTTGTCATGCCTGCTACTGCTTAGAGTTGAGTCAGGTCTGATTCATCGGGGATGAATCAGAGGCATGTGAACATGTCCTACTGTGTGTGAGCTAAGTGTGTGAACACGATTTGGTAAAGGTAGCGGTGAGAGGCCATGTAGGAGTACATGGTGGGTTGTCTCATTGCAGCCGTCCTCAGGAACTGAGTTCTGTGTTTGTGATCCATGATTCAGCTACTACCACGCATTGGGCCCGAAACCAATGGACCCTCTCGGCTTCTTAATCACCCTTGTTCTCTGTCCAGGAGTTGCAAGTAGTTTCTGGTGTTTGTAGTATGCTGGAGGCCGTGCGCAGCGCTGACCGTAGGGGTGGGCTGTGATGCGGTAGGCACGTGGCACGGTGTACCGGGCGCCCGTTTGGTGTCTCGGGAACCCTGTTCACATCGTTTGGGGCTGTGAGTGAAACTCCGGCCGGATCTCCTCATGGATGGAACCCGAATAGGCGATAAACCTGGACTAGAGACTCGAGTGTTTAGGCAGGCCGTGGCCGACACCCACGTTGGGCTTCCGCTTGAAGGTTGCCGAGTACATGTCGTGTAAACGGCGGTAAGTGGTGAGAGCGTGTGTGAAGAAGTACACCCCTGCAGGGTTAATATGATCTATTCGAATAGCCGTGTCCGCGGAAAAGGACTTCTGGGTTGCTTATATCAGTTCATAGACAAGTGAAAGTGGATACTCTAAAATACGCAAGATAAGCGTGAGTGCTATGGATGGTGTTCTCGTAGGGAGACGGGAGCGGATCCATAGTGGTGTATTGATATGGTGAATATGTGGACTCGTGTGCGCCACCTCAAAAGAGTCGCTTGCAGTCGTAGTTTAGGATAGCCACCGAGTCAAAGCTGGCTTGCTGCAGTTAAACCCCACCACCCCTTTGTTGATAATGATGCATATGTAGTTAGTTCTGATGTAAGTCTTGCTGGGTACATTTGTACTCACGTTTGCCTATTTTATGTTTTTGCAGAGAGACTTCAGTCTCACTAGTAGTTCCGCTTGGACTTCGACGTTTAGCTTGTTACCTCAGCTACGATCTTGTGCCCCGACAGGATCTGGTAGATAGTCAGGCTTCTCAGCCTTTTTCATTTCTAGATGTCTGTACTCAGACATGATAGCTTCCGCTTGTGCTTTGACTTGTATGCTCTGAATGTTGGGTCGTGAGACCTCTGTTTGTAATATCTTGCTCCTCGGAGCCTATTGCATAAATACTTGAGTCATAGAGTCATGTTGTGATGCCATGTTGTATTTGCACATATCGAGCATATTGTGTGTATGTTTTGAAATGCTTGGTATGTGTGGGATCTGACCATCTAGTTGTTTATCTTTAGTAGCCTCTCTTACGGGGAAATGTCTCCTAGTGTTTCACTGAGCCATGGTAGCTTGCTACTGCTCCGGAACACTTAGGCTGGCCGGCATGTGTCCTTCTTCGTTCCTGTGTCTGTCCCTTCGGGGAAATGTCACGCGATGAATACCAGAGTCCTGTTAGCCCGCTACAGCCCGGTTCACCGGAGTCCTGCTAGCCCAGTGCTACAGCCTGGATTCACTCGCTGATGACCGACACGTTCGATGCTGGGTCATGGATGCCTGTCCCTGTAAGTTTGTGCCACTTTGGATTTACGACTAGCCATGTCAGCCCGGGCTCCTTATCATATGGATGCTAGCGGCATTGTCATATACGTGTGCCAAAAGGCGCAAACGGTCCCGGGTAACGGTAAGGCGACACCCGTGGGAATACCGTGCGTGAGGCCGCAAAGTGATATGAAGTGTTACATGCTAGATCTATGTGGCATTGAGTCGGGGTCCGGACATTCAGCCCCCTCGTAGGAAGTACGGGGGTGTTCGGAAAAGCATTTAATCACTCTTTATCCAACGTCTTGGTCCATGAAGGAGGTGATAATGCAGCGAACCAGGCAATCGGACTATAGGGCGTTAACATTTTCACTTAACCATAGGAGTTTTATTGTGGGGCTACGACATAGCCCCTGGTATGTATGCGGCATATGGTGCCTTACATATTTGCTCTGAAAAGAGATCCTTCGTGTGACACGAAGAATCGCTAAAGATTCCAATAAGTCGTCAAGTGTTTGACTAGCTCTTGCCGCATCATGACAGTCAATTTTCGGCTTTCTCTACTAAGGTGCTCCTCCAGGTTAGACCAGGGCACAATTGCAGTAGTTCTCCCTTTACTACCCTAGCCGATAGAGTGGAGCATAGGGTAGCAAGCACAGGAGCCGGGCAACCCAACTATTGACCCAAGAGAATGATTCAGAGCTGATGCATATAAGGCCAAACTTGCGATGCCGAAGTACGCTATAGAGATGTTCAGACTTTGACTGGCAACTCATTTGTTCCCATACCGAGCCCCTGGCAGGTTATGCCAAGGTATATCTGTGAAATAACCATAGGAGCTATATTCATTGGCGAAACAACACGGATGATTAATTCAGATACTATTTACTGGGACCTGAGCAATACGCCAATGACTATTATATATAAAGACCACAACTCCGGCTATTTGACATGCTCGGAGTCGGAGGCGGAGGAAAAGGCATAGTACAGGCTCGAAATGAAGAGTGCGGTCTGCAAAAAGTTATTTTGGACCTCCTGTCGCTCGTCTGTGCCGCCTGTCCTCTGTGAGGGGAATCCTTGATGGAAGTAGCCCCTTAGGTGAGTGTACGGGTCCGAACTCCAATATAGTCAGTTTTAGATGTTTGCCCTGTTCGTCACCTGTTTCTAAGATATGGTGAAAAATAAAAAGAAAATAGATGAAAAGTGTTACGGGGATGTTTGCAGGATTGTTTGTAGTGTGCTTCCGCCAATGCCCATGGTATCTTGAGTGCGTAGTGATGTATGCGCCACTACTAGGAAAAGGGCTATAGATGGAATTGACACTAATGGCGCACCAGACATGTGGTGCGCCATTAGTATATACTAATGGCGCACCACCCTCTGATGCGCCATTAGTGTTGAAACTACTAATGGCGCACCCTGCCCACGGTGCGCCATTAGTACCAAATTTTTTTTTGAACTAGTGCGCCTGTCCAAACATACTAATGGCGCATCCGCTGGTGGTGACTAGTAATGGCGCACCAGCCAGAAGGTGCGCCACTAATGTTATTTTTTTATTATTGTTTTTATTCCTTTTTTTGCAAAAGTACTAATGGCGCACCACCAGGGGGTGCGCCATTAGTAACCTGGATTACTAATGGCGCATTTGTTGCTGGTGCGCCATTAGTAAGTGGGCAGCAACAAGATATTTTGGACAGCCTCTCCTCCCACACTCACTTTCTCCCCACTTCATTCTCTCCACCGCCTCCTCCTTGTCTCGGGTGCCTCCTCTTTTTCACCTCATTTCCACCATAGATTCATTCAAATTAAGTGGTTAAGTTACCTTGTTTTGCTAGGTAAGTAAGGGGGGAAGCTATATTTATGTTGTTCTCCCTACAACAATGTGCACATGCACTTTTTATGGCCTAGCTAGATCTATGTATGTTCGTGGTGTTGCATATGTTTGTGGTGTTGCATATGTGTTTGTGTTTGGAGGTGTACCGGTATTTGAAATGCGATAGTTGCCAATATTTTGTCGGAATGTTGATTCATTTCCGTTTCGGCGAGAATTTTGGCATTAAGCATTCTTTTTGGTCCTATTTTTAGGGAAAGTCATGCCAAATTTTTTCTTGGTTCTAAAATATCGTTTTGCTCTACCCCGCATGCGACCATGGTCCGCACGATGACTGAAGGCATCGTGAATAGGTTTTTGAGGTCCGCGAAGGCCGAGATGCTTCAAAAGAACGAGACGGAGATAAGATGTCCGTGTCGAAGATGCAAGCTGAATAGCCTTATTGCAGACCCGGATTCCGGGCAGGTGCGGGACCACCTGCTCTTGCGTGGTTTCATGGATGGCTATCGGTGGCAAGGTGATGAAGATGACTACGAAGTCGTCCATGGGGGCCGGGCAAGAAATGAGGAAGGGCAGCAAGACAACCACCGCGGCTCGGG
>NC_041390.1:622633051-622635828 GCF_002162155.2 Triticum dicoccoides | reverse complement strand
GATGATGATGCCGGCGGAGCAGACGACGCTGGACCATCGATGGGCTGGGTGCAGGACCCTCATATTCAAGAGCTGCTTCTCAAGCAGACGGATAACGCAAGAGCTGTCGCCCGAGAGAAAGCCAAGATGGATCAACTTGAGTTAGACGCGGTTACTCCATTGTATGAAGGATGCAGGCCCGAGGATACCCGCCTGAAAGTAACGCTCATGGCTCTGGAGATGAAGGTAAAACACAAAATGACCGACGCATGCTTCGACGAGAACATGTCATTCTGGCACGAACGTCTTCCCAAGGGGAACAAGTGCCCGACCAGTTTGGAGGAGGCGAAGAAAATCGTGTGTCCTCTGGATTTACCGCACGTGAAATACCATGTGTGCATGAACAATTCCATCATTTATCGGGACGAGCACGCGGAGTCTACCATATGTCCGGTGTGCGGTGTCACTCGATACAAGAAGAGGAAGAAAGCTCCTCGAAAAGTGGTGTGTTACTTTCCGATCACTCCTCGTCTGCAGCGGTATTTCGCGGATCCTAAGGTAGCAAAGCTCCTGCGTTGGCACGCGGATAGGGAGGAGAAGAAGCGAGAAGATGACGCAAATGATCCGGAGATAGATAAAAAAGACAAGATGCTGAGTCACCCTAAGGATGCGAGCCAGTGGCAAGCGTTGAACTTCGAATACCCAGAATTTGGGAACAATCCAAGGAACATCATGCTGGGCGCGAGCACCGATGGAGTCAATCCGTTTGGCAGCCAGAGAAGCACACATAGCACCTGGCCTGTGTTTGTGTGGATGTACAACCTTCCCCCCTGGTTGTGCATGAAGAGGAAGTACATTCACATGAGTATGCTAATTGAAGGGCCGAAACAACCAGGGAACGACATCAATCTGTATCTGGGGCTGCTGAAAGAGGAGCTTGACATGCTGTGGAAAACGCCAGCCAATACGTGGGACGCCGTAGAGAAAGAATATTTCCCTATGAGAGCCGCACTGCTCACGACGGTGCACGACTATCTCGGTTACGGATATCTTGCGGGGCAGGTAGTCCACGGATTTTCTGGATGCGTAAGGTGCATGGATGACACAATGTATCGCCAGCTAGATAGAGATCCCGGGTCTTCGAAAACCGTGTTCATGGGACATCGAAGGTGGCTTCGCGATGATGACCCGCGGAGGAAACGCAAGGATCTGTTCGATGGTGAAACCGAACCCCGAAAACGCCCGTGTACGAGGAGCGGCGAGGAAATAGACAAGCTGTTGAAAAATTGGAAAGACTGCCCACTGCCGGGAAAGAAGCAAAAGGCGCCAGAGCCGGGAAAGAAGCGAAAGGCGCCAGAGCCGCTGCTGAAGGTATGGAAAATGAGGTCTGTTTTCTGGGACTTGCCGTACTGGAAGATCCACCGTGTGCCTCACAGCCTTGATGTCATGCATATCACGAAGAACGTGTGCGAGAGTCTGCTTGGTACCCTGCTCAACATGCCAGAGAGGACCAAAGATGGGCCAAAAGCAAGGGCAGACTTGAAATCAATGGGCATCAGGCAGGAGCTTCACGCTATATATGATGATGATGATGATGATGATGATGATGATGATGATGATGATGAGGCGAAGCAGGACACAGAAAGTCGTCGCAAAGGCAAAAAGGCCAAGAAGACCGCAAATGACTACCCTCCCGCGTGCTTCACTCTAAGTCAGGAGGAGATCGAGCAGTTTTTCACCTGCCTCCTAGGAGTAAAACTTCCTTACGGTTACGCGGGGAAGATAAGCAGATACCTAGACCCAGCGAAGCAGAAGTTCAGCGGGATGAAGTCTCATGACTGTCACGTGCTGATGACGCAGATACTTCCAGTTGCAATCCGTGGGATCATGGACGCGCACGTCTGTGAAACGCTATTTGGCCTATGCAACTTCTTCGACATCATCTCTCGGAAGTCGATTGGCGTGAGGCAACTCAGAAGGCTACAGGAAGAGATCGTGGTGATACTATGCGAGCTTGAGATGTACTTCCCGCCCGCATTCTTCGACGTTATGGTGCATCTGCTGGTCCATATAGTGGAGGATATCATCCAACTCGGGCCGACGTTCCTGCATAGCATGATGCCGTTCGAAAGGATGAATGGTGTCATCAAAGGATACGTTCGCAACATGTCACGTCCAGAAGGAAGCATAGCCAGGGGCTTTCTGACCGAAGAGTGCATCTCCTACTGCACGAATTATCTAGGCATCGAGAACCCCGTTGGTCTGCCCCTCAACAGGCACCTCGTCAGGCTCGCTGGATGGGGTCACCATGAGGGTCGCCGCGAAATGCATGTCGACTTCAAGGGTCGACTCGCTGACTTTGAAAGAGCAAACCTAGTCGCGCTACAACACATAGACGTGGTCGATCCTTGGGTGGTAGAGCACAAAACCTTTATTAAGAAGACATACAATGACCGAGGCCAACAGAGGACGGACGGAGATATACTCAAAGAGCACAACTCATGTTTCACGCGTTGGTTCAAGCAGAAGCTTCTGTCGTACCCTTTACATGAGGATTCTTCCGCAGAAGAACAACTCATATTCGCCTTGTCACAGGGCGCCGAGCACAACCTGATGACCTATGAGGCGTACGATATCAACGGCTACACATTCTACACCGAGGCCAAGGACATGAAGAGCGATGGTTATCAGAACTCCGGGGTAACGATGGAATCCTACACCGGTAACGACAAGGACAGATACTACGGAAGGATCGAGGAGATCTGGGAGCTGAGCTACGCTGGAGAGAAGGTCCCGAT
>NC_041390.1:622545739-622631511 GCF_002162155.2 Triticum dicoccoides | reverse complement strand
GACGCCGCCCCGACGCCGCTGCCCCGCCGCCTCGATGCGACCCCGCCGCCCGGACGCCGCCCCGTCCACACCACCGTCGCCGGAGCACCACCACCACCCGGACCTCGTCCCCGACATCCTCCCCGCGCCCCACTCCCCGGCATCCTTATCCTCTCCGACCGCCTCCTCCACCCCGGCCCGCTCCTCCAAGGTAAGCTACCGCCCCGACCCCTATCCCCTTCCCTCCTCCCATCCCATCTCCATATGAGCATGATAATTTGCATGAACCTTGGATGCCTAAAAATTTCAGATAGTTTTTTTAACATGAGCTCTTAAGTGAGGACAAGTATTTTATTTGCATATATTCTTTCTCAAAGTTTCTCAGACACCCAGATTTTGTTTTTGGCACGAACTCCTCCGATGTCCATATGATCATGCAAATTTGCACCAACCTTGGATGCCTAAAACTTTCAGATTTTCTGAACATGAGTTCTTAAGAGCGGACAAGTACTTGCATGCCTGAAATGAACACGATGATCATTAAGTCAACTGGTTATTTGTCGATAGTATAGACAACTAGCTACACTGAGTGACGAAACTAAACAAGCCTGCCTGGCCACCCGTCCATCCTACATGAGGGCAATTATGCCTGAACCACGGAACTATTTAATTTTTTATATAACTCATAAAACAAAAAAAATGGCTCCATTGGGTTTTGGTGCTTCCCCATGGCCAGGAGAAGATAACTTTATCATTGTGCTATGAGATTAAACAGGGAGAGGGATGCTAACGCTCCTTTTGCTTGGCAGTATAAAGTACTAGTAAGTATAGATAAGAGGTTGGTTTTTTGAGGAATCAACAGTTAATGGGTGAGGCTCAGGCTGCAGTGATGGCTGCAGTATAAAGTAATATTCTTGTTTCGGTGTACATATGTAGGACACAAACAATTAAGGTGTCTATTTTGATTTAGTGCCTTTGCCTCCACTGCCTTTATCTGGATTGAAGCTTGCTTGTGTTTACTTCTGATTACAAGATCTCCATACTCGGAGATTTCTTTATATATGTTGTAGTATAAATATATTGTTTTGTCATTCTGTAATTGTTAGTGGAATTTACACTGTAAATGTTAGTGGGTTTACAGTGTACTTCTAGTGGATTTTTGCTCTGTATTTGCTAGTGGCATTTTTACTGAAACTAAATTGAAAATGGGACTCTGTGCACCAAGTTAGAGAGATGATGAAACAGCGTGGTGTGCTCAAAGACGCAACATGCAGCTGGGTTGGGTCTGACAACTGTCCACCTGTCAACTGATGCAAATTAACGGTGATTTTTTCATGATATTTTGGGGGATTTCCTTCCTCTGTTGATTCGTTCTTGGGCTTTGCTGCTCCAACAGCAAAAGGAAAGCGTACAATGTCTGATCGATTCTGGACATGCATGGTCGCTTAGTTAGCAAAGTCGACTTATTTACAATACAGAGTAGCTCACAAATCTTAATACAACCTCTGTCAACTTAATTAGCCACTGCAATACAACAAAGAGGTTTATTTATGTAAGCTAGGCTAACTTAATCAAACATACTCCTACTACGTAGCTCAACTTCAATAGCAGATTGTAGGACCTCCATGTATCAATTTCCCTGAGTATATATAAATTGATGGCAACAAAGATTTGGCTTAGACTGTTCTGCTCATTGCTTGGCTGCAAAGGGTGACTTGTTGTATTTAGAGCATGCTATTGCTTGCATATAACCAGATTTTGCATATCATTGTTTCTTCTGTTTCCAGTTTTACTGATTGGAGTATGTTTCTAGTTGAGGGGAGAACTGCACTGTAGTAGTACTGATGGAGATGAGAAAGAGAGTGGTTCATTCTGAAACTCAACTAGCAACAGGCAAATATTGTATTCCCTGAGTAAATCCTTTTCTGAGCTAAAATATATTTTCTTGTTGATTGAAGAATATCATATTCCCTGATTAAATCCCTGGGGAGTGATAATTTTTCCTATGTTCATAGTGTGAGATTGATCCAGATTGAATGTTATGCATATCTTAAACATAGGAGTGTTAGACATAAAGCATGTCCAGCAGAACCTTTAGTGCATCTTTGCTCTTGTTCATTTAGTTTCAGTAAACAAATATTGCGAAGCATGACATGGCCTTTGTGAGCTCCTTTGTATAAAATGAAATGCAAGGTTGCTGATACTGTAACCCAGATCACACAGATCAATTTTTTTTCAATTTATGCAACTGTAAGAGTACCAACCAGATTACACAAATCATTTTTTCTTCAGAAGTGTGTCATAATTTCCCTGTCCTAATTGTTGTTTTGATTCAGAAGTGATGATTGGCTACAACCAGTGCATGCATGCCTTTTTTCTTCTTCATTTTTAGTAAAGTGCTCTGTTCTGGGTCATGGACTTTGTGCCATGGACCAGTGCATGCATGCTGCTGCTGCTGCTGTACTACTTGTCAAGTGATGCTGCTGCTGCTATCTGCGAGTTGCTGCTGCTAGTTGTGATTTTGTCAAATGATGCTGCTGCTACTTGTGATCTTCTAAAATGACCCCTTTCTCCTGAAACGTTGATTAATTTCCGTTTCGGTTGAGAAATGGGGCACTCCAAGGTCAAGAAAATTAGCAAAGGTCATGCCCAATTTTCTTGACCTAGAAGGTGCCCGATTCTCAACCGAAATAAAAATTAATTTGCTTTAGTGGTTGGATTAGTTTAGTATTTTTTTTCACACACTCAGACACCCTTGCTTGCCATGTGTGTGAGAGAGATAGTGAGAGGATACAAGAAGAAGGGGGTTAGGAAGATGTTGCCTGCTCATCAAAGCTAACCATCTCCCCCTTTTCACCCCTTTTCCTTTGTCTTTTGTGGGTTGCAAGGAAGCTACTGTCTTAGCTAGCTTAGCTTGTGCACAAATCCCAGTGTTACAATCTAGAAAATTAGCCTGCAAAGATGAGGTCCCATGCTGGCTGTACCACTGCATCATGCAACAGTGCCTTCAAGATCCAAGGCAATATCACAAACATCATAGGCAATTTGACCAAACTCACAACCTTGTATCTTTGCAGCAACCAACTTTCTAGACACACCCCTCAAGAACTAGGTTACCCTAAGAACGTGGACTTCGACCTTAGCAACAACACACTAACAGGTTCTATCCCAAAACACCTAGGCAATATCACAAACATCTCTCAATTGTTCCTTGACAATAACCAACTTTTTGGCGACATTCCTCGAGAATTAGGTTATTTGGTCAACTTAGAGATCTTGTTCCTTGACAATAACCAACTTTTTGACCAAACTTTGTTTCTATTTATAGAGAAACATGGCCCACAACGATGAGGCCGGGGGTTCGGGCGGCAAGGCATTCTGGGAGCTGTCCCAGGAGATGGAGGAACAACCTCACTTGTATGAGGCCGCCGCCTTCCCCACCGATCCTGAGACCACTGATGGTGCCGCCGAGGATGACCACACTGATGCCACCACTGATGGTGCCGCCGAGGATGCCACCACTGATGATGGCGGCGCCCGCACAGATGGCAGCCAACCGAAGAGGCAACGGAAGGACCGGCGCCCGATCGTGCTCCTCACCCTCAAGGAGGAAGTTACTGAAGTGGACTCCAACGAGAATCCAACGACGCCCGAACGAATAGTCAAGGGGTACTCGCTTCAGCTCAGGTGCATTGTCCGGAGCACCGTCTCGATCAACACCGAGAACCTGAGGCATCCTGACCGAGGGAATTTGCGCCACCTCCTCTTCACGAAGCTGCACGAACAATACAAGTTCCCTGCTAAATTTGCAAACACAAGCCTCAAAGGGAATAAAGTGAACAATGCTGCCCTCACGAAGATGAGCAAGGCCCTGTCTACTTGGAAAAGCAATGTGAAGAAAATGATCGAGAAAGGTGAGAGTTATCAGAAGATCAAGGAGAAAAATCCTTCGATCACCGAAGATGACTACAACGACTTCAAGATCAATTGCTCGAGCACCGCAAGCTCCCAATCAAGTGAGTGGGGGAAACAAATGCGGGAGCTGAACATAGGGGAACACACACTCGGTCCCGGCGGTTACAGAGTGGCGGAGCCTATATGGGACAAGGAGGAGGCGGACCGTGCCGAGCAAGGCCTACCGCCCCTCTTCGAGAAATACAGCGGTAACAAGCAGACCAGGAACTTTGTCAGGGCTCGGTACAAGAAGGACCCGAAAACAAAGGAGCTTACCACGGATCCGAAGACCAGGCAGCTTGAGCTTGTTCTGGTAAGGAATACACCCCCGCATAATTAGCTCCATATGGTTGCATTCTAATTAATGAAGCCAAATTTCTAAATGGTTCACATTCCTTCCGCAGGCGACTGAAAGCAGTAGCGCGGGGTTGACTAAGAGCAACCCTTGGGACACCACTCTAAATAGGGCGTTGAATGTAATGAAGAACAAGGATAAGCTCAGTAAGCCGACGTCAGCTGGTCGTGTGGCCGGCAAAGGCTTGTCGACAAAATGGGGGTCATACTATACCGCTGGTGTGCGGAAGGAGAAAAAGACCAGCTCGGAAAGCCAGGCGCGAGAGGTTCAAGAACTCAAGGCAAAGGTGGCGCGGATTCTGGAGATTGTCCAAGAGCAAGTGGAACAACGACTCGGAGCGACGATCACCGCCCTTGTGCCTACCTTGATCTCGGGGTTGAGTGCGTGGATTGCGGGCGGCCAACAGGGGCCGCCCCCGATTCCTAGCTTCACGGCCAGCAACTCGCATAATGCGATGGCGGGGCCATTGGTGCCTCCGGCGGTGGCGGCATTGGTGTCTCCGACGCCGGCACGGGAGCTTAATGCACCCGGGTGTATGCCGGCCGGCACCTCTTCAGCAAGCGGCCCCTCCGTCAACTGCACGCCCGCCGTTGGCGGTGCGTCGACATTAGCCGAGCTCGACGCCATCATCACGGTAACTAATTTAGCCTCTCTCGGCCGAGGACTTCATCTCCTTGCCTTTGACTGGGCATCCCTGACGCCCTACATGTTTTCGCAGGGCGCCGCCGATGTTCCGTGCACTCTCCTCCACTTCATGAACAACGAGTTGGTCGATGTCGCCAAGGGCAAAATCGTTCAACCGGGCAACCCCTTGTTCCACGGTACCCAGATGCCACCCAACTTGTTTAGGGTTCAACTGGTTCGGGTGCTGCTAGGCTGCGACGACTTGTGACTTCCGATTCGACCCGCCGGGGCAGACGATGAAGACGTGATGACCCTCAGCGCCTGCCTGAGCTGGCCCCTGCTTTGGCCGAAGAGCCAGATTCGTTTAGGGGCGGGGGACACCACCCCAAAGACAACACCGCCAGTCGTGCCGGCGCCAAGTCGGCCCCATGGCAAGACCGCCGTAACGGTGCCGGACATCCCTATGCCACTGGATCCAAACATGCATATGGCACAGGATCAGAACGACGATGACGATGACGATGATACATTTGGCAACGTCGATCAGTACTTTGCCGATCATGGGTACGATGGCGACTTCATGGGGCCTCCTTCTCAAGAACCAAACCCAACAAAAGACGTGTGCGATCTAGCTGGTACCGCGGAGAAGCCAAGTTGCAACAGGCGCCGTCTGGCGTTCAGCTCTCAGGAGACGCCTCCAGCTGCCGACTTCACCGAGCCTCAGATAGGCGAGGTGCGAAATATTATCAGCCCCAACACACTCGAGAAGGCGGTCTGTGAGCAGAACTGGGTCCCATTACAGGAGAAGAAGAAGGCACGCAAAAGAAAGACTAAGAAGGGTGCGAGCCAGCCGGCACCGAGTACGATCCATGCTCAGGACGGGCCACCTTCACCGCAGGATATCTCGAGGAGGGTGCATGTGGCAGGTAGGGCGATGCTACCGACAAATATGCTCAATGCTGCAACCGGTGCTATGCGGAGTCTGCATGACAGTGTTCTTGCTTTGGAGAAGCGGCGTCTCAGAGAGAAGGATGTGGCATACCCGGTTTTCGCGGCCAAGGTGCCAGAGGGCAAGGGCTTTGTGGAAACTCCATCGGGCGTACGATCATCCTGTGTTTTGATGACATCCACGCTATGTTGAACCTTCATCCGCTGCACTACACCTTCGTTCGGCTATTTTCGCTGAGTATGGAGATGCGGATCATTCGCGACAAGACCCCGGACATCGTGATAGTCGACCCCTTCTACATGCGTGCCAAGATCTTGGGCAGCGCTGGGGACCGGCAAGTCGCGAGTTCTTACCTCGAAGGCATCATTCTGGCAAACCAAGATAAGGATAACTTCCTCGTGCCTTACTTTCCCGAGTAAGTCCTCCCCTCAACCGGCCCGTAACATATGAATTCTTACATTTCGATCGTTTTTCTTTTAACAATCCGTGTTTTCTGCAGTGACACACGTTGCACGCTCATCCTCCTAAGCCCCAAATATTCCATGGCCACGTATTTCGACCCGGACCGTCAGTCGAACGTAGACTACACAAATGTCAAGAAGGTTCTTGATGATGTTCTCCCCGGCTACGCCAAATCTGGAGGCACCTTCACCAGGCCTATTCATAAGTACGGCAAGCATGTGTTCTCGCACAATACGACGTTCTGCTGCGTCAAGCAGCCGCCTGGCGGTCAGAAGGGTGCCTACTACGCCATCCATCACATGCGGGCGATCGTACGGGACCATCATCAACTTCTGCTACCGAGTAAACTCAAAGATTGGGCAAAGAGCGTGTTGGCAATCCAGGACGCGGACCTCCAACAAGAATTCTTTCGCATCCAGTCGGAGTTTGCGGAAATCATCCATCAAGATGTCCTTCGTACCTCGGGGCAGTTCTACCTCAACAATCAACCATCCAACAGTGACATCGACACAATGCTACAAATGCAGGCTGACAACGACCGTTATTTCATGACTCCCACGATAGACGGCGGCTTCATCCACGCTCCGGTCCCTTGAGTCAAGTCGAAAGCAGTGATGCTGTGTCTAGTTCTAAAACATCGATTGGCTCATGTTGTAATTAAACTTTAATGAACTTGTAGTATGTCTCTTTGGTTTCGAGAGTCGTTCAACTTAGATGTAATTGATGCTATTAATGTCTTGCTTTTCTCTTCCGATTGTTCTGTTGCATACTTAAATATTGCTTATGTATTGTCTGTGAATTGGTACTAACGTTTCGTTTGGCTAGTGCATAGCGATGCCGACGTATGTCGTGTACAAGGGTAAGGTTCCCGGAGTCTACGATGACTGGGAGGAGTGTCGGAGACAGGTTCACCGATTCAGAGGTAACAGTTACAAAGGGTACACCACTAGGGCTGAGGCCGAATCTAGATACGCCCGCTATCTAGCGGGAGAGGGGAGGGAGCGTTGGAGGAACCGGATGAAGAAGAGTTTCATCGTGATGATGCTCATTGTGATGACCGCAGCTCTCTTCTATGTGCTGGTAGTTTAGATGATCGATATCGACTTGTAATGTGAAGACAAACTCGCTACTCGCGGTCTCGAGACTTGTAATATAATGTTCTATCTTTGTTCGGTCTTTTCAATTCGGAGACTAATATGATGAATTGTATTCGGAGACTAATATGATGAATTGTATTCAAAGACTAATCTTCTATTGTATTCGATGAATCTGTTGTTGATGTGTGCTGTCTATATTTTGTCAAATTATACATTTTGTAACCTGTGCAAAAAACAGAAAATAAAAAACAAAAAAAACCTAATATTCATACTAATGGCGCATCACATGACAGTGCGCCATTAGTATGACAGTGCATACTAATGGCGCATCACTGGGTAGTGCGCCATTAGTATGCCGCGGTTACTAATGGCGCATCCAGTGGTGGTGCGCCATTAGTATGCCAAAGCACCTGGGTATACATGGCCCCTGGGAGGCATACTAATGGCGCACCCTGGCCTATACTAATGGCGCACCCGCGGTGCGCCATTAGTATACCAGATACTAATGGCGCACCAGGTGGTGCGCCATTAGTAAAAATTACTAATGGCGTGCTATTAATGGCGCACCACAGATGCGCCATTAATAGCCATACTAGGTGCGCCATTAGTAGGGGTTTTTCTAGTAGTGCGCTGTACAAATATTGCAGGTGTACGCGGCTGGCGGCGGAAGAAGGATTGTGCTACCTCTTGAGCTTGCATTGGTTTTCCCCGAAGAGGAAGGGATGATGCAACAGAGTAGCGTAAGTATTTCCCTCAGTTTTTGAGAACCAAGGTATCAATCCAGTAGGAGGCTGTCGGTGTCAAAACCGGCGGATCTCGGGTAGGGGGTCCCAAACTGTGCGTCTAGGCTGGATGGTAACAGGAGGCAGGGAACACAATGTTTTACCCAGGTTCGGGCCCTCTTGATGGAGGTAAAACCCTACGTCCTGCTTGATTAATATTGATGATATGGGTAGTACAAGAGTAGATCTACCACGAGATCAAGGAGGCTAAACCCTAGAAGCTAGCCTACGGTATGATTGTTGTATATGGAGTTAATTGCCTACGGACTACAATCCTCCGGTTTATATAGACACCGGATAGGGTTAGGGTTACATAGAGTCGGTTACAATGGTAGGAGATCTTGAATATCCGCATCACCAAACTTGCCTTCCACGCCAAGGAAAGTCCCATCTGGACACGAGACGAAGTCTTCAATCTTGTATCTTCATAGTCCTGGAGTCCGGCTGAAGGTATAGTCCGGCTACCCGAACACCCCCTAATCCAGGACTCCCTCAATAGCCCCCGAACCAGGCTTGAATGACGACGAGTCCGGCGCGCAGATTGTTCGGCATTGCAAGGCGGGTTCTTTTCGAAATCTTGTGTACCTATAGGAATAATGTCCGATTTTTGCAACGTAGTGCTCCTCGGCTTCCACGCCCAATAATGGCCGTCTTCCACGTGTCAAATGAATGTGAAAAGCCGGGGCATTATTACATCCACACCCCTAGCTGTATAAACGAGCCGCCTATTTAACGGGATGGGGATTTAGGTCCAAACCACATCTTCTCCTTTCCGCGAGTTATCATCAGAGCGCTTCCAGCAAAGGTCCATTCCAACATGACCAGCCGTCGCAGCTCCTCCCCTCGCCCCTCCGATCCCAAACCCGAGGACTGGGAGAGTTGCACCATCCCGCATAGCGAGTTAGTCGCTTCAGGCCAAGGGATTTCTCCCTCAGGCATACATGGTCCCGGTCCGAGCCGGTCTCGCCACCTACAATGGCGGAAAACAAGCGGAGAGCACCCCCAATCCTTCTAAAGGAGAGCGGGTGTGCCTCGTCCCCTATCTAATAAGGGGACTGGGATTTCCAATTCATCCATTTCTCCGCGGGCTTCTGGAGTTCTACGGCCTCCAGCTGCACAATCTCACGCCCGCCTCCGTATTGCATATTGCGGATTTCATCGCCCTTTGCGAGCTATTTTTAGGCGTTGAGGCTCATTTCGCGCTGTGGAAGAGGTTATTCTGCCTGGTGCCCCGTTCTTAAGAGGGGTCTATATACCAAGTGGGCGGAGCCGAAGTATGGCGCATCGCCGGGATCGGATACCTATCCGGAACCCCAAAGAAGGCGTCCGAGGACTGGCCTTTGGAATGGTTTTATATAGATGATGTCCCGCTACTGGACCTTATCCGGGTCGGTCTCCCTGAGTTCAATAGTGCTCCATTGAAGAAACGCTTGAGCTGGCGTCTGCGGAGCTCTTAGAGAGAAAGCGACAGAGACGTCCTTTACCTGATGGGCCGGATAAGACTGTTGGCTCATTCCGGACTAACCATGATTGGAGTCATGGCCGCATGCATTATGCGGGGGGTGTAGCCGCTTCAATATAGAGGCCACCCCATGTGGGATTTCAACGGGGAGGATGATGCCACACGTTACGGTCGTAAGGGGCCGGCCTCAGCCGCCGCCTTAGTAAGGATCTTATCCTCTTTGTACAAGGAAGAAAAGGAGGAATTCCTCCGTGTCAACCCGCGGGCCGGATTCAGTATGTACGATCCTCCAAGTTGGGTAAGTGAACAATTGCGCTTGCCCGTTTGTTTTATACTCCCATGGTTAGATATGTAGTCTAACGACTTCAATGCAGGAACTGCGACAGGAGGTAAAGGATATAAGCAGCCGCCCTCCACAGCCCGAGGACCCAGAACGGTCCCTCAATCCGGACTCCGAAGAGAATCCGGACATATCGGTGGAGCTTATCGACGGGGTGTTCCATCAGCTAAGCAAGGACAATACCTTGGTAGCCATTATGGCGGATTACCGAGGGTTAATCCCGGCCTCCCAGTTGACAGAAACCGGGGTCTTATTCCCTTGAAAGAGATTCCACCCTCACGTAGCCCGGTGTTTCTGACGACAACCATGTTTTGCAGGGAGATTTCCGAGGCAGGAGGCCGAACCTGCAGCGGCTAGCCAACGAGGGGCCGCAGGGTCCCGTGGGGCAAAAAGGAGTGAAGTCCGGACTGAGATGCCGGCGCAAAGGTATAGTGCACCCTCTGTTTCCCTGGAGTTATTCTGTCAGGGCATATTAACGTTCATGCTATCTTCAGAACGAAGAGACCTCGCCGGACTACATCCGGAGAGGTTGCCAATCGCGCCTCCACCAGCCAGGCTCCAATGTCTGGCCAGGAAGCGGAGGCGAGCACAAGGCGAGCACAAGGCGCGCACCGGACACTCCTCCGATAGAGGATGCGGACAGGGTGTCTGCCACAAATTCTGAAGCAGAGAGTGCCATGAACCACAGGCGTCGCCGGACAGTTCTACGCGACGCTTGTTTCTCCCAAGAGGCTTTAGATGCCTTTAATTCGGGAGATGCGTACCTCCGTGCCGCTCAAAATGGTTTAGCCAGAGCCACGGAGCAGTATGTAAAAGACATACGGGTAAGAAAATTTTGGTTAAATATATATATATATATATATATATATATATATATATATATATATATATATATATATATATATGCCAGTAGCCCCCGAGACTTGAAGCATCTAGAGCAACTGATTTAAGGATCATTTAATATGCAGCTTCTTACAGAGAAGAATACCGTACTGTCCCAGGAGCTGGAAAAGTGCAAGGCCCAACTAGAGGCCGCACTAGCCGCAGCAGGGGAGCCCAAAGAGACCCCCTCAGGTAAGATACACTTCGAAAGATTAGTATTGTGCGGTGTGGGTGCAAATCTGACAAATCATATTACAGATGGCACCGGACTCGATCCGGACAAGCAACAACTCTTACGCCGGCTAAAGGCCGGTGAGAGTACGTTCACAAAAGGTGAGGCGAGAGAAGAATGATCTTCAGGATGCCAACACCAAGCTGGACGTCGAACTTAAAGATGTTCGTGGCCAGCTGTCGGACTCCACGAAGGAGAATCAGCGGCTTCGACGTGGCATTTTTAGTAAGTGCTTGAACGAACTTTGAAAAAAGAGTTCGGCGAGGAAGTCGACTAACAGAGTAATGTCTGTAGGTATGCTCACAGGTCGTCCTGCAGAGGAGATGCCCGGTTCTACGGGTGACCTTCTTCCCGAACTCTTGCAACTGCACGAGCGAATTCGGCAGGCGATGCGGGGTATTGCCCAAGCCTTATGGTCTGCCCACTCCGTGCCCGAGGACCTTGGAGAGCTTGCGGAGAAGCTGAAGGGAGCTCAGCGGCGCTTCCGGTTGTGGAAGATATCGGCCTGCCGACAAGGCGCTAGGGAGGCCTGGGCCATGGTGAAGACCCGTTTTACAAAGTCTGACCCAAACCACATGGCCGAGGTCGGACCAGTGGGGCCTGACGGGAAGGAGATCCCTGTAAGCTTAGTATACGGCCAAGTAGAGTTGGCCGCGAAGTATTCCCAGCAGGACTGTAAATTAGACAGCCTGTTAGATGGTATAGAAGAGGAATACAATCAGTCAGAATGACTGTGTAATTTTGAATTGACATGTGTAATGCCTTCTAGACGGATTGTAGATAGTTTGTCGTTGCCGACCTTTTCGCTTCAATCTCGGGACCTGACGGTCCGGAGTGTGTCCGAATACCCTAGCAGTTATATAAGAACCGGGCTATGCGTGGAGACCAGGCATAGGGGTCATCAGTGCTTTATCAGACAAGTGCCCAACTAGTTATGTTATATTACATGGTTAGTAAGAAACATCTTCCAGAGAGAATAGTTTCGTTAAGGGTTCCTTTCGCTGGGAGGCATGCCCTAAGGTGCATGTCCGGACTGCGTGAAGGGACACAGAAAAAAAGGCATCTGGGGGCGCATAAAATGAGTAAAAAGATCATCTTTTATTTCACCGACCGAATATTCCCTTAAAAACGCTAGATTTCGGCTTCACCCAGTCTGAGGTACACATCCGGCTGACCCGGCAGTAACAATCGTAGAGGTGCTCCCTTTAATGCCTAGCCGAACAATCGGGAACGTAGGGGTAAGCACAGGAGCCAGGCAACCCAGCTTGGCCAAAACTTAAGTCATATCGATGCATATAATGGTGAAGAAAAAAGGTACATGCAGAAGTTTGACGCATGTGTCGGGCGTGAAGCCCGTATAAATAAGCTTTTGTTAAAGAAGCCCCCAGGTTTAATGAGCGCGAGTGGCGCGTCACTAGATGAGCCTTTAAGGGCTATGAAAGAAAAAAAATGGGAAGGAGAGAAATGTAAGACAGAAAAAATACAAAAAGGGATGGACAGAGGAAGGAGACGAACACAGAGTCCGGCGCTAGGCATAGAATCTTCGGAGACGGGTGGCGTTCCACGGGTTCGGCTCGAGTCGGTTGTTCGACGCATCTCGCAGGCGGTACGCCCTACCAGTAAGGACTTGGTCGATTATGAATGGACCTTCCCACTTGGGCTTGAGTTTGTCCTTTTTCTTATCCGGCAGGAGTAGAACTAGTTCGCCAACATTGTAATTTTTGGCCCGTACTTCTCTGCTTTGATATCTTCGGGCCTGCTGTTGATAAAATGCGGAACGGGCTTTTGCCACATCGCGCTCCTCCTCCAAGGCGTCCAAGTTGTCCTGCCGATCGAGCTCGGCTTCTCTTTCTTCGTACATGCGCACTCTAGGTGAGTCATGAATTATGTCGCAGGGCAGAACTGCTTCTACGCCGTACACCATAAAAAATGGTGTGTACCCGGTGGTGCGATTTGGCGTGGTCCGCAGCCCCCATAGCACGGAGTCGAGCTCATCTACCCAGTGCGTGTTAGATTCCTTGAGGGACCGCACTAGTCTGGGTTTGATGCCGCTCATGATAAGACCATTTGCACGTTCGACCTGGCCGTTGGTTTGTGGGTGATAGACGGAAGCATAATCGAGCTTGATGCCCATGTTTTTGCACCAGAGTTTTACCTCATCGGCGGTAAAATTTGTACCATTGTCGGTTATGATGCTGTGGGAGACGCCATAACGGTGTACAACCCCGGATATGAAGTCTATCACGGGTCCGAATTCGGCCGTTTTAACAGGCTTGGCTTCTATCCATTTGGTGAACTTATCCACCATGACCAGTAAGTATTTTTTTCCTATGGGTTCCACCTTTAAGGGGTCCGACCATGTCAAGCCCCCAAACCGCAAAAGGCCAGGTGATGGGTATAGTTTGGAGTGCGGTGGGTGGCATATGGCTTTGGTTGGCAAAAAGTTGGCAACCAGCGCATCGTTGGACTAGGTCCTGAGCGTCTGCTCGGGCCGTCGGCCAGTAAAAGCCTGTACGGAAAGCCTTGCCAACGAGGGACCGAGCAGTGGCGTGGTGACCACCGAGTCCGGCATGAATTTCTACCAGGAGGTTCCGCCCTTCCTCTTTGGAGATGCACCTTTGAAGGACTCCGGTAGTGCTTTTCTTATAAAGTTCTCCCTCATGGACTCTGTAGGCCTTAGATCGCCGCACTATGCAACGGGCCTCATTTTGGTCCTCCGGGAGTTCCTGCCTAGTAAGGTAGGCTAGGAATGGTTCTGTCCACGGGGCGATAACCGCCATTATTACGTGGGCTGAAGGTGTAATTTCGTTGGCAGAGCCTCCAATTGTGTCAGATTGTTCGGCGTCGAGTGGTGCGGCTGGGTTCAGGCTGTTATTTGCGGGTTCCCCCTCCCATGCTACGGATGGCTTGAAAAATCTTTCCAAAAAGACGTTGGGGGGGGGGGGCTGCATCGTGTTTTGCTCCGATGCGTGCTAGGACGTCCGCCGCTTGATTGTTTTCTCGGGCTATATGGTGAAACTCCAGCCCTTCGAACCAAGCTGACATTTTTAGGACGGCGTCGCGGTAAGCTGCCATTTTTGGGTCCTTGGCGTCGAAGTCTCCATTTATTTGGGATATGCGAGGTTTGAATCCCCGCGTACCTCTAGGCGCTGGATACCCATGGATACTGCTATCCGGAGGCCATGTAGGAGGGCCTCATATTCGGCTGCATTGTTGGAATCCATGTACATGATTTGGAGCACATATTGGACTGTGTCTCCTGTGGGGGACGTCAGGACGACGCCGGCCCCCAGTCTGGCCAACATTTTGGAGCCGTCGAAATGCATAATCCAATTTGAATATGTGCCGTACTCTTTAGGGAGCTCGTCCTCCGTCCATTCTGCAACGAAGTCGGCCAAAACTTGCGATTTAATAGCTCGCCGTGGCTTATAGGTTATATCGAACGGGAGAAGCTCGATGGCCCATTTTGCAATCCGGCCCATTGCATCGCGGTTGTTGATAATATCGTTTAGTGGCACTTCCGAGGCTACTGTTATGGAACACTCTTGAAAGTAGTGTCGTAGCTTCCGGGATGCCATGAATACTGCGTATGCAATCTTTTGATAATGCGGGTACCGCGATTTGCATGGAGTGAGGACAGTGGACATGTAGTAGACCGGCCTTTGAATGGGGAATTTGTGTCCGTCTGTTTCCCGCTCGACAACGAGCACTGCGCTGACAACTTGGTGTGTTGCTGCAATGTACAATAACATTGGTTCGCCGGTGATTGGCGCGGCCAGGACTGGGTTTGTTGCCAATATAGCTTTTATTTCATCAAGTCCGGCCGTGGCGGAATCCGTCCACTCGAAGTGTTCGGTGCGTCGAAGGAGGCGATAAAGGGGTAGTGCCTTTTCTCCCAAGCGGGAGATGAAGTGGCTTAAAGCCGCCACGCACTCGGTTAATTTTTGTATTTGTTTAAGGTCCTTTGGGACATCCAATTGTGACAAAGCTCGGATCTTGGCTGGGTTTGCTTCAATTCCTCTGCCGGATACAATGAAGCCCAAGAGCTTTCCGGCTGGAACACCGAAGATGCATTTTTCTGGGTTGAGCTTGATGTCATATTGTCGGAGGTTATCGAATGTAAGCCTCAAGTCATTAACTAGGGATTCGACATGTCTTGATTTGATGACCACATCATGCACATACGCCTCCACTGTTTTGCCGATCTGGTTTGCCAGACATGTCTGGATCATGCGCTGATATGTTGCGCCGGTGTTTTTCAGCCCGAAGGGCATTGTGTTGAAGCAGAATGGGCCGCATGGTGTGATGAATGCTGTTGCAGCTTGGTCTGATTCTGCCATCTTGATTTGATGGTAACCGGAGTATGCGTCGAGGAAACACAACAAATCGTGTCCTGCGGTGGCATCGATAATTTGATCGATGCGGGGGAGGGGGAAGGGATCCTTTGGGCAAGCCTTGTTAAGGTCTTTAAAATCGACACACAGGCGCCAGGATTTGTCCTTCTTTGGTACCATCACCAGGTTTGCTAGCCAGTCCGGATGTTTTATGTTTGGCAAACCAGATCGGCAAAACAGTGGAGGCTACTTTGTACCTCCGCTGCGAGAGCCGCCGTATGCTCCTCCGTACGGAGGGAGCGTTCGGTGTTTCCGTTGACCGTAATTACTCCTCGAGGGCCTGGCATCTTGAGCTTGAGATATGCCTAGTGCGGCACCGCATTGAACTTTGTGAATGCGGTTCGTCCGAGCAGGGCGTGATAGCCACTGCGAAACGGGACTATATCGAAGATTAACTCTTCGCTTCGGAAATTGTCCGGGGATCCGAAGACCACGTCAAGTGTTACTAAGCCTGTACAGTTGGCTTCTACACCTGGTATAACGCCTCTAATGGTCGTTCTTGTGGGCTTAATCCTTGAGGGATCTATGCCCATTTTCCGCACTGTATCCTGATAAAGCAGGTTCAGGCTACTGCCGCCGTCCATGAGGACTCTTGTGAGATGAAATCCATCGATGATTGGGTCGAGAACCAATGCGGCGAAGCCGCCATGACGGATGCTAGTGGGATGGTCCCTTCGATCAAAAGTGATCGGGCAGGAGGACCATGGGTTGAACTTTGGGGCGACTGGCTCCATCGCGTATACGTCTCGTCGCGCACGCTTCCGCTCCCGCTTGGGAATGTGGGTTGCGTATATCATGTTCACCGTCCGCACTTGTGGGGGAAAGCCCTTCTGTCCATTGTTGTTCGGCGGCTTGGGCTCCTCATTGTCAATGTGCAGCCCCTTGTCTCTATTTTCGGCCCTTAACTTGCCTGCCTTCTTGAACACCCAACAATCCCTGTTAGTGTGATTGGCTGGCCTTTCGGGGGTGCCATGTATCTGGCACAAGCGATCGAGTATTCGGTCCAAACTGGACGGGCCCTGAGTATTCTTTTTGAATGGTTTTTTCCGCTAACCGGATTTATAGCCTTTGAATCCGGCATTGACTGCCGTGTCTTCATTGTTGTCGCTGTTAACACGGCGTTTTTGCTTATTCCGACGTGTCCTGCCACTTTTGTCCTTGGTATCCGAATTACCAGGGTTCTTTGATAAGTTGTTACTGCGAGCTAACTAGCTGTCTTCTCCCACGCAAAAGCGGGTCATGAGTGTCGTGAGGGCTGCCATGGATTTTGGCTTTTCCTGTCCCAGGTGCCGGGCAAGCCACTCGTCGCGGATGTTATGCTTGAAGGCTGCTAGGGCTCTGCGTCCGGACAGTCGACTATCTGGTTTTTCTTTGTTAGGAACCGTGTCCAGAATTGTCTGGCCGATTCCTCTGGCTTCTAAATTATGTGGCTTAAGTCGTCAGCATCCGGCGGTCGCACGTAAGTGCCCTGGAAGTTGTCAAGGAATGCGGCTTCTAGGTCCTCCCAAGAACCAATTGAGTCTGCTAGCAAGCTATTAAGCCAATGCCGGGCCGGTCCTTTAAGTTTGAGAGGGAGGTATTTGATGGCGTGTAGATCATCGCCGCGTGCCATGTGGATGTGAAGGAGATAATCCTCGATCCATACCGCTGGATCTGTTATGCCATCGTATGATTCGATGTTTACGAGTTTGAAACCCTCTGGGATTTTATGATCCATTACTTCATTCGTGAAGCATAGCGGTTGTGCGGCGCCTCTGTACTGGGCTATATCACGACGCAGCTCGGAAGAGCTATGTCTGTTGTGTTCGGCCCGGCCGGATTTTTTGTATCCGGAGTGAAGATCATTGTCACATGCCGTAGGGCGCCTGCGCGATCCGTAGATCGATCTTGTTTGTCTTGCCTTATCCTCCAGTATGTCTCACAGGTTGGGCGCATTTTCCCGTGCCTTAGTTGAGCGGCGTCGGGGCATGGCTTGGGTGGAGGGCCGAGAGGCCTCTCTGTCGCGGCCGCGAGGTGGCCGGTCTGCCATGTCATGCGCTGGTGATGTAGGTGCTTCCTCCTCTGATCGGGGTAGCGGCCTGCGCTTCGGGTAACTCTTGGAGGGGCGTTCGAGTTCATACTCTTCGGCCGCAAGGACTTCAGTCCATCTTTCAGCTAGAAAATCTTGGGCAGCTCTAAGCTGTTGCTGCTTTTTCTTGAGGCTGCTTGCCGTGGCTAAAAGCCTGCGTTTAAAACGCTCTTGTTCGGCGGGGTCTGATGGTATGACGAATTCGTCGTCATCGAGGCTTGCCTCGTCTTCGGAGGGAGGCGTATAGTTATCATCCTCGACCTCTCGGTCTGCCGCTCTCTCATGAGGGCTGGCTTCTCCATCTTCCTGTATCGAATCTTGCTGAGGTGGGTTTTCTTCGGCGCTATCCGGGGTAGTATTATCTCCCGTGCCGGAATCACCGTTTTTGCTTTGGCAGGATTTAGAGTGGCGCCGCTGACGCCGGCGCTTTGGCTGTTTCTTGGGGGCGTCATCCCCCACTGTTCCATCGCCATCTCCATCTTTTGGAGTATCCACCATATATATGTCATATGACGAGGTGGCCTTCCAGCGCCCTACAGGTGCTGGTTCCTATTCGTCTCCTACATTGTCGTCCATGTCGTCGATGTCTTTGGAGCTGAAGTCAACCATGTCGGTTAGATCGTCGACAGTGGCTACAAAGTGGGTGGTGGGTGGGATTTGAATTTCCTCGTCGTCCGTATCCCACCCTCGCTGACCGTAGTCCGGCCAGGGCTCTCCTGATAAAGAGAGAGACTTAAGAGAATTCAGGATGTCGCCAAAAGGCGAATGCTGAAAGATGTCTGCGGCGGTGAACTCCATTATCGGCGCCCAATCGGATTCGATTGGCAGGGGCGCGGGGGGTTCGGAGTCCGGGGAGGAGTCCAGATCCTCGGAGTCACGGGTCGTGCAGAGTGCGGGGCTAGCGTTCGGCTCGATCGCTTTCGGGATCGCAGCCCCCGAGGTGACGTCCAACCGCTCATCCTCGATTGGCGCAATAGGCTCCGAGTTAGGGGTCGGAACCGATGCGAGTGCGGCCTCCAGGACACTGTCCAGGGGCAGAGCTAGATCATGCCCCTCGAGATAGTGCGGCGCGCTTGGTCGTGGCTCGAGCCCATCGAAGATCAAGTCTCCGCGGATGTCAGCCGTGTAGTTTAAGCTTCCAAACCTCACTTGATGGCCAGGGGCGTAGCTTTCATCTGCTCCAGGTAGCCGAGCGAATTGGCCCGCAGAGCGAAGCCGCCGAAGACGAAGATCTGTCCGGGGAGCAAAGTCTCACCCTGGACCGCATCCTTGTTGATGATCAAAGGAGCCATCGGGCCTAAAGGCGACGACCCAGAGGAACTCTCAATGAAAGCACCAATGTCGGTGTGAAAACCGGCGGATCTCGGGTAGGGGGTCCCGAACTGTGCGTCTAGGCCGGATGGTAACAGGAGGCAGGGAACACGATGTTTTACCCAGGTTCGGGCCCTCTTGATGGAGGTAAAACCTTACGTCCTGCTTGATTAATATTGATGATATGGGTAGTACAAGAGTAGATCTACCACGAGATCAAGGAGGCTAAACCCTAGAAGCTAGCCTACGGTATGATTGTTGTATATGGAGTTAATTGCCTACGGACTACAACCCTCCGGTTTATATAGACACCGGATAGGGTTAGGGTTACATAGAGTCGGTTACAATGGTAGGAGATCTTGAATATCCGCATCGCCAAACTTGCCTTCCACGCCAAGGAAAGTCCCATCCGGACACGGGACGAAGTCTTCAATCTTGTATCTTCATAGTCCTGGAGTCCGGCTGAAGGTATAGTCCGGCTACCCGAACACCCCCTAATCCAGGACTCCCTCAGAGGCCACGCGCAAGTCCCTCGTACCTACACAACACAAAGAGCTCCTCGCAACCAACACGATTAGGGGTTGTCAATCCCTTCACGGTCACTTACAAGAGTGAGATCTGATAGATAATATTTTTGGTATTTTTGGTATAGAGATGCAAAGTAAAGTAAAAGGCAAAGTAAAAAGCAAAGCAAAATTAATGTGATGGAGATTGATATGATGAGAATAGACCCAGGGGCCATAGGTTTCACTAGTGGCTTCTCTCGAGAGCATAAGTATTTTACGGTGGGTGAACAAATTACTGTTGAGCAATTGACATAATTGAGCATAGTTATGAGAATATCTAGGTATGATCATGTATATAGGCATCACGTCCGTGACAAGTAAACCGACTCCTGCCTGCATTTACTACTATTACTCCACTCATCGACCACTATCCAGCATGCATGCATCTTGAGTATTAAGTTAAAAACAGAGTAACGCCTTAAGCAAGATGACATGATGTAGAGAGATAAATTCATGCAATATGAAATAAACCCCATCTTGTTATCCTTGATGGCAACGATACAATATGTGCCTTGCTGCCCCTTCTGTTACTGGGAAAGGACACCGCAAGATCGAACCCAAAGCCAAGCACTTCTCCCATTGCAAGAACTACCAATCTCGTTGGCCAAACAAAATGGATAATTCGAAGAGACTTGCAAAGATAACCAATCATACATAAAAGAATTCAGAGAAGATTCAAATATTATTCATAGATAGACTTGATCATAAACCCACAATTCATCGGTCTCAACAAACACACCGCAAAAGAAGAAGATTACATCGAATAGATCTCCACAAGAGAGGGGGAGAACATTGTATTGAGATCCAAAAAGAGAGAAGAAGCCATCTAGCTAATAACTATGGGCCCGAAGGTCTGAGGTAAACTACTCACACTTCATCGGAGAGGCTATGATGATGTAGAAGCCCTCCGTGATGACGGCCCTCTCCGGCGGAGCTCCGGAACAGGCCCCAAGATGGGATCTCGTGGATACAGAAAGTTGCGGCGGTGGAATTAGGTTTTTGGCTCCGTATCTGGTAGTTTGCGGGTACGTGGGTATATATAGGAGGAAGAATTACGTCGCTGGAGCGTCGAGGGGCCCACGAGGCAGGGGGGCGCGCCCCCTACCCTCGTGACCGCCTCCGACATTCCTTGGCGTAGGGTCCAAGTCTCCTGTGTCTTATTCAGGAAGAAAATCACGTTCCAAAAATGATTTTTCTGTTTGGACTCCGTTTGATATTCCGTTTCTTCGAAACACTGAAATAGGCAAAAAACAGCAATTCTGGGCTGGGCCTCCGGTTAATAGGTTAGTCCCAAAAATAATATAAAAGTGGAAAATAAAGCCCAATATAGTCCAAAACAGTAGATAAAGTAGCATGGAGCAATAAAAAATTATAGATACGTTGGAGACGTATCAGACTGCTATTTCCGCTCCGTGAGCGTTCGATCCTTGGGTGGTAATTGCTTCTGACCCTCGGTATTTCATTGGTGAACCTCTCCGTCGTCCCAGTCACCTGGCGGCCTCCTCCCCTTGTGTTCGGCGTTGAGCTTGCCGGCCTGCTTAAAGACCCAGCAGTTTCTGTTAGTGTGATTAGTTGGTTTATCGGGGTGGCCGTGAATCGGGCAGGGTCGGTCCAATATCCTGTCTAGGTTGGATGGTTCATCTCGGTTCGCCTTGAATGGCTTCTTCCATTGACCAGGTTTGGGGTTGCTGAATCCGGTGTTTACCCCTGTGTCGCGTGATCCTTCATTATCATTGCGACTGTTGTGCTTACTTCGTCATGGCTTTCCGTTGCCATCTTGGATTTCGGAAGTGCCCGGATCGCTGGTGCTATTGCTTCTACGAGCGAGCCAGCTATCTTCTCCCGCGCAAAAGCGGGTCATGAGAGTAGTAAGGGCTGCCATGGATTTAGGTCCTTCTTGACTGAGGTGGCGTGCAAGCCATCGATACGTCTCCGTCGTATCTATAATTTTTGATTGTTCCATGCCAATATTCTACAACTTTCATATACTTTTGGCAACTTTTTATACTATTTTTTGGGACTAACATATTGATCCAGTGCCCAGTGCCAGTTCCTGTCCGTTGCATGTTTTTTGTTTCGCAGAAAACCCATATCAAACGGAATCCAAACGGGATAAAAACTGATGGAGATGTTTTTTTGGAATATTTATAATTTTTGGGAAGAAGAATCAACGCGATACGATGCCCGAGGGGGCCACGAGGTAGGGGGCGCGCCCCAGGGGGGCAGGCGCGTCCCTGACCCTCATGGCCACCCCGTAAGGCGGTTGGAGCCCTTCTTTCACCGCAAGAAAGCTAATTTCCGGATAGAGATCGTGTCCAAAATTCAGCCCAATCGGAGTTACGGATCTCCGTTTATAAAAGAAACGGTGAAAGGGCAGAATCCAGAGCGCAGAAACAGAGATAGACAGAGAGACAAATCCAATCTCGGAGGGGCTCTCGCCCCTCCCACGCCATGGAGACCATGGACCAGAGGGGAAACCCTTCTCCCATCTAGGGAGAAGGTCAATGAAGAAGAAGAAGGAGGGGGGCTCTCCCCCCTCGCTTCCGGTGGCACCGGAACATCGCCACGATCTTCACCAACACCTACGCCATCTTCACCAACATCTCCATCACCTTCCCCCCTCTATCTACAGCGGTCCACTCTCCCGCAACCCGCTGTACCAATATTATTATCCAATGATGTGTTGCCATCCTATGATGTATGAGTAGATTTTCTTTATCCTATCGGTGGTTGATGAATTGCTATGATTGATTTAATTTGCTTGTGGTTATGTTGTTGTCCTTTGGTGCCCATCATATGAGTGCACACATGGATCACACCATAGGGTTAGTTGTATGTTTATAGGACTATGTATTGGAGGGCAAGAGTGACAGAAGCTTCTACCTAGCATAGAAATTGATGCATACGGGATTGATGGGGGACCAATATATCTTAATGCTATGGTTGGGTTTTACCTTAATGAATATTAGTAGTTGCGGATGCTTTCTAATAGTTCCAATCATAAGTGCATAGAATTCCAAGTCAGGGATGACATGGTAGCAGTGGCCTCTCCCACATAAAACTTGCTATCGTTCTAGTAAATTAGTCAATTGCTTCGGGACAATTTTGCAACTCCTACCACCACTTTTTCACACTCGCTATACTAACTTTATTGCTTCTTTATCTAAACAGCCCCTAGTTTTTATTTACGCGCTCTTTATTATCTTGCAAACCTATCCAAAAACACCTACAAAGCACTTCTAGTTTCATACTTGTTCTAGGTAAAGCGAACGTCAAGCGTGCGTAGAGTTGTATCGGTGGTCGATAGAACTTGAGGGAATATTTGTTCTACCTTTAGCTCCTCGTTGGGTTCGACACTCTTACTTATCGAAAGAGGCTACAATTGATCCCATATACTTGTGGGTTATCAGCCATTCATCCCGGACGCTGTGTTTGAAGGCTGCGAGGGCTTCCGCGTCTGGACAGTCGACGATTTGGTTTTTTTGACTAGAAACCGAGACCAGAGCTTCCTGGCTGACTCTCCGGCCTGCTGGACAATGTGACTTAGGTCATCGGCATCTGGTGGCCGGACATATGTTCCTTGGAAGTTGTCAAGGAAGGCTTCTTCCAATTCTTCCCAGCTGCCTATGGAATTTTCAGGCAGGCTGTTTAATCAGTGTCGAGCTGGTCCTTTTAGCTTTAGTGGGAGGTATTTAATGGCGTGGAGGTCATCTCCACGGGCCATACGGATGTGGAGGATAAAATCTTCTATCCATACCGCGGGATCGGTTGTTCCGTCGTATGATTCGATATTGACAGGTTTGAATCCTTTCGGGAATTCATGGTCCATTACCTCATCAGTGAAGCAGAGAGGGTGTGCGGCGCCTCTATGTAGAGCCAGACTACGACATAACTCTGAAGGAGTCCTTTTTCGGCTCGGGCGTGGCTAGGTTTGTCACGTCCGAATAGGTAGCCATCGTCACGCGTCGCGGCGTGCCCTCGCGATCTGTAGATCGATCTTGCGTGTCCTGCTCTACTGTCCAAGTCCCATCGAAGGTCGTCCAAGTCCCGTCGAAGTTCGTCTGTACAACCATGAGGTGTGTTAGTCTTGCCTTTACGGCGAGGTGGGGCGGCGTGGTGTTCGGCTTGAGTTGCCTCTTTCTCCGGACAGAGTTGTCGATGATCTGCCGCATTGTGTGATGATGGTACGGGCTCCAATGCCTCGTCATCAAACTGAGGTAACAATCTATGCTTCGGGTAGCTTTTGGCTGGGCCACTAAGGCCGTATTCCTCGGCGGCCAGGACTTTGGTCCATTTATTGTTGAGTAGGTCTTGGTCAGCTTGAAGCTGCTGTTGCATCTTTTTTAGGCTCCTTGTTGTGGCTATTAGCCTGCGCTTGAAGCGCTCCTGGTCGAGGGGTTCTTTGGGTACGATGAAGTCTTCGTCGCCGAGGCTCATCTCATCTTTGGAGAGCGGAAGGTAGTTGTCGTCCTCCGAATTGTCACTGGGCAGGGCCTGTTCAGCGGGGCTGACTTGCCCATTTTCTTGTTCCTCCTGTTCGGATCTTGCCCCAACACGGTCTTCATTTTTTTCGGCGTCGTCCGGAGTACTATTTTCTCCGGTGCCAGTATTGCTGCGATGTGACTTATAGCGGCGTTCTGGGCGCCGGTACCTAGACTGTGTCTCAGGGGGTTTATTCTTAACTGGATCTTCTTTGTCATCATCGCTTGCTTTTTTAGGTGTATCAACCATGTACACGTTGTACGAAGAGGCGGCCATCCCACGTCCCGTGAATGGAGGGTCTTGGCCTTGCTCCTTACCGACATTGTCGTCTATATCGCCGATTTCTTCGGAGCCATAATTAAGCATGTCGGTTGAGTCCTCGACCGTGGCTATGAAGTGGGTGGCGGGTGGGAAGCAAAATTCTCCATTAACAGCTTCTAGCTCGAACCGGACATAGTTCAGTTGTGAGTCCCCCGCCAAGGACAGGTTTTTTAATGAATCTAGCACATCGCCCAAAGGTGAGTGCCGGAAGATGTCTGCGGTGCTGAATTCGAAAATCGATAACCGATCCAGCTCGGTGTCCGCAGGCGTACGTGGTCCGGAACTTATAGTCGGAGAAGAGTCCGGAGTCCCATTGATGCAAATATTGCAGGGTGTCGAGTCTGTGTGCGGCTCCAACACCGTGGACTCTGTGGCCTTGGATGGCACGATCTGCTCCAGCTCTAAGGTCGTGGCGGTTACAGGAACCATCTCCTGGATATGGTCCGACGACAGATTTAAGTCATGTTCGTCGGAGCGAGGGGGAGTGATCGCCGTGGTCTCAAATTCGTTGAATATCAAGTCTCCGCGGATATCCGCGATGTAGTTTAAGCTTCCGAATCTGACCTGGTGGCCAGTGGCGTGGCTATCGATCTGCTCCGGATGGCCAAGTGAATTGGCCCCAGTATGAAGCCGCCGAATACGAAAATCTGTCCGGGGAGGAAGGTTTCTCCTTGGACAGCGTCACTATCGACATTGGAGGGGCCATCAAACCTTTCGTTGACGGCACAGTGGAACTCTCAATGAAAGCACCAATGTCGGTGTCAAAACCGGCGGATCTCGGGTAGGGGGTCCCGAACTGTGCGTCTAAGGTCGATGGTAACAGGAGACGGGGGACATGATGTTTACCCAGGTTCGGGCCCTCTCTATGGAGGTAATACCCTACTTCCTGCTTGATTGATCTTGATGAATATGAGTATTACAAGAGTTGATCTACCACGAGATCGCAATGGCTAAAACACTAGAAGTCTAGGTGTATGACTATGGTAGTGAGTGTATCCTTTCCGGACTAACCCCTCTGGTTTATATAGACATCGAGGGGGTCTAGGGTTACATGGAGTCGGTTACATAAGAAGGAATCTTCATAGTCGGTTGCCAAGCTTGCCTTCCACGCCAAGGTGAGTCCAATCCGGACACGGGTACAGTCTTCGGCCTTCATGTTTTCACAGCCCATCTGTCCGGCCCATGGATAACAGGCCGGACGCCCGAGGACCCCTTAGTCCAGGACTCCCTCAGCGGCCTTCTTGTCGGCTTCAGCTTTCTCGGCGGTGGCACGTTCGGCTTCGGTGGACATGGTGATGATGAGGGTGACGCAGACGTAGAGGAAGTAGACGGATCGGAAGCGAGCAATTGCGTAGTCGCTGCCCAAAAACCTATTCATCCCTCTCTCGTATAGGAACTGAAGGGACGGGGTTTCGGAGACCTGCTCTCCTGTCGACCGTGTACGCGGCAGACGGGATGGAGTCACCGGCGGAAGCAGCATCAAAGGAACGATGGTGGGCGTGGAGCAGATGTGATCTTTTCGTGGCGGCTAGGGTAGGAGACACCGCACACTTATATAGGCGCAACCGCATGGAGAGACGTGGGCTCGACCCATGTCCGAGTCCGTGACAGCCCACGATCCAACGTCTCAAATCATGGCCCAGTTGTCAGAGAACTCTCCGCTAGTGACTGGCAAAAATAAGCACGTAGGTGTGAGATCGACTCGGCTTAATCCCGCAACCCGCGGCGCGGCGCGACGAGGCGTGGCATGGCGAGGAGGGCGGCGGAGGAGTAGTGCGCGAGGGCATCTTCTCTTCTCAAGCTCCAATAGCGTGTAGAAGAAAAACCCTTATAAGGAGGTCCAACTCCTCTTCCACTTCCAGGGTGGGACTAAACTTCCCACTACACCTAGTGCCATATAACCCACATGGGCCCTTAGAGATTTTTCAGAAATTGCTATATGGGCCTAGAGCCCATCTCAAATTTCAGCAATCCCCCACCAGATCTCGAGGGCCCATTGTGTCATCTGTTCCAATTACTGTTTCGATATACCATTGTTTCAGTGGAGACATGTTAAGGTTGTACTTCACCTAGAGCAAGTAGTTACACTCCTTCACAATTGAACAATGGACTAAGCCTTGAATTGTCAGTTTGGCGTAAAGAAGTTTCACCACATGTCTCACTAGTACTAGGATGCCGAAGGCTGACCCCTCGGGTGGGGCATATAAGTCACATTCCTGGCCTATTCATGAGCTTACTAGAGATCACCCCAATCTCATAGACTGTGACCAGGAGTCGGGCTCACATAGGTGTGTTCCTCCAAAGATCGCTCTGTAGGATAGCATCTTGCTTACTTAACGTTTGAAACACATTAAGACAGTACTCACCCTACCATACAGTATTGAGAGTATTGCATCTCCAACGGAGTGGGTTAGTATAGTTACTCTCCTCAGTTCACCACTGGCTTGTTTTCCCAGGTCCTAATTCATAGGATCTCCGATCACATAGGTTGGGTTACTACCATGGCAACTCATGTGGGTCTCATACCCATCTCTCTCGATGCACTATCTATCACAACACGTGATAGCCCTTTTGTAAAGGTATCTGCCAGATTCTTAGCCGTATGGACATACTCCAACGCTATCACTTCGGAGTTTCTTAATTTTCTGACACTTTTAATCTCATTCTTATGTGTTTGTTGGACTTCATGTTGTCCTTTGAACTATTCACCTTGGTGATGAAAGTCTGATTGTCACAGTTCATAAGGATAGCCGGAACCGGTTTATCAACCAATGGCAAGTCCATCAAAAGATCTCGAAGCCATCCTGCTTCAACACCAGATGTGTCTAATGTTGTTAATTCTGCTTCCATTGTCGATCTCGTTAAGATCATTTGCTTGCAAGACTTCCAGGAAACAGCGCCACCTCCAAGAGTAAACATATACCCAGTTGTGGCCTTCATCTCATCAGCATCAGAGATCCAATTCGCATCACTATACCCTTCAAGTATAGACGGGTATCCGGTATAGTGATGTCCATAGTTCATAGTACCTTTTATATAACGCATAACTCTCTCAACAGCATGCCAATGTACATCACCCGATTTGGAAACAAACCGGCTCAGTTTGCTCACAGCAAACGCGATGTCAGGCCTCGTTGCACTCGCTAGGTACATCAGTGAACCAATGATTTGAGAGTATCTCAATTGATCTTTAGCCATGCCTTAAGACTTTCGAATCAACACGGTAGGATCATATGGTGTTTGAGATGGTATGCAGTCCGAATATCCAAAACGACTCAACACCTTCTCAACATAGTGGGATTGCAGAAGTGTGATCCCACCCTCATTATCTCTCAGTAGCTTGAAGTTCAATATAACATCAGCCACACCAAGGTCCTTCATCTCAAAGTTCTGAGATAGAAATGACTTGACCTCCTTAATGACTTTGAGGTTTGTTCCGAATATCAGTATGTCATCAACATACAAGTACAATATATCTCCCTCGCTCCCACCATGGCGATAGTATACACATTTGTCAGCTTCATTAACAATGAAGCCAACAGATGCCAGAGTTGTATTAAACTTATCATGCCATTTCTTAGGTGCTTGCTTCAGGCCATATAAAGATTTCAGCAACCTACACAACTTTCTTTCCTGACCATCTATCACAAAGCCATCTGGCTGTTGCATGTAGATTTCCTCGTTTAGCCCTCCATTCAGAAAAGCCGTCTTAACATCCATTTGGTGGATGAGAAGACCATGTGAGGCCGCCAACGAGAGTAATACTCGAATGGTAGTCAGTCTAGCCACAGGTGAATAAGTATCGAAGAAATCTCCCTCTTCTTTCTGGTCATAACCCTTGGCCACAAGCCTAGCCTTGTCCTTTTCAATCGTACCATCAGGCCTAAGCTTCTTTTTGAACACCCACTTACATCCCAATGGTTTGCAACCATAGGGACGGTCAGTGATCTCCCATGTCCCGTTAGCCATGATGGAATCCATCTTGCTACGGACCGCATCCTTCCAGCATTCAGCTTCTGGAGAGGCATACACTTCTGAAATAGAAGTGGGAGTATCATCCACGAGGTACACAAAGAAATCATCACCAAAGGTCTTCACAGTCCTTTGTCTCTTGACCCTACCAAGGGTTTCCTCGTCATCCTCCTCAAGATTTTCATCATGTGTTTGTTCATAATAATCCATAGGAATGGCAGGATGAGGAGTCTCCTCAGATTCCTGTCTAGAAGTGCTTTGCATATCTCCCATAGGAAAAATATCCTCGAAGAATGTAGCATCCTTAGACTCCATAATCGTAGCGACCTTCTAGTCAAGTACCTCAGATTTCACTACTAGAAATCTATAGCCAACGCTATTCTTAGCGTAGCCCAAGTTAACGCAGTCCACAGTTTTTGGTCCAAGTTTATGCTTTTTGGGGATCGGCACATTGATACGTCTCCAACGCATCTATAATTTTCGATTGTTCCATGCTATTATATATTCCGTTTTCGATGTTTAATGGGCTTTATTATACACTTTTATATAATTTCTGGGACTAACCTATTAACCGGAGGCCCAGCCCAAATTGCTGTTTTTTTGCCTATTTCAGTGTTTCGCAGAAAAAGTATATAAAATCGAGTCCAAACGGAATGAAACCTTCGGGAACGTCATTTTTGGAACAAACGTGATCCAGAGGACTTGGAGTGGATGTCAAGAAACCGATGAGGAGGCCACAAGACAGGGGGCACGCCTACCCCCCTGGGCGCGCCCTCCACCCTCGTGGGCCCCTCGTGGCTCCACCGACCTACTTCTTCCTCCTATATATACCTACGTACCCCCAAACCATCAGAGAGAACCACGAAAACCTAATTCCACCGCCGCAACTCTCTGTACCCGTGAGATCCCATCTTGGGGACTTCTCCGGCGCTCCGGCGGAGGGGGCATCGATCACAGAGGGCTTCTACATCAACACCATAGCCTCTCCGATGATGTGTGAGTAGTTTACCTCAGACCTTCGGGTCCATAGTTATTAGCTAGATGGCTTCTTCTCTCTCTTTGGATGTCAATACAAAGTTCTCCTCGATTCTCTTGGAGATCTATTCGATGTAATCTTCTTTTGTAGTGTGTTTGTTGAGATCCGATGAATTGTGGGTTTATGATCAAGATTAGCTATGAACAATATTTGAATCTCCTCTGAATTCTTTTATGTATGATTGGTTATCTTTGCAAGTCTCTTCGAATTATCAGTTTTGTTTTGGCCTACTAGATTGATCTTTCTTACAATGGGAGAAGTGCTTAGCTTTGGGTTCAATCTTGCGGTGCTCGATCCCAGTGACAATAGGGGAAATGACACGTATTGTATTGTTGCCATCGAGGATAAAAAGATGGGGTTTATATCATATTGCACGAGTTTATCCCTCTACATCATGTCATCTTGCTTAAAGCGTTACTCCGTTCTTATGAACTTAATACTCTAGATGCATGCTGGATTGCGGTCGATGTGTGGAGTAATAGTAGTAGATGCAAGCAGGATTCAGTCTACTTGTCACGGATGTGATGCCTATATACATGATCATACCTAGATATTCTCATAACAATGCTCAATTCTATCAATTGCTCGACAGTAATTTGTTCACCCACCGTAATACTTATGCTATCTTGAGAGAAGCCACTAGTGAAACCTATGGCCCCCGGGTCTATTTTCCATCATATTAATCTCCCGTCAACAAGCTATTTCGGGCGCCGTTTATTTTGCTTTCTTTACTTTTAGTCTTTATCATAAAAATACCAAAAATATTATCTTATCATCTCTATTAGATCTCACTCTCGTAAGTGAACTTGAAGGGATTGACAACCCCTTTATCGCGTTGGTTGCGAGGTTCTTATTTGTTTGTGTAGGTGCGTGGGACTCGAGCGTGGCCTCCTACTAGATTGATACCTTGGTTCTCAAAACTGAGGGAAATACTTACGCTACTTACTGCATCACCCTTTCCTCTTCAAGGGAAAACCAACACATTGCTCAAGAGGTAGCAAGAAGGATTTCTGGTGCCGTTGCCGGGGAGTCTACGCACAAGTCAAGACATACCAAGTGCCCATCACAAACTCTTATCCCTCGCATTACATTATTAGCCATTTGCCTCTCGTTTTCCTCTCCCCCACTTCACCCTTGCCGTTTTATTCACCCTCTTTTTTCGTTCGCTGTTTTCTTGCTTGCTCGTGTGTTGGATTGCTTGCTTGTCATGATGGCTCAAGACAATACTAAATTGTGTGACTTTGCCAATACCAACAACAATGATTTTCCAAGCACTCCGATTGCTCCTCTTACCGATGCTGAATCTTGTGAAACTAATGTTGCTTTGCTGAATCTTGTCATGAAAGATCAATTCGTCGGCCTTCCTAGTGAAGGTGCCACTACCCATCTTAATAGCTTTGTTCATTTGTGTGATATGCAAAAGAAGAAAGATGTAGACAATGATATCGTTAAAGTGAAGCTATTTCCTTTTTCTCTTAGAGATCGTGCTAAAACTTGGTTTTCGTCTTTGCCTAAAAATAGTATTGATTCTTGGAATAAGTGCAAAGATGCTTTTATCTCTAAGTATTTTCCTCCCACTAAAATCATCTCTCTTAGAAACGATATTATGAATTTTAAGCAACTTGATCATGAACATGTTGCACAAGCTTGGGAGAGAATGAAGTTAATGATACGTAATGCCCTACTCATGGTTTGAATTTGTGGATGATTATATAAATTTCTTATGCCGGATTGAATTTTGCTTCTAGAAATCTTTTAGAATCGGCCGCGGGAGGCACTTTTATGGAAATCACTTTAGGAGAAGCTACTAAACTCCTAGATAATATTTTGGTTAACTATTCTCAATGGCACACTGAAAGATCTACTAGTAAAAAGGTGCATGCGATAGAAGAAATTAATGTTTTGAGTGGAAAGATGGATGAACTTATGAAATTGTTTGCTAATAAGAGTGTTTCTCATGATCCTAATGATATGCCTTTGTCTACCTTGATTGAGAATAATAATGAATCTATGGATGTGAATTTTGTTGGTAGGAATAATTTTGGTAACAACGCTTATAGAGGAAACTTTAATCCTAGGCCGTATCCTAGTAATTCCTCTAATAATTATGGTAATTCCAACAACAATTCTTATGGAAATTTTAATAAGTTGCCCTCTGATTTTGAGACTAGTGTTAAAGAGTTTATGAATTCACAAAATAATTTCAATGCTTTGCTTGAAGAAAAATTTCTTAAAGTTGATGAGTTGGCTAGGAACATGGATAGAATTTCTCTTGATGCTGATTCTTTGAAACTTAGATCTATTCCACCTAAGCATGATATCAATGAGTCTCTCAAAGCCATGAGAATTTTCATTGATGAGTGCAAAGAACGAACCGCTAGTTGATGACCCACAAGTATAGGGGATCTATCGTAGTCCTTTCGATAAGTAAGAGTGTCGAACCCAACGAGGAGTAGAAGGAAATGATAAGCGGTTTTCAGCAAGGTATTCTCTGCAAGTACTGAAATAAGTGGTAACGGATAGTTTTCTGATGAGATAATTTGTAACGAGCAACAAGTAACAAAAGTAAATAAAGTGCAGCAAGGTGGCCCAATCCCTTTTGTAGCAAAGGACAAGCCTAGACAAACTCTTATATAAGGAAAAGCGCTCCCGAGGACACATGGGAATATCGCCAAGCTAGTTTTCATCACGTTCATATGATTCACGTTCGGTACTTTGATAATTTAATATGTGGGTGGACCGGTGCTTGGGTGCTGTTCTTACTTGAACAAACATCCCACTTATGATTAACCTCTATTGCAAGCATCCGCAACTACAACAAAAGTATTAAGGTAAACCTAACCATAGCATGAAACATATGGATCCAAATCAGCCCCTTACGAAGCAACGCATAAACTAGGGTTTAAGCTTCGGTCACTCTAGCAACCCATCATCTACTTATTACTTCCCAATGCCTTCCTCTAGGCCCAAATAATGGTGAAGTATTATGTAGTCGACATTCACATAACACCACTAGAGGCTAGACAACATAAATCTCATCAAAATATCGAACGAATACCAAATTCACATGACTACTAATAGCAAGACTTCTCCCATGTCCTCAGGAACAAACGTAACTACTCAAAAAGCATATTAATGTTCATAATCAGAGGGGTATTAATATGTATAAAGGATCTGAACATATCATCTTCCACCAAATAAACCAACTAGCATCAACTACAAGGAGTAATCAACACTACTAGCAACCTACTAGTACCAATCCCGGACTCGGAGACAAGAATTGGATACAAGAGATGAACTAGGGTTTTGAGAGGAGATGGTGCTGGTGAAGATGTTGATGGAGATTGCCCTCTCCCGATGAGAGGAGCTTTGGTGATGACGATGGCGATGATTTCCCCCTCCCGGAGGGAAGTGTCCCCGGCAGAACAACTCTGCCAGAGCCCTAGATTGGTTCTGCCAAGGTTCCGCCTCGTGGCGGCGGAGTTTTGTCCCAAAATGTTGCTTGTGATTTTTTCCTCGACGAAAGACCTCATATAGCAGAAGATGGCCATCGGAGAGCCAACAGGGGGCCCACGAGGCAGGGGGGCGCGCCCTGGGGGGTAGGGCGCGCCCCCCACCCTCGTGGCCAGGTGGGGCCCCCTCTAGTGTACTTCTTCCGCTCAATATTTTTTATATTTTCCAAAAATGACTTTCGTGGAGTTTCAGGACTTTTGGAGTTGTGCCGAATAGGTCTCTAATATTTGCTCCTTTTCCAGCCGAGAATTCCAGCTGCCGGCATTCTCCCTCCTTATGTAAACCTTGTAAAATAAGAGAGAATAGGCATAATTATTGTGACATAACATGTAATAACAGCCCATAATGCAATAAATATCGATATAAAATCATAATGCAAAATGGACGTATCAACTCCCCCAAGCTTAGACCTCGCTTGTCCTCAAGCGGAAGCCGATAACGATAAATTTGTCCCCATGTTTAGAGGTAGAGGTGTCGATAAAAATAAAATACAGATATGAAGGCATCATGGTTTTTCTCATAACAACAACATATATAGATATTGTCATATGATTTCTTATGTTCAAGTAATAATCCATTCACAATGCAGAGTACGAATCATAAACTTTATTGAGAACCAACAAACTATAATCTCGGACATTGAAGGAATTGCAATTTATCATAACATCAGAAAGAGTCTATGTCAGAGCTTAATAGCAAGTGCACATACTCAACTATCATTTAGACTTTCATAATCGCTAACACTCACGCAATACTTGTGGTTACGGAGTTTTAATCGGACACAGAGAAAGATAGGGGCTTATAGTTTCGCCTCCCAACCTTTTACCTCAAGGGTAATGTCAACAATAATAACTCATGCTCCCCTACATCCAATTAGATATATCTCTCAGGATCTTTCCAACATACTGTGCTTGCCAAAGGATAAAATGTAAAAAGGAAAGGTGAAGATCACCATGACTCTTGCATAAGGTAGAGGATAATAATAAAAGATAGGCCCTTCGCAGAGGGAAGCAGAGGTTGCCATGCGCTTTTAGGGTTGGATGCACAAAATCTTAATGCGAAAGAACGTCACTTTATATTGCCACTTGTGATATAGACCTTTATTATGCAGTCTGTCGCTTTTATTACTTCTACATCACAAGATCGTATAAAGCTTATTTTCTCCCTCACTAATAAATCATACATATTTAGAGAGCAATTTTTATTGCTTGCACCGATGACAACTTATTTGAAGGATCTTACTCAATCCATAGGTAGGTATGGTGGACTCTCATGGCAAAACTGGTTTAAGGGTTTTGGAAGCACAATTAGTATCTCTACTTGGTGCTGATAATTTGGCTAGCATGAGGGGGAAAGGCAAGCTCAATATGTTGGATGATCCAAGACAATATACTTTATCTCAGATATAAGAAAACATAACCCATTACGTTGTCTTCCTTGTCCAACGTCAACTCTTTAGCATGTCATATTTTAATGAGTGCTCCCAATCATAAAAGATGTCAATAATAGTATATTTATATGTGAAACCTCTCTTTCCTTATTACTTCCTATTAATTGCAACGATGACCAAAGCTATGTTTGCCAACTCCCAACAACTTTTAATCATCATACTCTTTCTATGTGAAGTCATTACTCTCAATAAGATCAATATGAACTCTTTATTTCTTTTTATTCTTTTTCTCTTTTCTTTTATTCACTCAAGATCATGGCAAAATAATCAAGCCCTTGACTCAACACTAATCTTTATTATATAGCTCACGGACTCGATTACATAGAGAGATCAAAAAGCAAAACTCAAAACTAGATCATGCCATAACTTTATTCTACTAGATCAAGATACTACTAATAGGATCGAACTAAGAAAAATAGTAAAGATAGGAGTGTGATGGTGATACGATACCGGGGCACCTCCCCCAAGCTTGGCAGTTGCTGAGGGGAGTGCCCATACCCATGTGATTATGTCTCCTTCTTTGTTGATGGTGTAATATTCTTGGCAATGATTCCTTTCAGGATACGATTCTCCTCCTCGAGCTTATTAACTTGCTGCTTGAGGTTCATTATTTCCTTACGAAGCTTCCCTGTGACGGCTAAAGCTCCTTGCACCCAAGGGTGTTGCATAGCTGTGGGAGAACAAGTGACACTCCTCTTCATATTTTCATAAGAAAGAAATCTAACATTGGAAGGGATAACCGAGTTTGGAATAGCTAAGCTCTGTAGTTCCCCCATCGTGAACCCAGCTCAGAAGCGAGAAGTGACTTCTTGATCCTCCATGGCATCAACCCTCATCAAGTCAGCCTCCATCTCTTCCTCCGTTGCTGGCCCAAAGTGGTCAGTGTTGCTGTTTGCCCTTGGGGAGAGACACCCGGCTCTCCCCAACTAACTCTTGAGAAGACATCTTGCTCTAATCTGCAGCAGCAACAGCTCGAAAGAAAAACAGAGGATATTTGCCTGATACAGGAGTCAAAACCTTCGGGAGATTATATAATGAATTTTTACCGACCAAAATACGTATCGTGCAAGAAAACGGAGTCCGAAAGGCACACGAGGTGCCCACGAGGTAGGGGGCGGGCCCAGGGGGTAGGGCGCGCTCTCCACCCTCGTGGGGCCCTCGTGATCTTCCCGGACTGCTACTTATTTTTATATTTTTCTAAATATTCCAAAACAGAGAAATATTGCCTTAAAAACTGTTTTGGAGTCGGTTTACTTACTGTACCACATACCTATTCCTTTTCGTAGTCTGAAACGTTCTGGAAAGTGTCTCTTATGTATTCCTCCGGGGTTACAGTTTCAATAACATTGGTTTTAACATTTATAGGATTACCTGAGATATAATGTTTGATTCTTTGACCATTCACCACCTTCGGATTTGTGCCTTCGAAATTGTTGATTTTTATGGCACCGGAACGATAGACCTCCTCGATAACGTAGGGGCCTTCCCATTTAGAGAGAAGTTTTCCTGCAAAATATCTTAAATGAGAGTTGTATAGCAATACATAATCACCTACATTAAACTCACGCTTTTGTATCCTTTTGTCATGCCATCTTTTGACTTTCTCTTTAAACAACTTGGCATTTTCATAAGCTTGGGTTCTCCATTCATCCAGTGAGCTAATATCAAATAACCTCTTCTCACCGACAAGTTTGAAGTCATAGTTGAGCTCTTGAATATCCCAATATGCCTTATGTTCCAGTTCGAGAGGTAAGTGACATGCTTTTCCATAAACCATTTTATACGGAGACATACCCATAGGATTTTTATATGCAGTTCTATAGGCCCATAATGCATCATCAAGTTTCTTGGACCAATTCTTTCTAGACCTATTGACAGTCTTTTGCAAAATTAATTTGAGCTCTCTATTACTCAATTCTACTTGACCACTAGACTGTGGGTGATAAGGGGATGCAATTCTATGATTAACATCATACTTAGCAAGCATTTTTCGGAAAGCACCATGAATAAAGTGTGAACCACCAGCAGTCATTAAATATCTAGGGACTCCAAACCTCGGAAAAATAAATTCTTTAAGCATTTTAATAGAAGTGTTATGATCAGCACTGCTAGTTGGAATAGCTTCTACCCACTTAGTAACGTAATCAACAGCAACTAAAATATGTGTATACCCATTAGAGGCAGGAAAAGGTCCCATATAATCAAAGCCCCAAACATCAAATGGTTCAATAACAAGTGAATAATTCATAGGCATTTCTTGACGTCTACTAATATTACCAATTCTTTGACATTCATCACAAGATAAAAAAACTTACGGGCATCCTTGAAGAGAGTAGGCCAATAAAAACCGGATTGCAATACCTTATGTGCAGTTCTATCTCCAGCGTGGTGTCCTCCATAAGCTTCGGAGTGACACTTTCATAGGATCTGTTCCTGTTCATGCTCAGGTACACAACGTCTAATAACACCATCTACTCCTTCTTCATAAAGATGTGGGTCATCCCAAAAGTAATGTCTCAAATCATAGAAAAACTTTTTCTTTTGCTGGTATGTGAAACTAGGTGGTATAAATTTAGCAACAATATAATTAGCATAATCAGCATACCATGGAGTACTATGAGAAGTACTTATAACATTTAATTGTTCATCAGGAAAGCTATCATCTGTAGGTAGTGGGTCATCAAGAACATTTTCTAACCTAGACAAGTTGTCTGCAACAGGGTTCTCAGCTCCCTTTCTATCAACAATATGCAAATCAAATTCTTGTAGCAAGAGAACCCATCTAATAAGTCTAGGTTTAGCATCTTTCTTTTCCATAAGATATTTAATAGCAGCATGATCAGTGTGAATAGTTACATTAGAATCAACAATATAAGGTATGAACTTATCACAAGCAAATACAACTGCTAAGAATTCCTTTTCAGTAGTAGCATAATTTCTTTGAGCATTGTCTAGAGTCTTACTAGCATAATGGATAACATTCAATTTCTTATCAACTCTTTGCCCTAGAACAGCACCTACAGCATAATCACTAGCATCACACATGATTTCAAAGGGTAAATTCCAATCAGGTGGCTAAACAATAGGTGCAGAGATCAATGCTTTCTTAAGCATTTCAAATGCTTCTACACAATCATCATCAAAGACAAAGGGTATATCTTTTTGTAATAAATTAGTCAGAGGCCGAGAAATTTTTGAAAAGTCCTTAATGAACCTCCTATAAAATCTGGCGTGACCAAGGAAACTTCTTATACCTTTGATGTCCTTGGGACATGGCATCTTTTCAATAGCGTCAACCTTGGCTTTATCAACTTCAATTCCTCTTTCAGAAACTTTATGCCCCAAGACAATACCTTCATTAACCATAAAGTGGCACTTTTCCCAATTCAAAACACGATTAGTTTCTTCACATCTCTACAAAACTCGATCAAGATTGCTCAAGCAATCATCAAAAGAAGATCCATAGATGGAAAAATCATCCATGAAAACTTCACAAATCTTTTCACAAAAGTCAGAGAATATAGCCATCATGCATCTTTGAAAGGTAGCAGGTGAAATACATAAACCAAAAGGCATACGTCTATAAGCAGAAGTACCAAAAGGGCAAGTAAAAGTAGTCTTTGATTGATCCTTGGCTGATACAGGTATTTGAGACAAACCAGAATAACCATCTAGAAAGCAATAATGTGTATGTTTGCATAGTCTTTGTAGCATTTGATCGATAAAAGGTAAGGGGTAATGATCTTTCTTAGTAGCCTTATTTAATTTGGGGAAATCAATTACCATCCTATAACCTGTAATAATTCTTTGCGGAATCAATTCATCTTTATCATTAGGAACAACAGTAACACCTCCCTTCTTAGGGACACAATGAACAGGACTTACCCACTGACTATCAGCAACGGGATAAATCATACCTACCTCCAGAAGCTTTAGTATTTCTTTTCTTACCACTTCTTTCATCTTAGGATTCAGCCGTCGTTGATGATCACGAACCGGTTTGGCATCTTCTTCCAAATTAATTTTATGTTGAAATAGAGTGGGACTAATGCCCTTAAGATCATCAAGAGTATATCCAATAGCAGCATAGTGCTTCTTCAGAGTTTTCAATAATCTCTCTTCTTCACGCTCTGAAAGGTTAGCACTAATAATAACAAGATATATCTTCTTTTCATCAAGATAAGCATATTTAAGATTATTAGGCAACGGTTTAAGCTCAAACACGGGATCACCCTTGGGTGGAGGAGGATCCCCTAAGATTTCAACAGGCAAATTGTGTTTCAAAATAGGTTCCTGTTTAAAGAATACTTCATCTATTTCCCTTCTTTCATTCATAAACATATCATTTTCATGGTTTAGCAAATATTGTTCTAAAGGATCACTAGGAGGTACGGTAATAGAAGCAAGACCAATAATTTCATCCTCACTAGGCAATTCTTATTCACGGTGTTGTCTACTAAATTTAGGGAAATTAAACTCATGATACATATCACCCAAACCAATAGTAACAACATTCTTTTCGCAATCTATTATCGCATTGACAGTGTTCAAGAAGGTCCTACCAAATATAATGGGACAAAAGCTATCTTGTGGGGAACCAAGAACAGGAAAATCAGCAGGATATTTAGTTTTCCCACACAAGACTTCAACATCTCTAACAATTTCCATTGCTGATATAGTATCTCTATTGGCAAGTTTAATCGTAACATCAATACCTTCTAACTCAGCAGGTGCAATTTCATGCTTAATTTCTTCGTATAAAGTATGAGGTATAACACTAGCACTAGCACCCATATCACATAAGCCATGATAACAATGATCTCCTATTTTAACAGAAATAACAGGCACGCGTACCACAGGTCTATGTTTATCTTTAGCACAAGGTTTGGCAATTCTAGCAGTTTCACCGCAGAAATGAATAACATGCCCATCAATATTATCAGCTAAGAGATCTTTAACAATAGCAATATTAGGTTCAAATTTAACTTGCTCAGGAGGTGTATAAGTTCTAATATTGCTTTTACGAACTACAGTTGAAGCTTTAGCATGATCCTTTATCCTAACAGGAAAATGTGGTTTCTCAACATAAGAAGTAGGAACAATAGGATCATTATAAGTGACAGTATTTTCTTCAACTTTAGTAGGTGCAGCTACTTTTACTTCTATGGGAGGATGATATTTAAACCACTTCTCCTTGGGGAGATCAACATAAGTAGCAAAAGATTCACAGAAAGAAGCTACTATCTCAGAGTCAAGTCCATATTTAGTGCTAAACTTACAAAAAATATCGGTATCCATAAAAGATTTAACACAACCAAACTTAGGTGTCATACCTGACTCCTTACCTTCATCGAGATCCCAATCTTCAGAGTTGCGTTTAATTCTATCCAATAAATTCCATCTGAATTCAATAGTCTTCATCATAAAAGAGCCAACACAAGAAGTATCGAGCATGGTGCGATTGTTTTCAGAAAGCCGAGCATAAATTTTTTTGAAGGATTATTTCTTTTGAGAGCTCATGATTGGGGCATGAATATAACATTGATTTAAGCCTCCCCCAAGCTTGAGCGATGCTTTCTCCTTTGCGAGACCAAAAATTATATATATAATTGCGATCACGATGAACAAGATGCATAGGATAATACTTCTGATTAAATTCCAATTTCATTCATTTATAGTTCCATGATCCCGTGTCATCACATAGCCTATACCATGTCGATGCATCTCCCTTCAAGGATAAAGGGAAGACCTTCTTCTTAACAACTCATCGGGTATACCTGCAAGCTTAAATAATCCTCAAACTTCATCCACATAGAGTAGATGTTCATCAGGGTGCTTTGTTCCATCTCCTGTAAAACTATTAGCTAGCAGTTTTTCTAACATACCCGAAGGATCTTCAAAGGGAATATTTTCATTTTTAGTAGGTTCAGTATGTTGAGCAGCAACTCTTTTCTCTACTGGTCGGGGTGAAGATACCCCGAGCAAGCCCCTCAGAGGATTACTTTCCATAGTAACAAGTGACAGTAAATTTCAGCACACTATATAAATTTTTCCTTACCAAATTCCACCTACCAAAGACGCTTCACTCCCCGGCAACGGCGCTAGAAAAGAGTCTTGATGACCCACAAGTATAGGGGATCTATCGTAGTCTTTTCGATAAGTAAGAGTGTCGAACCCAACAAGGAGCAGAAGGAAATGATAAGCGGTTTTCAGCAAGGTATTCTCTGCAAGTACTGAAATAAGTGGTAACAGATAGTTTTGTGATGAGATAATTTCTAACGAGCAACAAGTAACAAAAGTAAATAAAGTGTAGCAAGGTGGCCCAATCCCTTTTGTAGCAAAGGAAAAGCCTGGACAAACTCTTATATAAGGAAAAGCGCTCCCGAGAACACATGGGAATATCGTCAAGCTAGTTTTCATCACGTTCATATGATTCGCATTCGATACTTTGATAATTTGATATGTGGGTGGACCGGTGCTTGGGTGCTGTTCTTACTTGAACAAACATCCCACTTATGATTAACCTCTATTGCAAGCATCCGCAACTACAACAAAAGTATTAAGGTAAACCTAACCATAGCATGAAACATATGGATCCAAATCAGCCCCTTACGAAGCAACACATAAACTAGGGTTTAAGCTTCTGTCAATCTAGCAACCCATCATCTACTTACTACTTCCCAATGCCTTCCTCTAGGCCCAAATAATGGTGAAGTGTTATGTAGTCGACGTTCACATAACACCACTAGAGGCTAGACAACATACATCTCATCAAAATATCGAACGAATACCAAATTCACATGACTACTAATAGCAAGACTTCTCCCATGTCCTTAGGAACAAACGTAACTACTCACAAAGCATATTCATGTTCATAATCAGAGGGGTATTAATATGTATAAAGGATCTGAACATATGATCTTCCACCAAATAAACCAACTAGCATCAACTACAAGGAGTAACCAACACTACTAGCAACCTACTAGTACCAATCCCGGACTCGGAGACAAGAATTGGATACAAGAGATGAACTAGGGTTTTGAGAGGAGATGGTGCTAGTGAAGATGTTGATGGAGATTGCCCTCTCCCGATGAGAGGAGCGTTGGTGATGACGATGGCGATGATTTCCCCCTCCCGGAGGGAAGTGTCTCCGGCAGAACAACTCTGCCAGAGCCCTAGATTGGTTCCGCCAAGGTTCCGCCTCGTGGCGGCGGAGTTTCATCCCGAAAGGTTGCTTGTGATTTTTTCCTCGACGAAAGACCTCATATAGCAGAAGATAGCCATCAGAGAGCCAACAAGGGGCCCGCGAGACAGGGGGGCGCGCCCTGGGGGGTAAGGCGCGCCCCCACCCTCGTGGCCAGGTGGGGCCCCCTCTCGTGTACTTCTTCCGCTCAATATTTTTTATATTTTCCAATGTATCTATAATTTTTTATTGCTCCATGCTATATTATCTACTGTTTTAGGCAATATTGGGCTTTATTATCCACTTTTATAATATTTTTGTGACTAACCTATTAACCGGAGGCCCAGCCCAGATTTGTCGTTTTATGCCTATTTCAGTGTTTCAAGGAAAAGGAATATCAAACGGAGTCCAAACAGAATAATCCTTTTTGGAACGTGATTTTCTCACCGGATAAGACCCAGGGAACTTGGAGTGCATGTCAGAAGATACGGGAGCTGCCCACGAGGGTGGGGGGCGCGCCCCCTGCCTCGTGGGGCCCCCATGGCTCCCCTGATGTGCTTCTTCTGCCTATATATATCGTCGTACCCTAAAACTTCCAAAACAGAAGATAGATCGGGAGTTCCGCCGCCGCAAGCCTCTGTAGCCACCAAACCTAATCGGGACCCTGTTCCGGCACCCTGCCGGAGGGGGGAACCCTCACCGGTGGCCATCTTCATCATCCCGGTGCTCTCCATGATGAGGAGGGAGTAGTTCACCCTCGGGGCTGAGGGTATGTACCAGTAGCTATGTGTTTGATCTCTCTCTCTCTCTCTCTCGTGTCCTTGATCTGGCACGATCTTGATGTATCGCGAGCTTTGCTATTATAGTTGGATCTTATGTTTCTTCTCCCCCTCTTCTCTCTTGTAATGGATTGAGTTTTCCCTTTGAAGTAATTTTATCGGATTGAGTCTTTAAAGACTTGAGAACACTTGATGTATGTCTTGCCGTGATTATCTGTGGTGACAATGGGATATCATGTGCCACTTGATGTTTGTTTTGGTGACCAACTTGCGGGTTCCGCCCATGAATCTATGCATAGGGGTTGGCACACGTTTTCGTCATGATTCTCCGGTAGAAACTTTGGGCACTCTTTGAGGTTCTATGTGTTGGTTGAGTAGATGAATTGAGATTGTGTGATGCATATCGTATAATCATACCCACGGATACTTGAGGTGACAATGGAGTATCTAGGTGACATTAGAGTTTTGGTTGATTTGTATCTTAAGGTGTTATTCTAGTACGAACTCTAGGGCTGTTTGTGACACTTATAGGAATAGCCCAAGGGATTGCTTGGAAAGAATAACTTTGAGGTGGTTTCGTACCCTACCATAATCTCTTCGTTTGTTCTCCGCTATTAGTTACTTTGGAGTGACTCTTTGTTGCATGTTGAGGGATAGTTATATGATCCAATTATGTTATTATTGTTGAGAGGACTTGCACTAGTGAAAGTATGAACCCTAGGCCTTGTTTCTACACATTGCAATACCGTTTACACTCACTTTTACCGCTTGCTACCTTGCTGTTTTTATATTTTCAGTTTACAAAAACCTATATCTACCATCCATATTGCACTTGTATCACCATCTCTTCGCCGAACTAGTGCACCTATACAATTTACCATTGTATTGGGTGTGTTGGGGACACAAGAGACTCTTTGTTATTTGGTTGCAGGGTTGCTTGAGAGAGACCATCTTCATCCTACGCCTCCCATGGATTGATAAACCTTAGGTCATCCACTTGAGGGAAATTTGCTACTGTCCTTCAAACCTCTGCACTTGGAGGCCCAACAACGTCTACAAGAAGAAGGTTGTGTAGTAGACATGAAGCTCTTTTCTGGCGCCGTTGCCAGGGAGGCTAGGTAAGTGAAGGTATATCTTTAGATCTTGCAACAGAATCTTTTTGTTTCTTGTTTTAGCACTAGTCTAGTTTATAAAAGAAAATTACAAAAAATGGAATTGAGTTTGTCTCATACGCTTCACCTTTTTAATTTCTTTCGTGAGTATGATGGAAAGGAAAATTGTGCCAAAGTGTTAGAAGAAGAAATCTATAGAATGTTTGGCACTAAATCTTTGTATGATGAGCATGATTGCAATGTTGTTAGTACGAATTCTTTGAATATCCATGATGCTAATGATGATTGCACTAGTTATGATGAAAATGTCTCCTATAAACATGTCAATTTTTGTGGAGTGCATTGGGTTTGTAAGTACACACCAAATAGGGAAGATAGATATTGCAAGAGGCATAAGTACTTAGAAACTAAATTGTTGCAAGAAAGTCTTGATGAGAGTGCTGAAAATGTAAAATATCTTTACCCTTGTGAACTTTGCAATGAGCATGGTCATTTAAATATCAAATGCAAATTGTTTCATGACCGAATCGTGTCCAATGTGATGACTTGATTTCCCTTGCGCATTATAATGAACTAAGTTTGCTTGTGGGTTATGAAGAATTGAAACGTCAAACTAAGCATATTCTAGAATATAACCTTGAGAAATTCTTCGATATTGATCTAGTGAAGATTCATATGTATTGTGTGGTGAATTGCATTGAAAATCCTTATATTGCCAATTACATAAAGAAAAGAAAACAAATAGAGGATGAAGAGCACACTAATGAAAGGGAAGAGGCTTCCCAATATTCTCCTATTATTTCTTATGATGAATTAGGTAACGAGGAGGAGCCTTCTATTCAACCAATCTCATTAATAAGGAGCTCCAAAAAGAGGATTGAACCCAAACATGACATGAAGAAGAAGAAAAGAAAAAGGAAGAGAGGTAAAAGGGTATCTCTCCCAAATAAGGTTGCTCCTATTATTGTTATGCCTCATGAAAATGAAGATGATACACTTGATGATGATCTCATTATACCTATTGCTTGTTGTGATGATTATGATTAGGAAGATAATGATACTTCTTATGATCTTGAAAATCTTTTTGGCACTTGCTTGGAAAGATATGATAATAATGTTTGCTATACTATTGGTGTTATCCATACTATTAATGGTGAGAGTGATTATGCTTATGATACGAAAAGGCCCAAGCTTGGGGAATCTATTTTTGATGAGGATGACATATTTGAGAATATATTTGCTGCAATTAATGTTTGTCCCAAGCTTGGGGATGCTATGTTTAATAATGATGATATTTTTAGCCTCTCAAGTTTTGATATGCAAAGTAGTTATGATGATAGCATGCCTTTTACCTATGATGATTATATTTATGAAAGTGGGTTTGGAAGAGTGTCAACTTTAGGAAGTAGTGATCCCACAATATTGGAGGATGTTGAATCTTATAATATTTATGGAAGTGGATTTGGAGAGGTCATGACTTTATTTAGTGATGTATCCACTATTTCGGAAGAGGTTTCAATTGATTATGATGAGAACAAAGTTGCTACTTATGATGATTATTGTGATGAAACTTATGCTATAAAAAGTAGTGATGATTATATTTATAAAACTTGTCATGATTATGAGTACCCTTTCTCTGAACATTACTCTTTTAATGTGGAAACAATTTATAGTATTCAAGTCTCCTATGATACTCCCACTATTCTGAATAAGAAGAATTTTGCTTATGTGGGGAGTAATAAAATTTCTATGCAAGTAGATCATGAAAAGAATGCTTTAGGTTCTGGTTATATTGTTGAATTCATTCATGATGCTAATGAAAATTATTATGAGGGAGGAACATATGTTTGCAGGAATTGCAATAATATCAAGCTCCCTCCCTATGTGCTTAAAATCTTGAAGTTATGCTTGTTTTGCCTTCCTATGCTAGTTGATTGTTGTTCCCATAAGTTGTTTGCTCACAAAATCCCTATGCATAGGAAGTGGGTTAGACTTAAATGTGCTAGTCATATTCTTCGTGATGCTCTCTTTATGTTTCAGTTCCTATCTTTTATGTGAGCATCATTGAAATCATCATGCCTAGCTAGGGGCGTTAAACGATAGCGCTTGTTGGGAGGCAACCCAATTTTATTTTAGTTTCTTTCTTTTTGGTTCTGTTTAGGAATAAATAATCCATATAGCTTCTGTTTAGATGTGGTTTTGTGTTTTAGTTAGTGTTTGTGCCAAGTAGAACCTTTGGGAAGACTTGGGTGAAGTCTTTATGATCATGCTGTAAAAAACAGAAACTTTAGCGCTCACGAGATTAGCTAGAACTTTTTACTGGAGAGTGCTATTTAGTTGATTCTTTTTGAAGATGATTACTAGACAAATCCTCAGGTCCACCAATTTATTTTAGAATTTTTGGAGTTCCAGAAGTTAGGGTTAGTTACAGATTACTACAGACTGTTCTGTTTTTGACAGATTCTGTTTTCAATGTGTTGCTTGCTTATTTTGATGAATCTATGGCTAGTAAAATAGTTTATAAACAATAGAGAAGTTGGAATACAGTAGGTTTAACACCAATATAAATAAATAATGAGTTCATTACAGTACCTTGAAGTGGTGTTTTGTTTCCTTTCGCTAACGGAGCTTACGAGTTTTCTGTTAAGTTTTGTGTTGTGAAGTTTTCCAGTTTTGGGTAAAGATTCGATGGACTATGGAATAAGGAGTGGAAAGAGCCTAAGCTTGGGGATGCCCAAGGCACCCCAAGGTAATATTCTAGGATAACCAAGCGTCTAAGCTTGGGGATGCCCCGGAAGGCATCCCCTCTTTCGTCTTCGTTCATCGGTAATTTTACTTGGAGCTATATTTTTATTCACCACATGATATGTGTTTTGCTTGGAGCGTCATTTTATTTTCTATTGCTTTGCTTGCTGTTTGAATAAAATACTAAGATCTGAAATTATTAAATGGGATAGTCTTCATATAGTTGCATAATTACTCGACTACTCATCGATCTTCACTTATATCTTTCGAAGTAGTTTGTTGTTTGCTCTAGTAGTTCACTTATATCTTTTATAGCACAATGGTGGTTTTATTTTGAAGAAATAGATGAACTCTCATGCTTCACTTATATTATTTTGAGAGTCTTAAATAGCATGGTAATGTGCTTAATTCTAATATGCTAGGCATACAAGACTAATAAAAGAAAAATTCTTATGAGTGTGTTGAATACTAAGAAAAGATTGAAGCATGATAATTGTTTTGAGATATGGAGGTGATAATATTAGAGTTATGCTAGTTGAGTAGTTGTGAATTTAAGAAATACTTGTCTTAAAGTTTGTGATTCCCGTAGCATGCACGTATGGTGAACCTTTATGTGATGAAGTCGGAGCATAATTTATTTATTGATTGTCTTCCTTATGAGTGGCGGTCGGGGACGAGTGATGGTCTTTTCCTACCAATCTATCCCCCTAGGAGCATGCGCGTAATACTTTGCTTTGATAACTTCTAGATTTTTGCAATAAGTATATGAGTTCTTTATGACTAATGTTGAGTCCATGGATTATACGCACTTTTTCCCATCCTTCCACCATTGCTAGCCTCTCTAATACCGCGCACTTTTCGCTGGTATCATACACCCACCATAAACCTTCCTCAAAACAGCCACCATACCTACCTATCATGGCATTTCCATAGCCATTCCAAGATATATTGCCATGCAAATTTCCACCGTTCCGTATATTATGACACACTCCATCATTGTCATATTGCTTAGCATGATCATGTAGTTGACATCGTATTTGTGGCAAAGCCACCATTCATAATTCTTTCATACATGTCACTCATGAGTCATTGCATATCCCGGTACACCGCCGGAGGCATTCATATAGAGTCATATCTTGTTCTAAGTATTGAGTTGTAATTCTTGAGTTGTAAGAAAATAAAAGTGTGATGATCATCAATTTTTAGAGCATTGTCCCAGTGAGGAAAGGATGATGGAGACTATGATTCCCCCACAAGTCGGGATGAGACTCCGGACGAAAAAAAAGAAAAAAGAGGCCATAAAAAAAGAGAAAAGGCCCAAATAAAAAAAATAAAAAAATAAAAAAATGAGAGAAAAAGAGAGAAGGGACAATGCTACTATCCTTTTACCACACTTGTGCTTCAAAGTAGCACCAAGATCTTCATGATAGAGAGTCTCCTATGTTGTCACTTTCATATACTAGTGGGAATTTTACATTATAGAACTTGGATTGTATATTCCAATGATGGGCTTCCTCAAAATTGCCCTAGGTCTTCGTGAGCAAGCGAGTTGGATGCACACCCACTTAGTTTCTTTTGCTGAGCTTTCATATACTTATAGCTCTAGTGCATCTGTTGCATGGCAATCCCTACTCATTCACATTGATATCTATTGATGGGCATCTCCATAGCCCGTTGATACGCCTAGTTGATGTGAGACTATCTTCTTCTTTTTGTCTTCTCCACAACCACCATTCTATTCCACATATAGTGTTATATCCATGGCTCACGCTCATGTATTGCATGAAGATCAAAAAAGTTTTGAAAATGTTAAAGTATGAAACAATTGCTTGGCTTGTCATCGGGGTTGTGCATGATTTAAATACTTTGTGTGGTGAAGATAGAGCATAGCCAGACTATATGATTTTGTAGGGATAACTTTCTTTGGCCATGTTATTTTGAGAAGACATAATTGCTTTGTCAGTATGCTTGAAGTATTATTATTTTTTATGTCAATATGAACTTTTGTCTTGAATCTTTCAGATCTGAATATTCATATCACAAGTAAGTAGAATTACATTGAAATTATGCCAACTAGCATTCCACATCAAAAATTATCTTTTTTATCATTTACCTACTCGAGGACGAGCAGGAATTAAGCTTGGGGATGCTTGATACGTCTCCATTGTATCTATAATTTTTGATTGCTCCATGCTATATTATCTACTGTTTTAGGCAATATTGGGCTTTATTATACACTTTTATAATATTTTTGGGACTAACCTATTAACCGGAGGCCCAGCCCAGATTTGCTGTTTTTATGCCTATTTCAGTGTTTCGAGGAAAAGGAATATCAAACGGAGTCCAAACAGAAAAACCCTTTTTGGAACGTGATTTTCTCACCGGATAAGACCCAGGGAACTTGGAGTGCACGTCAGAAGATACGGGAGCTGCCCACGAGGGTGGGGGGTGCGCCCCCCTGCCTCGTGGGGCCCCCGTGGCTCCCCTGACGTGCTTCTTCTGCCTATATATTTCGTCATACCCTAAAACTTCCAGAACAGAAGATAGATCGGGAGTTCCGCCGCCGCAAGCCTCTATAGCCACCAAAACCTAATCGGGACCCTGTTCCGGCACCCTGCCAGAGGGGGGAACCCTCACCGGTGGCCATATTCATCATCCCGGCGCTCTCCATGACGAGGAGGGAGTAGTTCACCCTCGGGGCTGAGGGTATGTACCTGTAGCTATGTGTTTGATCTTTCTCTCTCTCTCTCTCTCGTGTTTTTGATTTGGCACGATCTTGATTTATCGCGAGCTTTGCTATTATAGTTGGATCTTATGTTTCTTCTCCCCCTCTTCTCTCTTGTAATGGATTGAGTTTTCCCTTTGAAGTAATTTTATCGGATTGAGTCTTTAAAGACTTGAGAACACTTGATGTATGTCTTCCCGTGATTATCTGTGGTGACAATGGGATATCATGTGCCACTTGATGTATGTTTTGGTGACCAACTTGCGGGTTCTGCCCATGAATCTATGCATAGGGGTTGGCACACGTTTTCGTCATGATTCTCCGGTAGAAACTTTGGGCACTCTTTGAGGTTCTATGTGTTGGTTGAGTAGATGAATTGAGATTGTGTGATGCATATCGTATAATCATACCCACGGATACTTGAGGTGACAATGGAGTATCTAGGTGACATTAGGGTTTTGGTTGATTTGTATCTTAAGGTGTTATTCTAGTACGAACTCTAGGGTTGTTTGTGACACTTATAGGAATAGCCCAACGGATTGATTGGAAAGAATAACTTTGAGGTGGTTTCGTACCCTACCATAATCTCTTCGTTTGTTCTTCGCTATTAGTTACTTTGGAGTGACTCTTTGTTGCATGTTGAGGGATAGTTATATGATCCAATTATGTTATTATTGTTGAGAGGACTTGCACTAGTGAAAGTATGAACCCTAGGCCTTGTTTCTACACATTGCAATATCGTTTACGCTCACTTTTACCGCTTGCTACCTTGCTGTTTTTATATTTTCGGTTTACAAAAACCTATATCTACCATCCATATTGCACTTGTATCACCATCTCTTCGCTGAACTAGTGCACCTATACAATTTACCATTGTATTGGGTTTGTTGGGGACACAAGAGACTCTTTGTTATTTGGTTGCAGGGTTGCTTGAGAGAGACCATCTTCATCCTACACCTCCCATGGATTGATAAACCTTAGGTCATCCACTTGAGGGAAATTTGCTACTGTCCTACAAACCTCTGCACTTGGAGGCCCAACAACGTCTACAAGAAGAAGGTTGTGTAGTAGACATCAGATGTATCACTAGGATGCGTGCAAAGAAAGATTGCTTTGTAAAAGCGTGTTCGTCCAATTTTTATGAGAATAAAGATGAAGATCTAAAAGTTATTGATGTGTCCCCTATTAAATATTTGTTTTGCTATATGAATCTTGATAATGATGGGACTGGAGATGAGTGAACTTTAGCGATAAGGCGTCCGAAAAATTCGGAGTATTTAGATCTTGATGCAAAAATTGGTAAAAGTGGGATTGAAGAGGTTAAAACTTTAGATATCAATGAATCCACTATTTTGGATTTCAAGAAATTTAATTATGACAATTTCTCTTTGATAGATTGTATTTCCTTGTTGCAATCCGTGCTAAGTTCTCCTCATGCTTATACTCAAAATAAAGCTTTTACCAAACATATCGTTGATGCTTTAATGCAATCTTATGAAGAAAAGCTTGAATCGGAAGTTTCCATCCCTAGAAAAATTTATGATGAGTGGGAAACTACTATTAAAATTAATATTAAAGATCATGAATGCTATGATTTGTGTGATTTGGGTGCTAGTGTTTCCATGATTCCAAAAACTTTGTGTGATTTGCTAGGTTTCCGCGAATTTGATGATTGTTCTTCAAACTTGCACCTTGCGGATTCCACCATTAAGAAACCTATGGGAAGAATTAATGATGTTCTTATTGTTGCAAATAGGAACTATGTGCCCGTAGATTTCATTGTTCTTGATATAGATTGCAATCTTTCATGTCCTATTATTCTTGGTAGACCTTTCCTTAGAACGATTGGTGCAATTATTGATATGAAGGAAGGGAATATTAGATTCCAATTTCGCTAAGGAAAGGCATGGAACACTTTCTTAGAAAGAAAATAAAATTGCCTTATGAATCTATTATGAGAGCCACTTATTGATTGCCTACCAAAGATGACAATACTTAGATCTATCCTCGCTTTTATGCCTAGCTAAGGGCGTTAAACGATAGCGCTTATTGGGAGGCAACCCAATTTATTTTTAGTTTTTTGCTTTTTGCTCCTGTTTAGAAATAAATATTTGATTTAGCCTCTGGTTCGATTTGTTTTTATGTTTTAGTTAGTGTTTGTGCCAAGTTAAACCTATAGGATCTTCTTGGATGATAGTTATTTTATCTTGCTGAAAATTCCAGAAACTTTCTGTTTGCAAAAATAATTGTTAAAAATAACCAGAACATAATAAAATACTGATTCCAAATTCAGTAGATCAATAAACAAATTACTTAGGATTTCCTATTTTATCTGAATTTTTAGAGTTACAGAAGTTTGCGTTAGATATAGATTACTACAGACTGTTCTGTTTTTGACAGATCCTGTTTTCCGCGTGTTGTTTGCTTATTTTGATGAATCTATGGCTAGTAAAAGAGCTTATAAACCATACAGAAGTTGGAATACAGTAGGTTTAACACCAATATAAATAAAGAATGAGTTCATTACAGTACCTTGAAGTGGTGTTTTGTTTTCTTTCGCTAACGGAGCTCATGAGATTTTCTGTTGAGTTTTGTGTTGTGAAGTTTTCATGTTTTGGGTAAAGATTTGATGGATTATGGAACAAGGATTGGCAAGAGCCTAAGCTTGGGGTTGCCCAAGGCACCCCAAGGTAAAATACAAGGACAACCAAAAGCCTAAGCTTGGGGATGCCCCGGAAGGCATCCCCTCTTTCGTCTTCGTCCATCGGTAACTTTACTTGGAGTTATATTTTTATTCACCACATGATATGTGTTTTGCTTGGAGCGTCTTGTATGAGTTGAGTCTTTGCTTTTTAGTTCACCACAACCATCCTTGCTGTACACACCTGTTGAGACAGACACACATGATTCGGAATTTGTTAGAATACTCTATGTGCTTCACTTATATCTTTTGAGCTATATAGCTTTTGACCTAGTGCTTCACTTATATCTTTTAGAGCACAGCGGTGGTTTGTTTTATAGAAACTATTGTTCTCTCATGCTTCACTTATATTATTTTGAGAGCCCTACAAAACAGCATGGTAATTTGCTTTAATCATAAAATTAGTCCTAATATGATAGGCATCCAAGACTAGTAAAAAATTCTTATGTGTGTGTTGAATACTATGAGAAGTTTGATGCTTAATAATTGTTTTGAGACATGAAGATGGTGATATTAGAGTCATGCTAGTTGAGTGGTTATGAATTTGAGAAATACTTGTTCTAAAGTTTGTGATTCCCGTAGCATGCACATATGGTGAACCGTTATGTGATGAAGTCGGAGCATGATTTATTTATTGATTGTCTTCCTTATGAGTGGCAGTCGGGGACGAGCGATGGTATTTTCCTACCAAACTATCCCCAAGGAGCATGCACGTAATACTTTGTTTCGATAACTAATAGATTTTTGCAATAATTAAGTATGTGAGTTCTTCATGACTAATGTTGAGTCCATGGATTATACACACTCTCACCCTTCCACCATTGCTAGCCTCTCTAATACCGCGCACTTTTCGCCGATATCATACACCCACCATTACCTTCCTCAAAACAGCCACCATACCTACATATCATGGCATTTCCATAGCCATTCCGAGATATATTGCCATGCAACTTACCACCGTTCCATTTACTATGACATGCTCCATCATTGTCATATTGCTTTGATGATCATGTAGTTGACATCGTATTTATGGCAAAGCCACCGTTCATTATCTTCATACATGTCACTCTTGATTCATTGCATATCCCGGTACACCGCCGGAGGCATTCACATAGAGTCATCTTTTGTTCTAAGTATTGAGTTGTAATTCTTGAGTTGTAAGTAATAAAAGTGTGATGATCATCATTATTAGAGCATTGTCCCAAGTGAGGAAAGGATTATGGAGACTATGATTCCCCCATAAGTCGGGATGAGACTCCGGACTAAAAAAGGGAAGGCCATAAAAAAAGAGAAGGCCCAAAAAAAGAGAGAGAAAAAGAGAGAAGGGACAATGTTACTATCCTTTTACCACACTTGTGCTTCAAAGTAGCACCATGATCTTCATGATAGAGAGTCTCTCTTGTTGTCACTTTTATATACTAGTGGGAATTTTTCATTATAGAACTTGGCTTGTATATTCCATTGATGGGCTTCCTCAAATTGCCCTAGGTCTTCATGAGCAAGCAAGTTGGATGCACACCCACTTAGTTTCTTTTGTTGAGCTTTCATACACTTATAGCTCTAGTGCATCCGTTGCATGGAAATCCCTACTCACTCACATTAATATCTATTAATGGGCATCTCCATAGCCCGTTGATACGCCTAGTTGATGTGAGACTATCTTCTCCTTTTTGTCTTCTCCATAACCACCATTCTATTCCACCTATAGTGCTATATCCATGGCTCACGCTCATGTATTGTGTGAAGATTGAAAAGTTTGAGAACATCAAAAGTATGAAACAATTGCTTGGCTTGTCATCGGGGTTGTGCATGATTAAATACTTTGTGTGATGAAGATAGAGCATAGCCAGACTATATGATTTTGTAGGGATAACTTTCTTTGTCCATGTTATTTTGAGAAGACATGATTGCTTTATTAGTATGCATGAAGTATTATTATTTTCATGTCAATATTAAAATTTTATCTTGAATCTTTCGGATCTGAATATTCATGCCACAATTAAGAGAATTACATTGAAAATTATGCTAGGTAGCTTTCCACATCAAAAATTCTATTTTTATCATTTACCTACTCGAGGACGAGTAGAAATTAAGCTTGGGGATGCTTGATATGTCTCCAACGTATCTATAATTTTTTATTGTTCCATGCTATTATATATTTTGTTTTGGATGTTTAATGGGCTTTATTATACACTTTTATATTATTTTTGGGACTAACCTATTAACCGGAGGCCCAGCCCAAATTGCTGTTTTTTGTGCCTATTTCAGTGTTTCGCAGGAAAAGAATATCAAACGGAGTCCAAACGGAATGAAACCTTCGTGAACGTGATTTTTGGAACAAACGTGATCCAGAGGACTTGGAGTGGACGTCAAGCAACCGACGAGGAGGCCACGAGGCAGGGGCGCGCCTACCCCCTGGGCGCACCCTCCACCCTTGTGGGCCCCTCTTGGCTCCACCGACCTACTTCTTCCTCCTATATATACCTACGTACCCCCAAACCATCGGAGAGAACCACGAAAACCTAATTCCACCACCGCAACTCTCTGTACCCATGAGATCCCATCTTGGGGCCTTTTCCGGCGCTCCGTCGGAGGGGGCATCGATCACGGAGGGCTTGTACACCAACACCATAGCCTCTCCGATGATGTGTGAGTAGTTTACCTCAGACCTTCAGGTCCATAGTTATTAGCTAGATGGCTTCTTTTCTCTCTTTGGATCTCAATACAAAGTTCTCCTCGATTCTCTTGGAAATCTATTCGATGTAATCTTCTTTTGCGGTGTGTTTGTCGAGATCCGATGAATTGTGGGTTTATGATCAAGATTATATATGAACAATATTTGAATCTCTTCTAAATTCTTTTATGTATGATTGGTTATCTTTGCAAGTCTCTTCGAATTATCAGTTTGGTTTGGCCTACTAGATTGATCTTTCTTGCAATGGGAGAAGTGCTTAGCTTTGGGTTCAATCTTGCGGTGCTCGATCCTAGTGACAGTAGGGGAAACGACACGTATTGTATTGTTGCCATCGAGGATAAAAAGATGGGTTTTATATCATATTGCATGAGTTTATCCCTCTACATCATGTCATGTTGCTTAAAGCGTTACTCCGTTCTTATGAACTTAATACTCTAGATGCATGCTGGATAGCGGTCGATGTGTGGAGTAATAGTAGTAGATGCAGGCAGGAGTCGGTCTAGTTGTCACGGATGTGATGCCTATATACATGATCATACCTAGATATTCTCATAACTATGCTCAATTCTATCAATTGCTTGACAATAATTTGTTCACCCACCGTAATACTTATGCTATCTTGAGAGAAGCCACTAGTGAAACCTATGGCCCCCGGGTCTATTTTCCATCATATTAATCTCCCGTCAACAAGCTATTTCTAGCGCCATTTATTTTGCTTTCTTTACTTTTAGTTTTTGTCATAAAAATACCAAAAATATTATCTTATCATCTCTATCAAATCTCACTCTCGTAAGTAACTGTGAAGGGATTAACAACCCCTTTATCGCGTTGCTTGCGAGGTTCTTATTTGTTTGTGTAGGTGCGTGGGACTCGAGCGTGGCCTCCTACTGGATTGATACCTTGGTTCTCAAAACTGAGGGAAATACTTACGCTACTTTACTGCATCACCCTTTCCTCTTCAAGGGAAAACCAACGCAGTGCTCAAGAGGTAGCACACATTGACTTTCGTCAAACAGCCCCAAGTACGTAGGTACGAGAGTGTTGTCCTTCTCTTCGCCCATTTCTCATAGGGAGTGATCTCATTATCCTTTGTCGGAACTTTATTCAGGACATGACATGATGTCAATATAGCCTCCCCCCACCATGCCTTGGACAAACTTGATGTATCTAACATGGCGTTAACCAAATCAGTTAGAGTACGGTTTTTCCGCTCGGCAACCCCATTTGACTGGGGTGAATAGGGAGGCGTCCTCTCATGAATAATGTCGTGTTCCGCACAAAAAAAATCAAACTCACTCGAGAAGTACTCTCCACCACGATCTGATCGGACTCGTTTAATTTTCTTTTCAAGTTGATTCTCAACTTCTGCCTTATAGATTTTAAAGTAGTGTAGAGCCTTGTTGGAGAACGTAGTAATTTCAAAAAAATTCCTACGCACACGCAAGATCATGGTGATGCACAACAATGAGAGGGGAGAGTGTTGTCTACCTACCCTCGTAGACCGCAACGGAAGCATTGACGCAACGTAGAGGAAGTAGTCGTACGTCTTCCCGATCCGACCGATCCAAGCACCGTTACTCCCGCAACTTCGAGTTCTTAGCACACGTACAGCTCGATGACGCTACCCGGGCTCCGATCCAGCAAAGCATCGGGGAGGAGTTCCGTCAGCACGACGGCATGGTGACGATCTTGATGTTCAACCGTTGCAGGGCTTCGCCTAAGCACTGCTACAATATGACCGAGGTGGAATATGGTGGAGGGGGGCACCGCACACGGCTAAGGAACGATCACGAAGATCAACTTGTGTGTCTATGGGGTGCCCCCTGCCCCCGTATATAAAGGAGTGGAGGAGGGGAGGGCCGGCCCTCTCTATGGCGCACCCTAGGGGAGTCCTACTCCCACCGGGAGTAGGATTCCCCTTTTCCTAGTCCAACTAGGAGTCCTTCCATGTATTAGGAGTAGGAGTCAAGGCAAGGGAAAAGAGGAGAGAAGGAAGGAGGGGGGCAGCCCTTCCCCCTAGTCCAATTCGGACTAGGCCTTGGGGGGGGGCGCCCAACCTCTCCTATCTCTTTCCCCTAAAGCCCAATAAGGCCCATATACTCCCGGGCGAATTCCCGTAACTCTCCGGTACTCTGAAAAATACTCGGATCACTCGGAACCTTTCTGATGTCCGAATATAGTCGTCCAATATATCGATTTTTACGTCTCGGCCAATTTGAGACTCCTCGTAATGTCCCCGATCTCATCCGGGACTCCGAACTCCTTCGGTACATCAAAAATCATAAACTCATAATATAACTGTCATCGAAACCTTAAGCGTGCGGACCCTACGGTTCGATAACAATGTAGACATGACCGAGACACGTCTCCGGTTAATAACCAATAGTGGGACCTGGATGCCCATATTGGCTCCTACATATTCTACGAAGATCTTTATCGGTTAGACCGCATAACAACATACGTTGTTCCCTTTGTCATCGGTATGTTACTTGCCCGAGATTTGATCGTCGGTATCCAATACCTAGTTCAATCTCGTTACCGACAAGTCTCTTTACTCGTTCCGTAATACATCATCTCGCAACTAACTCATTAGTTGCAATGCTTGCAAGGCTTATGTGATGTGCATTACCGAGAGGGCCCAGAGATACCTCTCCGACAATCGGAGTGACAAATCCTAATCTCGAAATACGCCAACCCAACATCTACCTTTGGAGACACCTGTAGAGCACCTTTATAATCACCCATTTACGTTGTGACGTTTGGTTGCACACAAAGTGTTCCTCCGGCAAACGGGAGTTGCATAATCTCATAGTCATAGGAACATGTATAAGTCATGAAGAAAGCAATAGCAACATACTAAATGATCGGGTGCTAAGCTAATGGAATGGGTCATGTCAATCAGATCATTCATCTAATGATGTGATCCCATTAATCAAATAACAACTCTTTTGTCCATGGTTAGGAAACATAACCATCTTTGATTAACGAGCTAGTCAAGTAGAGGCATACTAGTGACACTCTGTTTGTCTATGTATTCACACATGTATTATGTTTCCGGTTAATACAATTCTAGCATGAATAATAAACATTTATCGCGAAATAAGGAAATAAATAATAACTTTATTATTGCCTCTAGGGCATATTTCCTTCAGTCTCCCACTTGCACTAGAGTCAATAATCTAGTTCACATCGCTATGTGATTAACACCAATAGTTCACATCTTTATGTGATTGGTTCACTTCTCCATGTGACTAACACCCAAAGGGTTTACTAGATTCAATAATCTAGTTCACATCGCTATGTGATTAACACCCAAAGAGTGATCATGTTTTGCTTGTGAGAAAAATTTAGTCAACGGGCCTGCCAAATTCAGATCTGTATGTATTTTGCAAAATTCTATGTCTACAATGCTCTACACGGAGCTACTCTAGCTAATTGCTCCCACTTTCAACATGTATCCAGATTGAGACTTGAATCATCTGGATCAGTGTCAAAAACTTGCATCAACATAATCCTTTTACGACGAACCTTTTGTCACGTCCATAATCGAGAAACATATCCTTATTTCACTAAGGATAATTCTGACCGCTGTCCAGTGATCTACTCCTAGATCACTATTGTACTCCCTTGCCAAATCAGTGCAGGGTATCCAATAGATCTGGTACACAGCATGACATACTTTATAGAACCTATGGCCAAGGCATAGGGAATGACTTTCATTCTCTTTCTATCTTCTGCCGTGGTCGGGATTTGAGTCTTACTCAACTTCACACCTTGTAATATAGGCAAGAACTCTTTCTTTCACTGCTCCATTTTGAACTACTTCAAAATCTTGTCAAGGTATGTACTCATTGAAAAAACTTATCAAGCGTCTTGATCTATCTCTATAGATCTTGAAGCTCAATATGTAAGCAGCTTCACCGAAGTCTTTCTTTGAAAAACTCCTTTCAAACACTCCTTTATGCTTTACAGAATAATTCTACATTATTTCCGATCAACAATATGTCATTCACATATACTTATCAGAAATGATGTAGTGCTCCAACTCACTTTCTTGTAAATACAGGCTTCACCGCAAGTCTGTATACAGGCTTCAACTCATCAAAGCGTATATTCCAACTCCGAGATGCTTGCACCAGTTCACAGATGGATTGCTGGAGCTTGCACATTTTGTTAGCATCTTTCGGATTGAGAAAACCTTCTGGTTGCATCATATACAACTCTTCTTTAATAAATCCATTAAGGAATGCAGTTTTGTTTATCCTTTTGCCAGATTTTATAAAACGCGGCAATTACTAACATGATTCGGACAGACTCAAGCATAGATACGAGTGAGAAGCTCTCATCATAATCAACAACTTGAACTTGTCGAAAAAACCTTTTGCGACAATTCCAGCTTTGTAGATAGTAACACTACTATCAACGTCCGTCTTCCTCTTGAAGATCCCTTTATTCTCAATTGCTTGCCGATCATCGGGCAAGTCAACCAAAGTCCAAAATTTGTTCTCATACATGGATCATATCTCAGACTTCATGGCCTCAAACCATTTCGTGGAATCTGGGCTCATCATCGCTTCCTCATAGTTCGTAGGTTCGTCATAGTCAAGTAACATGACCTCCAGAACAGGATTACCGTACCACTCTGGTGCGGATCTCACTCTGGTTTACCTACGAGATTCGGTAGTAACTTGATCTGAAGTTACATGATCATCATCATTAGCTTCCTCACTAATTGGTGTAGTAGTCACAAGAACAGATTTTTGTGATGAACTACTTTCCAATAAGGGAGAAGGTACAATTACCTTATCAAGTTTTCTACTTTCCTCCCACTCACTTCTTTCGAGAGAAACTCCTTCTCTGGAAAGGATCCATTCTTGGCAACGAATTTGCCTTCGGATCTGTGATAGAAGGTGTACCCAACAGTTTCCTTTGGGTATCCTATGAAGACGCACTTCTCCGATTTGAGTTTGAGCTTATCAGGTTGAAACTTTTTCACATAAGCATTGCAACCTCAAACTTTAAGAAACGACAGCTTAGGTTTCTTGCCAAACCATAGTTCATACGGTGTCGTCTCAACGGATTTAGATGGTGCCCTATTTAACGTGAATGCAGCTGTCTCTAATGCATAATCCCAAAACGATAGTGGTAGATCGGTAAGAGACATCATAGATCGCACTATATCTAATAAAGTACGGTTATGATGTTCGGACACACCATTACACTATGGTGTTCCAGGTGGCGTGAGTAGTGAAACTATTTCACATTGTTTTAATTGAAGGCCAAACTCGTAACTCAAATATTTTACCTCTGCGATCATATCATAGAAACTTTTTATTTTCTTGTCATGATGATTTTCTACTTCACTCTGAAATTCTTTGAACTTTTCAAATGTTTCAGACTTATGTTTCATCAAGTAGATATACCCATATCTGCTCAAATCATCTGTGAAGTTCAGAAAATAACGATACTTGCCGTGAGCCTTAACACTCATCGGACTGCATACATCAGTATGTATTATTTCCAATAAGTCAGTTGCTCGCCCCTGAGAACGGAGTCTTAGTCATCTTGCCCATGAGGCATGGTTCGCAAGCATCAAGTGATTCATAATCAAGTGATTCCAAAATCCCATCAGCATGGAGTTTCTTCATGCGCTTTACACCAATATGACCTAAACGGCAGTGCCACAAATAAGTTGCACTATCATTATTAACTTTGCATCTTTTGGTTTCAATATTATGATTATGTGTATCACTACGATCGAGATCCAATGAACTATTTTCATTGGGTGTATGACCATCTAAGGTTTTATTCATGTAAACAGAACAACAATTTATTCTCTTACTTAAATGAATAACGGTATTACAATAAACATGATCAAATCATATTCATGCTCAACGCAAACACCAAATAACACTTATTTAGGTTCAACACTAATCCCGAAATTATAGGGAGTTTGCGATGATGATCATATCAATCTTGGAACCACTTCCAACACACATCGTCACTTCATCCTTAACTAGTCTCTGTTTATTCTGCAACTCCCGTTTCGAGTTACTAATCTTAGCAACTGAACTAGTATCAAATACTTAGGGGTTGCTATAAACACTAGTAAAGTACACATCAATAACATGTATATCAAATATATGTATGTTCACTTTGCCATCCTTCTTATCCGCCAATTACTTGGGGTAGTTCCGCTTCCAGTGACCAGTCCCTTTGTAGTAGAAGCACTTAGTCTCAGGCTTAGGACCAGACTTGGGCTTCTTCACTTGAGCAGCAACTTGCTTGCCGTTCTTCTTGAAGTTCCCCTTCTTTCCTTTGCCCTTTTCTTGAAACTAGTGGTCTTGTTAACCATCAACACTTGATGTTTTTCTTGATTTCTACCTTCATTGATTTCAGCATCACGAAGAGCTTGGGAGTTGTTTCCGTTATCCCTTGCATATTATAGTTCATCACGAAGTTCTACTAACTTGGTGATGGTGACTAGAGAATTCTGCCAATCACTATATTATCTGGAAGATTAACTCCCACTTGATTCAAGTGATTGTAGTACTCAGACAATCTGGACACATGCTCACTAGTTGAGCGATTCTACTCCATCTTTTAGCTATAGAACTTGTTAGAGACTTCATATCTCTCAACTCGGGTATTTGCTTGAAATATTAACTTCAACTCCTGGAACATCTCATATGGTCCATGACGTTCAAAACGTCTTTGAAGTCCCGATTCTAAGCCGTTAAGCATGGTGCACTAAACTATCAAGTAGTCATCATATTGAGCTAGCCAAACGTTCATAACGTCTGCATCTGCTCCTGCAATAGGTCTGTCACCTAGCGGTGCATCAAGGACATAATTCTTCTGTGCAGCAATGAGGATAAACCTCAGATCACGGATCCAATCCGCATCATTGCTACTAACATCTTTCAACACAATTTTTCTCGAGGAACGTATCAAAATAAACATATGAAAGCAACAACGCGAGCTATTGATCTACAACATAGATATGCTAATACTACCAGGACTAAGTTCATGATAAACTAAAGCTCAATTAATCATATTACTTAAGAACTCCCACTTAGATAGACATCCCTCTAATCCTCTAAGTGATCACGTGATCCAAATCAACTAAACCATGTCCGATCATCACGTGAGATGGAGTAGTTTCATTGGTGAACATCACTATGTTGATCATATCTACTATATGATTCACGCTCGACCTTTCGGTCTCTGTGTTCCGAGGCCATATCTGTATATGCTTGGCTCGTCAAGTATGACCTGAGTATTCCGCATGTGCAACTGTTTTGCACCCGTTGTATTTGAACGTAGAACCTATCACACCCGATCATCACGTGGTGTCTCAGCACGAAGAACTTTCGCAACGGTGCATACTCAGGGAGAACACTTCTTGATAATTAGTGAGAGATCATCTTATAATGCTACCGTCAATCAAAGCAAGATAAGATGCATAAAAGATAAACATCACATGCAATCAATATAAGTGATATGATATGGCCATCATCATCTTGTGCCTGTGATCTCCATCTCCGAAGCACCATCATGATCACCATCGTCACCAGCACGACACCTTGATCTCCATCGTAGCATCGTTGTCGTCTCGCCAATCTTATGCTTCCATGACTATCGCTACCGCTTAGTGATAAAGTAAAGCATTACATCGCGATTGCATTGCATACAATAAAGCGACAACCATATGGCTCCTGCCAGTTGCCGGTAACTCGGTTACAAAACATGATCATCTCATACAATAATATTTAGCATCATGTCTTGACCATATCACATCACAACATGCCCTGCAAAAACAAGTTAGACGTCCTCTACTTTGTTGTTGCAAGTTTTACGTGGCTGCTATGGGCTTAAGCAATAACCAATCTCACCTACGCATCAAAACCACAACGATAGTTTGTCAAGTTGATGCCGTTTTAACCTTCGCAAGGACCGGGCGTAGCCACACTCGGTTCAACTAAAGTTGAGAAACAGTCACCCGCAAGCCACCTCTGTGCAAAGCACATCGGGAGAACCGGTCTCGCGTAAGCGTACACGTAATGTTGGTCCAGGCCGCTTCATCCAACAATACTGCCGAACCAAAGTATGACATGCTGGTAGGCAGTAGACTTATATCGCCCACAACTCACTTGTGTTCTACTCATGCATATAACATCAAACCATAAAACCTAGGCTCGGATGCCGGTGTTGGGGAACGTAGTAATTTCAAAAAATTTCCTACGCACACGCAAGATCATGGTGATGCACAGCAACGAGAGGGGAGAGTGTTGTCTACGTACCCTCGTAGACCGCAACGGAAGCGTTGACGCAACATAGAGGAAGTAGTCGTACGTCTTCCCGATCCGACCGATCCAAGCACCGTTACTCCGGCACCTCCGAGTTCTTAGCACACGTACAGCTCGATGACGCTCCCCGGGCTCCGATCCAGCAAAGCATCGGGGAGGAGTTCCGTCAGCACGACGGCGTGGTGACGATCTTGATGTTCAACCGTCGCAGGGCTTCGCCTAAGCACTGCTACAATATGACCGAGGTGGAATATGGTGGAGGGGGGCACCGCACACGGCTAAGGAATGATCATGAAGATCAACTTGTGTGTCTATGGGGTGCCCCCTGCCCCCGTATATAAAGGAGTAGAGGAGGGGAGGGCCGACCCTCTCTATGGCGCGCCCTAGGGGAGTCCTACTCCCACCGGGAGTAGGATTCCCCTTTTCCTAGTCCAACTAGGAGTCCTTCCATGTATTAGGAGTAGGAGTCAAGGCAAGGGAAAAGAGGAGAGAAGGAAGGAGGGAGCGCAGCCCTTCCCCCTAGTCCAATTCGGACTAGGCCTTGGGGGGCGCCCAATCTCTCCTATCTCTTTCCCCTAAAGCCCAATAAGGCCCATATACTCCCCGACGAATTCCCGTAACTCTCCGGTACTCCGAAAAATACTCGGATCACTCGGAACCTTTCTGATGTCCGAATATAGTCGTCCAATATATCGATTTTTACGTCTCGACCATTTCGAGACTCCTCTTCATGTCCCCTATCTCATCCGGGACTCCGAACTCCTTCAGTACATCAAAACTCATAAACTCATAATATAACTGTCATCGAAACCTTAAGCGTGCGGACCCTACGGTTCGAGAACAATGTAGACATGACCGAGACACGTCTCCGGTCAATAACCAATAGCGGGACCTGGATGCCCATATTGGCTCCTACATATTCTACGAAGATCTTTATCGGTCAGACCGCATAACAACATACGTTGTTCCCTTTGTCATCGGTATGTTACTTGCCCGAGATTCGATCGTCGGTATCCAATACCTAGTTCAATCTCGTTACCGGCAAGTCTCTTTACTCGTTCCGTAATACATCATCTCGCAACTAACTCATTAGTTGCAATGCTTGCAAGGCTTATGTAATGTGCATTACCGAGAGGGCCCAGAGATACCTCTCCGACAATCGGAGTGACAAATCCTAATCTCGAAATACGCCAACCCAACATCTACCTTTGGAGACACCTGTAGAGCACCTTTATAATCACCCATTTACATTGTGACGTTTGGTTGCACACAAAGTGTTCCTCCGGCAAATGGGAGTTGCATAATCTCATAGTCATAGGAACATGTATAAGTCATGAAGAAAGCAATAGCAACATACTAAACGATCGGGTGCTAAGCTAATGGAATGGGTCATGTCAATCAGATCATTCATCTAATGATGTGATCCCGTTAATCAAATAACAACTCTTTTGTCCATGGTTAGGAAACATAACCATCTTTGATTAACGAGCTAGTCAAGTAGAGGCATACTAGTGACACTCTGTTTGTCTATGTATTCACACATGTATTATGTTTCCGGTTAATACAATTCTAGCATGAATAATAAACATTTATCATGAAATAAGGAAATAAATAATAACTTTATTATTGCCTCTAGGGCATATTTCCTTCAAGCCTCATCTTTAGTATTTAACAGATACACATAGCAATATCTAGTGGAATCATCTATCAATGTCATGAAGTATTTCTTTCAACTTTAAGTCAACACACCATTCATCTCACAAAGATCAGAATGTATGAGTTCTAATGGTGCCAAGTGTCTCTCCTCCGCGGCCTTGTGAGGCTTGTGAGGTTGCTTAGCTTGCACACATGAAAGGCACTTAGAACCTTTGGCTAAAGTGAAACTCGGGATTAAATCCAACTTGGCTAGACACGTCATAACAACGAAACTAATGTGACAAAGACGTGAATGCCAAACTTCAGATTCATTAACATTCTAATGAATATGGTTCACGTCTTTATTAAAAAAATCTGCGAGGGAAAGGCGAAACATCCCTCCGCTCTCATAACCTTTTGTTGGGTTATGTAGTAATTTCAAAAAATTTCCTACGCATACGCAAGATCATGGTGATTCATAGAAACGAGAGGGGAGAGTGTTGTCTACGTACCCACGCAGACCGACTGCGGAAGCGTTGACACAACGTAGAGGAAGTAGTCATACGTCTTCACGATCCAACCGATCAAGCACCGAAACTACAGCACCTCCGAGTTCGAGCACACGTTCAGCTCGATGACGATCCCCGGACTCCGATCCAGCAAAGTGTCGGGGAAGAGTTCCGTCAGCACGACGGCGTGGTGACGATCTTGATGTACTACAGCAGCAGGGCTTCGCCTAAACTCCGCTACAGTATTATCGAGGACTATGGTGGCCGGGGGCGCCGCACACGGCTAAGGAATAGATCACGTGGATCAAGTTGTGTGTTTGGGGTGCCCCTTGCCTTAGTATATAAAGGATGGAGGAGGAGGAGGCCGGCCAAGGTTGGTGCGGCCAGGATGTGGAGTCCTACTAGGACTCCAAGTCCTAGTAGGAGTCCACCAAGAGGGGAGGAAGGGAGAAGGAAGTGGAGGAGAAGGAGAGGTGGCCGGCCCCCTTTTCCCTAGTCCAATTCGGACTAGAGGGGAGGGGGGGCGCAGCAGCCCCTTGGCCCTTTCTCCTCTTCCTACTAAAGCCCATCAAGGTCCATTGCTTCTCCCGTAACTACCCGGTACTCCGAAAAATACCCGAATCACTCGGAACCTTTCCGATGTCCGAATACAGTCGTCCAATATATCAATATTTACGTCTCGACCATTTCGAGACTCCTCGTCATGTCCCCGATCTCATCCGGGACTCCGAACTCGTTCGGTACATCAAAACTCATAAACTCATAATATAACTGTCATCGAAACCTTAAGCGTGCGGACCCTACGGGTTCGAGAACAATGTAGACATGACCGAGACATGTCTCCAGTCAATAACCAATAGCGGGACCTGGATGGCCATATTGGCTCCTACATATTCTACGAAGATCTTTATCGGTCAGACCGCATAACAACATACGTCATTCCCTTTGTCATCGGTATGTTACTTGCCCGAGATTCAATCGTCGGTATTCCAATACCTAGTTCAATCTCGTTACTGGTCAAGTCTTTTTACTCGTTCTGTAATACATCATCCCGCAACTAACTCATTAGTTGCAATGCTTGCAAGGCTTAAGTGATGTGCATTACCGAGAGGGCCCAGAGATACCTCTCCGACAATCGGAGTGACAAATCCTAATCTCGAAATACGCCAACCCAACATGTACCTTTGGAGACACCTGTAATGCTCCTTTATAATCACTCAGTTACGTTGTGACGTTTGGTAGCACCCATAGTGTTCCTCCGGCAAACGGGAGTTGCATAATCTCATAGTCATAGGAACATGTATAAGTCATGAAGAAAGCAATAGCAAGATACTAAACGATCGGGTGCTAAGCTAATGGAATGGGTCATGTCAATCAGATCATTCATCTAATGACGTGATCCCGTTAATCAAATAACAACTCTTTGTCCATGGTTAGGAAACATAACCATCTTTGATTAACGAGCTAGTCAAGTAGAGGCATACTAGTGACACTCTGTTTGTCTATGTATTCACACATGTATTATGTTTCCGGTTAATACAATTCTAGCATGAATAATAAACATTTATCATGAAATAAGGAAATAAACAATAACTTTATTATTGCCTCTAGGGCATATTTCCTTCACCTTTTCCAACAAAGAGTCCATATTTCGTAACAACTAATTTATTAGACTCGAAAACCAATTTAAACCCTTCTCTACACACTAGTAGAAAACATGGCTTTGGTTCGGCCAGAAAAGAGCATTAATCCCGGTTGCATTACGAACCGGGACAAATGTGAGCATTAGTCCCGGTTCGAGCGACTATGGCACCGTACAGACATTAGTCCCGGTTAAAATGGGACCTTTAGTCCCGGTTGGTGCCACGAACCGGGACTAAGGGTACAATGCCCATTAGTACCGGTTCGTGGCACGAACCGGTACTAAAGGTTAGACCTTTAGTCCCGGTTCGAGCCACCAACCGGGACAAATGGGGTTGAGGCATTAGTACCTGTTCGTGGCACCAACCGGTACTAAGGCTTAGTACCGGTTGGTGCCACGAACTAGTACTAATGGTGCAATTTTCAAATTCTACCCCCCTGTGTATCGCCTTTTCAGTTTTGTAAAAAGCAAAAGAAAATGATAAAAACTTCAAAAGTTAAAATCCTTCGAGATGTAGTTATGTTAGCACATCTACTAGTTATGAAAATTTAAAAACATAAATTTGGACATGTTTTGCAAAGTGTAGGGAAAATGTAAAACGGCTATAACTTTTGCATACGATGTCAGAAAAAAAGTATAATATATCAAAATGTTCAGCATGAAAATCCACATCCGATTTGGACGGCCTACGGCATGCTTGCAAATTTTTAGAATCCTCAAATTCTAAAAGGAAAAAAAGTTATGCTCAAATTTCAGTTTTTTTTTGAATTTTCGTTAAATCTTGTCAAACTACTTATTCAAGAAGTATTAGTGTTACTAAATAATTATTCAAGAATGTTAGTGTTACTAAATAATTATTCAAGAATATTAGTGTTACTAAATAATTATTTAAGTTTTTTGAATTTTGGTCTAATCTGGTCAAACAATGGTCAAACTACTTGTTCAAGAAATATTAGTGTTACTAAATAATTATTGTTTTTTAGAATGATAGTTTCAAACTCAAACAGTCAAATGTGCGACTTCATGCTCAAGCTAAACTCCTGAGGGTTAATAGGATTGACATCTTACTATTGTCAGGAAAACAACAAGTGCAGACTTGAAAACGAGGGAGAATAAAACCCGAAAGTTAAGCGTGCTCAGGCTGGGGCAGTGAGAGGATGGGTGACCGTTCGGGTAGTTAGATGATTTGGAATGATGAGGGGTGATTAGAGATTAGAGGTTAAATTGAGCTGTGATAAGAGGTGATTAGAGATTAGAGGTTAAAATAATTCAGAAATTTGAAAATTCGGGGAACATTTTCAAAAAAAAACATAAAATTTTCATTAGTACCGGTTGGTGTTACCAACCGTGACTAAAGGTGAACCTCCACGCAGCGGCCACGTGGAGGGCCCACTAGTAGAAAAAGGGTCAAACGTGAAGCACATTAGTGCCGGTTTGAATTTGAGCCGGCACTAATGTGTAGATTAGTGCCGGTTCCAACGGCTAGCCGGGCCAATCTCATTAGTACCGGTTCGTGGCGAACCTTTAGCACCGGTTTGTGCCACGAACTGGTACTAATGAGAGTGGTGGCAGGATGTTGTCAGTCTGGGGCCTCTCCGGCACCTTTAGTACCGGTTCTTGGCACGAACTGGTGCTAAAGGTGGTCGTACATAAACCCTTCGTCCACCCGAGCTCGCTCTGTTCTTCCCCCTTTCCCCTCTCCTCTCTGTTCTTCCCCTCTTCCTCTCGAGCTCATCACACATTTTGCCCAAAATTTGTCAAGATTTGAAGGCCCCCATCCATTCAAATGATCAAAAAGTTTAGCAACTTTGTCCTTTCATCTCTCATTGCTAGATTAGCTCTTGCAATGCTTTATATAGTGATTAATTTGTGAGTTTAGTAATTTGGGAGGAAATATATGTGCTAGTATTTGATTTATATGCAATTTGAGGTCAGAAATAACACTTAGTTTGCATATGTAGGTGTGGTTTACTTAGTGCCTTCTAAATCTCCGTCATAACCACCGTCGATCACCCGCACCGTCCCGTCGCCGGCACCACCTTGTGGTGAGCCTCTTATTCATGAAATTTTATATAAAAATTGATGTTTGTGTGATTTGGATATATAGTTACTCGTATAATTATCTTACACGTACGTTGTTTGTTATACATAGTGCCATGGTTTTGATATCCGTCCCCGTCGGCCCTCGTCCTTGTTATGATTCGGATGTGGTATATATATTCTCTTTTAAAACTAGTTGCATTTCGTGTTTATGACAAATTATGCCCATCAAGTTGACATTGATATTTTTTCTAGGAGGTATGTGAACCGGAAATTCCAACCGACCCTATTGTCGAGAGGTTAAATTTAGTTGAAAGAGAAAACAAGTACTTGAAAGAAAAATTGGAAAGAATTGAGGGGGAGAAGATGGAATTGGAGTTGCATGTTGCCGATGTCGTCGATGATCACAAGATCAAGATGGAGAAAATGCGCTTGAAGATTAGAAAGATTAGAAAATATGCCATCGATAGTGAGGCTTGGTATCATTATGCTGTTGGATCAATTGTTACCTTAGTTGCGATCTTGATCGCATTTGTGGTTGCATTTAAATGCTTTAGCTAGAGATTATTTGTTTGTTGCATTTAAGTGTTGTATGAACTTTATCTATGAACTTGTATTAAGTAGGTGTTTTTGGTGCTGTGTATTGAAGATGAGCCGACAATGGATGTACGAGGACCGATGCTCTCCCAATTTCATTAATGGCGTGCAAACTTTTCTGCTTGCGGCTGAGGCAAACAAGCGGGCGGATGGTTTATACCTTGTCCATGTGCTGTCTGTAAGAATGGTCAAAATTACTCTAAGTCAAGAACCATTCACGTCCACCTATTTAAGTCCGGTTTCGTGCCCCACTATAATGTTTGGACCAAGCACGGAGAAAGAGGGGTTATGATGGAAGACAATGAAGAAGAACAGGACGACGACAGCTATCCTGGCCATGGGTTCCCTGAACACGATGATACAACAATGGGGGAAGAAGCTGAGCCGGTAATGCGGGAAGAAGCTGAGTCGGCAATGCGGGAAGAAGCTGAAGAAGAGGCATCAGATGAGCCCGTTGATGATCTAGGTCGGGCCATTGCCGATGCAAAGAGAAACTACGCAAGTGATTTGGAGAAGAAGAAGTTGCAGCGCATGTTAGAGGATCACAAAAAATTGTTGTACCCGAATTGCATAGGTGACAAGAAAAAGCTGGGCACCACACTGTAATTGCTGCAATGGAAGGCAGAGAATGGTGTATCTGACAAGGGATTTGGAAAGTTGCTGGTAATGATAAAGGATGTGCTTCCAAAGGACAACGAATTGCCCGAGAGTACGTACGAAGCAAAGAAGGTTGTCTGCCCTCTAGGTTTAGAGGTGCAGAAGATACATGCATGCCCTAATGATTGCATCCTCTACCGTGGTGAGTACGAGGATTTGAACGCTTGCCCGATATGCGGTGCATTACGCTATAAGATCAGCCGCGATGACCCTAGTGATGTCGAGGGCGAGCGCCCCAGGAAGAAGATTCCTGCCAAGGTGGTGTGGTATGCTCCTATAATACCACGGTTGAAACGTATGTTCCAAAACAAAGAGCATGCAAGGCGATGCGATGGCACAGAGAAGACCGTAAGAAAGACGGAAAGTTGAGAGTACCCGCTGACAGGTCACAGTGGAGAAAAATCGAAAGAAAGTATGGGAAGGAGTTTGCAGATGACGCAAGGAGCGTATGGTTTGGTCTAAGAGCAGATGACATTAATCCTTTTGGGGAGCAGAGCAGCAACCATAACACCTGGCATGTGACTCTATGTTTGTATAACCTTCCTCCTTGGTTGTGCATGAAGCGGAAGTTCATTATGATGCCAATGCTCATCCAAGGCCCTAAAGCAACCCGGCAACGACATTGATGTGTACCTAAGGCCATTAGTTGAAGAACTCTTACAACTATGGAATGGAACAGGTGTACGTGCGTGGGATGAGCACATGGGGGAAGAATTTGACCTAAAGGCGTTGCTGTTCATGACCATCAATGATTGGCCTGCTCTCAGTAACCTTTCAGGACAGACAAACAAGGGATACCGCGCATGCACGCACTGTTTGGACGATACCGACAGTATATATTTGGCTAATTGTAAGAAGAATGTGTACCTGGGACATCGTCGATTTCTTCTGAGCAGGCATCCCGTAAGAAAGAAAGGCAAGCATTTCAAAGGTGAGGCGGATCACTGGACAAAGCCTCGCCACCGTACTGGTGCTGATGTACATGATATGGTCAAGGATTTGAAGATGGTCTTTGGAAAGGGTCCTGGTGGACAACCTGTTCCAAATGACGCTGACGGACATGCACCCATGTGGAAGAAGAAATCTATATTGTGGGACCTGCCCTATTGGAAAGACCTAGAAGTCCGCTCCGCAATCGACGTGATGCACGTGACGAAGAATCTTTGTGTGACCCTGCTTGGCTTCTTGGGCGTGTATGGGAAGACAAAAGATACACCTGAGGCACGGGAGGACCAGCAACGTATGCACGTAAAAGACGGCATACATCAGGGTCATGCAAGCTACGCTCTTACCAAAGAAGAGAAGGAAATCTTCTTTGAATGCCTGCTCAGTATTAAGGTACCGTCTGGCTTCTCGTCGAATATAAAGGGAATAATAAACATGGCAGAGAAGAAGTTCCAGAACCTAAAGTCTCATGACTGCCACGTGATTATGACGCAACTGCTTCCGGTTGCATTGAGGGGGCTTCTACCGGAAAACATTCGATTAGCCATTGTGAAGCTATGTGCATTTCTCAATGCAATCTCTCAGAAGGTAATCGATCCAGAAATCATACCAAGGTTAGAGAATGATTTGGTGCAATGTCTTGTCAGTTTCGAGTTGGTGTTCCCACCATCCTTCTTCAACATCATGACGCACGTCCTAGTTCACCTATGCGAAGAGATTAATGTTTTGGGTCCTGTATTTCTACACAATATGTTCCCCTTTGAGAGGTTCATGGGAGTCTTGAAGAAATATGTTCATAACCGTGCTAGGCCAGAAGGAAGCATCTCCAAGGGCCATGAAAATGAGGAGGTCATTGAGTTTTGTATTGACTTTATTCCTGACCTTAAGCCGATTGGTGTTCCTGAATCGCGGCACAAGGGCAGACCGGATGGAAAAGGCACGCTAGGAGGGGAACAAATAATATGTATGGACGGACATTCTCTCACTGAAGCACACTACACAGTTCTACAGAATTCCGCCTTGGTGGCTCCGTATATGGATGAACACAAGAATTTGCTACGCTCCAAACACCCGGAGCGGTCTGATGACTGGATTACACGTGAACAAACTAGGAGTTTCGCCAGCTGGTTGCAGACACGTAGCATGCATGAAACCTCTATTGAAGATGACCTGTACTTGCTGTCCCAGTTACCATCTTCGAATATAATGACTTTCAAAGGGTACGAGATAAATGGTAATACATTTTACACGATCGCCCAAGATAAGAAGAGCACCAACCAAAACAGTGGTGTCCGCTTTGATGCAGAAACCAAGACGGGAAAGGAAACATATTATGGTTATATACAGGACATATGGGAACTTGACTATCGACGTGGTTTGAAGGTCCCTTTGTTTCGGTGCAAATGGGTCAATATGACACGAGGCGGGGTAACGGAAGACCCGCAGTACGGAAAGACAACAGTGGATCTCAACAATCTTGCGTATGCAGACGAACCATTCGTCCTAGCCAATGATGTGGCACAGGTTTTCTATGTGAAGGACATGTCTACCAAGCCAAGAAAAAGAAAAGATAAGGAAGCGAATGCATCGTACGATGAGCCAAAGCGGCACATAGTTCTTTCTAGGAAGAGAAACATCGTGGGAGTGGATGACAAGATAGACAAGTCAGAAGATAATGAAAAGTTTGATGAAAATGCTCCATTCACAGTGAATATTGACCCGAGCATCCCGTTAAATGATGAAGATTTTCCATGGTTACGGCGCAAAGGGACACACGCGAAGAAAAAGTTTCACACCCAAAGATCTAGGATGTGATCGGCTTCACTATCATCACCTTCTTCTGTGTCTCACACCCAGAAGGGAATCTCTGTAATAGTTAGGGTAGTTATGTGTTTTGGCATTTGAAACACGAAGAAATTTTATGTGCAAACAAATTCTTTCATGCCTTTACTGATTTTTAAAGTTAAGTTATTCACAAACTAGTGATTCACACTAATTTCAAATAATTCAAAATTTAAACTATTCAAATTTAAAAACTACGGGCACTAACAGAAAGTTTGTAATTTTTTGTACCTAAAGCAAAAATATTCACAAAGAAACTCTAAATACACAAAAAACAACTCAAAAATAAATAAAGCAAAAAAATTAAAAAAAAGCCCGCCTACTAGGCCAGAGCAGCCTGCATACGACTAGAAACCCAACCTGTTGTTGGGCCAGGATGCAGGCCCGCAAAGGCCCAGTAGGCCCACAGGGCAGCACAGAACATGTAGGCCCAGTAGGCCTACTTTGGAGAGGAGCTCGAGAGAGCTACCGCAAGGGGGGGGGGGTTATAAACTAGTGCGGACGCCCCTCGGCTAGCGAGGTGGGACTAAACTTGCCGCACGGCACCTGCGCCAGCGCACCCCCTTTAGTACCAGTTCGTGGCACCAACCGGTACTAAAGGGGGGCCTTTAGTACCGGTTGGAGCCACCACCCGGTACTAAAGGGGGTCGCTTCCCGTCGCTTGGCCTGGCCAAATCAGGCCTTTAGTACCGGTTGGTGGCTCCAACCGGTACTAAAGGTCCATCCTATATAACTAAACACTTCAAAAATTTCAGTTTCTCATCTGCTTCTTCTCCTCTGCACCGTCGCCCGCCACCCCCGTCTCCATATCCCTCGTCGCCGCACCCGTCCCCGTCGTCGCCGCCCGTTCGTCCCCGTCCCCGTCGTCCCCGTCGTCACCGCCGACCCGTCCCGGCCCGTCCCGCGTCGTCCCTGTCCCCGTCGTCGCCGCCCCGTCCCCGTCGTCGTCGCCGCCCCGGCCCATACGTCCCCGTCGTTGCCACACCGTCCCTGTCCCCGTCGTCGCCGCGCCCGTCGCCGTCTACGTCGCCGCCCCCCGTCGCCTCTCGCCTTGCCGGTGAGCACACATACACACACACATACATTTTTTTAGTTTTTTAGTTATAGAAATAGTTATAAAAATGTTAGAAATTTTTCTTTTTTTAGTTATAGAAATAGTTAGTTATATAGCATTGTTAGAAATGTTATAGAAATGTTAGAATTGTTAGAAATTTTTCTGTTTTTTAGTTATAGAAATAGTTATAAAAAAGTTAGAAATTTTTCTTTTTTTAGTTTTAGAAATATTAGAAATGTTATACAAATGTTAGTTATATATATAGAAATGTTATAATTTTTTTCTGTTTTTTAGTTATAGAAATATTAGAAATGTTATAGAAATGTTTGTTATATAGCATTGTTAGAAATGTTATAGAAATGTTAGAAATTTTAGTTATCAAAATCCAATCATTAAAAAAATGTTACTTTTTGCGGGCATATAGCTAGTATTTGTTCTCGACGATGCCCGGCCCGCATCCTCGCCATCCGCGACGACGTCCGGCTGACCCATGTCCGGGACTGGGCTCCGCCGGGCTAGCACTGGGAGGTGCTGCCTGGAGGGGCGCACCGCTTGATTAGGAACCCGGCCCCGGGTCTCGTGTCGACCCTGATCACGTTTGGTGGCGTTCGCGTGGGCCAGTTTCGGTGCGGAGGTAGCCGGCCCCGCCGGAGGTGGTACATCGCCGTGTCAGGGAGGAGGACGAGCACGTCCATCGCTACATGGTTGCGTTAGAGGGCGGCAGGTTCTCCAATACCTGGCGGTATCTTCAGGGATCTCACTTCAGCTATGATCCTCTGAGGGTTCCTTCTCTTTGGGTGTCCACCGCCCACGCCACAGGAACCGCGAGTGTCCTAGATTCTTCTATAGTATTCGATCTTTATTAGCTACCTAGCCAGTGATGTATTCGATATTATATATTATTCGAGACGATGTATTCGAGATTATATATTATTCGAGACGATGTATTCGAGATTATATCTATTATTCGAGACGATGTATTCGAGATTATATCTATTATTCGAGAGGATGTATTCGAGATTATATCTATTATTCGAGACGATGTAATTTGAATACTAAATTGTTTTATATTTCTTTTGGATTAGTTAAATAAAAGCTATGGCGGACAATACCGGCAGAGAGGGAGAACAGACCCTGTTCCATATGATACGCCATCCTCGCGGGCCAGATGATGATCAGAATTGAGAAGATTATGACGGCTCCGAATTTCTAAACAACACCGGAGAGGGTGATATGATATTCGATCGCGACGACCGAATTGATGAAGTCATGAACTATGATTATGATGATGACGAAGAAAATGTTGATCTTGAAACAACAAAGACCGGCGAGGTATATATATTTATATAAGAAGGCATCTGGTGATCATCACATGTTTTAAATGAGTTGAAGATATATTAACGAATCGATCTTTCTTCTTTCAGCCATCTGGATCGAGCAAATCTTCAGGCAACAGGATGAAACGATGCCCGAACAAAAAGTTGAAGGAGGTCGTAAAGTACAATATCGAGGCAATCAGACCTAATGGCGAACCATTAGTGCCTAAGAAGATTGCGGACAAGTTCGTCCGTCAGTGCGGAGTTCTTGTGAAGGACCTACTCCCGATCTCCCTTCAAGAATGGAGAGAGCCAGCAAAGCCACGTCCAGATCTTACTTTTGTCGACGACAGACAAAAAGGTCTGCTTTGGGATACTCTCATGGAACATTTCACCCTACCAGATCATTTCACAGAAGCAGATGTGCAGAAAGTCAAGGACGCTGCTCTTAGGAAGATGACAGTTGCATTCAAGAACCACAAGAATCGTGAATGGGACAAGTACGTGAAGGGAGGAAGGAAGACTCCAGTATTCAAGGGAACACTAGAGAAGTAAAGTGCTCATTGGGACGATTTCGTGAAATTCAAGGATTCAGGATTAGCTAAGGAATGGTCGAGAATAAACAATAAGAATGCCGAAAAAACGATAAGCTCCATAAGCTGGGGCCGGGTGTTGGGGAACGTAGTAATTTCAAAAAAATTCCTACGCACACTCAAGATCATGGTGATGCATAGCAACGAGAGGGGAGAGTGTGATCTACGTACCCTTGTAGACCGACAGCGGAAGCGTTAGCACAACGCGGTTGATGTAGTCGTACGTCTTCACGGCCCGACCGATCAAGCACCGAAATTACGGCACCTCCGAGTTTTAGCACACGTTCAGCTCGATGACGATCCCCGGACTCCGATCCAGCAAAGCATCGGGGAAGAGTTCCGTCAGCACGACGGCGTGGTGACGATATTGATGTTCTATCGTCGCAGGGCTTCGCCTAAGCACCGCTACAATATTATCGAGGATTATGGTGGAAGGGCGCACCGCACACGGCTAAGAAAACGATCACGTGGATCAACTTGTGTGTCTTTGGGGTGCCCCCTGCCCCCGTCTATAAAGGAGTAAGGGGGAGGCCGGCCGGCCCTTGTGGGCGCGCCAAGGAGGAGTAGGATTCCTACTCCTAGTTGGAGTAGGTTTCCACCTTTCCTAGTCCAACTAGGAGAAGGGGGGAAAGGGGGGAAGAGGGGAAGGAAGGGAGAGAGGGGCCGCGCCCCAAACCCCTTGTCCAATTCGGACTGGGCTTGGGAGGGGCGCGCGCCACCTCCTGGTCCTTCCCACTAAGGCCCATTAAGGCCCATTGCTTCTTCCTCGTATTCCCGTAACTCCCCGGTACCTCCGAAAATACCCGAATCACTCAGAACCTTTCCGATGTACGAATATAGTCGTCCAATATATCAATTTTTACGTCTCGACCATTTCGAGACTCCTCGTCATGTCCCCGATCTCATCCGGGACTCCGAACTCCTTCGGTACATCAAAACTCATAAACTCATAATATAACTGTCATTGAAACCTTAAGCGTGCGGACCCTACGGGTTCGAGAACAATGTAGACATGACCGAGACACGTCTCCAGTCAATAACCAATAGAGGAACCTGGATGCTCATATTGGCTCCCACATATTCGACGAAGATCTTTATCGGTCAGACCGCATAACAACATACGTTGTTCCCTTTGTCATCGGTATGTTACTTGCCCGAGATTCGATCGTCGGTATCTTAATACCTAGTTCAATCTCGTTATCGGCAAGTCTCTTTACTCGTTTCATAATACATCATCTTGCAACTAACTTATTAGTTGTAATTCTTGCAAGGCTTATGTGATGTGCATTACCGAGAGGGCCCAGAGATACCTCTCCGACAATCAGAGTGACAAATCCTATTCTCGAAATACGCCAACCCAACATTCACCTTTGGAGACACCTGTAGAGCTCCTTTATAATCACCCAGTTATGTTGTGACGTTTGGTAGCACACAAAGTGTTCCTCCGGTAAAAGGGAGTTGCATAATCTCATAGTCATAGGAACATGTATAAGTCATGAAGAAAGCAATAGCAACATACTAAACGATCGTGTGCTAAGCTAATGGAATGGGTCATGTCAATCACATCATTCTTCTAATGATGTGATCCCGTTAATCAAATAACAATTCTTTTGTTCATGGTTAGGAAACATAACCATCTTCGATTAACGAGCTAGTCAAGTAGAGGCATACTAGTGACACTCTGTTTGTCTATGTATTCACACATGTATTATGTTTCCGGTTAATACAATTCTATCATGAATAATAAACATTTATCATGATATAAGGAAATAAATAATAACTTTATTATTGCCTCTAGGGCATATTTCCTTCAGTCTCCCACTTGCACTAGAGTCAATAATCTAGTTCACATCGCCATGTGATTCAACACTAATAGTTCACATCACCATGTGATTAACACCCATAGTTCACATTGTCATGTGACCTATACCCAAAGGGTTTGCTAGAGTCAGTAATCTAGTTCACATCGTTTATGTGATTAACACCCGAAGAGTACTAAGGTGTGATCATGTTTTGCTTGTGAGATAATTTTAGTCAACGGGTCTGTCACATACAGATCCATAAGTATTTTTGTGAATTCTATGTCTACAATGCTCTGCACGAAGCTACTCTAGCTAATTGCTCCCACTTTCAATATGTATCTAGATCGAGACTTAGAGTCATCCAGATCTGTGTCAAAACTTGCATCGACGTAACTTTTTACGACGAACCTTTTTTTTCACCTCCATAATTGAGAAATATTTCCTTATTCCACTAAGGATAATTTTGACCGCTGTCCAGTGATCTACTCTTAGATCACTATTGTACTCCCTTGCTTAACACAGTGTAGGTATACAATAGATCTGGTACACGGCATGGCATACTTTATAGAACCTATGGCTGAGGCATAGGGAATGACTTTCATTCTCTTTCTATCTTCTGCCGTTGTCGGGTTTTGAGTCTTACTCAATTGCACACCTTGTAACACAGCCAAGAACTCTTTCTTTGACTGTTCCAATTTTTGAACTACTTCAAAATATTGTCAAGGTATGTACTCATTGAAAAAAAACTTATCAAGCGTCTTGATCTATCTCTATAGATCTTGATGCTTAATATGTAAGCAGCTTCACCGAGGTTTTCTTTGAAAAAATCCTTTCAAACACTCCTTTATGCTTTGCAGAATAATTCTACATTATTTCCGATCAACAATATGTCATACACATATTCTTATCAGAAATGCAGTAGTGCTCCCACTCACTTTCTTGTAAATACAGGCTTCACCACAACTCTGTATAAAACTAAATGCTTTGATCAACTTATCAAAGCGTATATTCCAACTCCGAGATGCTTGCACCAGTCCATAGATGGATCGCTGGAGCTTGCATATTTTGTTAGCACCTTTAGGATTGACAAAACCTTCTGGTTGCATCATATACAACTCTTCTTTAAATCCATTAAGGAATGTAGTTTCGTTTATCCATTTGCCAGATTTCATAAAAATGCGGCAATTGCTAACATGATTTGGACAGACTTAAGCATCGCTACGAGTGAGAAAATTTCATCGTAGTCAACACCTTGAACTTTGTCAAAAAGCTTTTTCGACAAGTCTAGCTTTGTAGATAGTAACACTACTGTCAGCGTCCATCTTCCTCTTGAAGATCCATTTATTTTCTATGGCTTGCCGATCATCGGGCAAATCCATCAAAGTCCATACTTTGTTCTCATACATGGATCATATCTCAGATTTCATGGCCTCAAACCATTTCGCGGAATCTGGGCTCATCATCGCTTCCTCATAGTTCGCAAGTTCGTCATGGTCTAGTAACATGACTTCCAGAACAGGATTACCGTACCACTCTGGTGCCTATCTCACTCTGGTTTACCTACGAGATTCGGTAGTAACTTGATCTGAAGTTACATGATCATCATCATTAGCTTCCTCACTAATTGGTGTAGTAGTCACAAGAGCAGATTTCTGTGATGAACTACTTTCCAATAATGGAGAAGGTACAATTACCTTATCAAATTTTGTACTTTCCTCCTACTCACTTCTTTCGAGAGAAACTCCTTCTCTAGAAAGTTTCCGAATTTAGCAACAAAAGTCTTGCCTTCGGATCTGTGATAGAAGGTGTATCCAATAGTTTCCTTTGGATATCCTATGAAGACGCACTTCTCCGATTTAGGTTTGAGCTTATCAAGTTGAAACTTTTTCACATAAGCATTGCAACCTCAAACTTTAAGAAATGACAGCTTAGGTTTCTTGCTAACCATAGTTCATAGGTGTCATCTCAAACGGATTTAGATGGTGCCCTATTTAACGTGAATGTAGCTGTCTCTAATGTATAACCCCAAAACAATAGCGACAAATCTGTAAGAGACATCATAGATCGCACCATATCAAATAAAGTACGATTACGACGTTCGAACACACCATTACACTGTGGTGTTCCAGGTGGCGTGAGTAGTCAAACTATTTCACATTGTTTTAACTGAAGACCAAACTCGTAATTCAAATACTCTTCTCCACGATCAGATCGTAGAAACTTTATTTTCTTGTTACGATGATTTTCCACTTCACTCTGAAATTCTTTGAACTTTTCAAATGTTTCAGACTTATGTTTCATCAAGTAGATATACTCACACCTGCTCAAATTATCTGTGAAGAACAGAAAATAATGATACCTGTCGCGAGCCTCGATATTCATCGGACCACATACATCAGTATGTATGATTTCCAACAAACGTGTTGCTCGCTCCATTGTTCCGAAGAACGGAGTCTTAGTCATCTTGCCCATGAGGCATGGTTCGCAAGCATCAACTGATTCATAATCAAGTGATTCCAAGAGCCCATCAGCATGGATTTTCTTCATGCACTTTACACCAATATGACCTAAACGGCAGTGCCACAAATAAGTTTGCACTATCATTATTAACTTTGCATCTTTTGGTTTCAATATTATGTTTATGTGTATCACTACGATCGAGATCCAACGAACTATTTTCATTGCGTGTGTAACCATACAAGGTTTTATTCATGTAAACAGAACAACAATTTATTCTCTTACTTAAATGAATAACCGTATTACAATAAACATGATCAAATCATATTCATGCTCAACGCTAACACCAAATAACACTTATTTAGGTTCAACACTAATCCCGAAAGTATAGGGAGTGTGCGATGATGATCATATCAATCTTGGAACTACTTCCAACACACATCGTCACTTCATCCTTAACTAGTTTCTGTTCATTCTGCAACTCCCGTTTCGAGTTACTACTCTTAGCAATTGAACCATTATCAAATACCGAGGGGTTGCTACGAACACTAGTAAAATACACATTAATAATCTGTATATCAAATATACCTTTGTTCACTTTGCCATCCTTCTTATCCGCCAAATACTTGGGGCAGTTCCGCTTCCAGTGACCAGTCCCTTTGCAGTAGAAGCACTTAGTCTCAGGCTTAGGACCAGACTTGGGCTTCTTCACTTGAGCAGCAACTTGCTTGCCATTCTTCTTGAAGTTCCCCTTCTTCCCTTTGCCCTTTTATTGAAACTAGTGGTCTTGTCAACCATCAACACTTGATGTTTCTGTTCATTCTGCAACTCCCGTTTCGAGTTACTACTCTTAGCAATTGAACCATTATCAAATACCGAGGGGTTGCTACGAACACTAGTAAAATACACATTAATAATCTGTATATCAAATATACCTTTGTTCACTTTACCATCCTTCTTATCCGCCAAATACTTGGGGCAGTTCCGCTTCCAGTGACCAGTCCCTTTGCAGTAGAAGCACTTAGTCTCAGGCTTAGGACCAGACTTGGGCTTCTTCACTTGAGCAGCAACTTGCTTGCCATTCTTCTTGAAGTTCCCCTTCTTCCCTTTGCCCTTTTATTGAAACTAGTGGTCTTGTCAACCATCAACACTTGATGTTTTTCTTGATTTCTACCTTCGTTGATTTCAGCATCACGAAGAGCTTGGGAGTTGTTTCCGTTATCCCTTGCATATTATAGTTCATCACGAAATTCTAGTAACTTGGTGATGGTGACTAGAGAATTCTGTCAATCACTATCTTATCTGGAAGATTAACTCCAACTTGATTCAAGCGATTGTAGAACCCAGACAATCTGAGCACATGCTCACTAGTTGAGCGATTCTCCTCCATCTTTTAGCTATAGAACGTGTTGGATACTTCATATCTCTCAACTCGGGTATTTGCTTGAAATATTAACTTCAACTCCTGGAACATCTCATATGGTCCATGACGTTCAAAACGTCTTTGAAGTCCCGATTCTAAGCCATTAAGCATGGTGCACTAAACTATCAAGTAGTCATCATATTGAGCTAGCCAAATGTTCATAACGTCTGCATCTGCTCCTGCAATAGGTATGTCACCTAGCGGTGCATCAAGGACATAATTCTTCTGTGCAGCAATGAGGATAAACCTCAGATCACGGATCCAATCCGCATCATTGCTACTAACCTCTTTCAACACAATTTTCTCTAGGAACATATCAAAATAAACACAGGGAAGCAACAATGCGAGCTATTGATCTACAACATAATTTGCAAAATACTACCAGGACTAAGTTCATGATAAATTTAAGTTCAATTTAATCATATTACTTAAGAACTCCCACTTAGATAGACATCCCTCTAATCCTCTAAGTGATCACGTGATCCAAATCAACTAAACCATGTCCGATCATCACGTGAGATGGAGTAGTTTCATTGGTGAACATCACTATGTTGATCATATCTACTATATGATTCACGCTCGACCTTTCGGTCTCCGTGTTCCAAGGCCATATCTGTATATGCTTGGCTCGTCAAGTATAACCTGAGTATTCTGCGTGTGCAACTGTTTTGCACCCGTTGTATTTGAACGTAGAGCCTATCACACCCGATCATCACGTGGTGTCTCAGCACGAAGAACTTTCGCAATGGTACATACTCAGGGAGAACACTTCTTGATAATTAGTGAGAGATCATCTTAAAATGCTACCGTCAATCAAAGCAAGATAAGATGCATAAATGATAAACATCACATGCAATCAATATAAGTGATATGATATGGCCATCATCATCTTGTGCTTGTGATCTCCATCTTCGAAGCACCGTCGTGATCACCATCGTCACCGGCGCGACACCTTGATCACCATCGTAGCATCGTTGTCGTCTCGCCAATCTTATGCTTCCACGACTATCGCTACCGCTTAGTGATAAAGTAAAGCATTACAGCGCAATTGCATTGCATACAATAAAGCGACAACCATATGGCTCCTGCCAGTTGCCGATAACTTGGTTACAAAACATGATCATCTCATACAATAAAATTTAGCATCATGTCTTGACCATATCACATCACAACATGCCCTGCAAAAACAAGTTAGACGTCCTCTACTTTGTTGTTGCAAGTTTTACGTGGCTGCTACGGGCTTAAGCAAGAACCAATCTTACCTACGTATCAAAACCACAACGATAGTTTGTTAAGTTGGTGCTGTTTTAACCTTCGCAAGGACCGGGCGTAGCCACACTCGGTTCAACTAAAGTTGGAGAAACTGTCACCCGCTAGCCACCTTTGTGCAAAGCACGTCGGGAGAACCGGTCTCGCGTAAGCGTACGTGTAATGTCGGTCCGGGCTGCTTCGTCCAACAATACCGCCGAACCGAAGTATGACATGCTGGTAAGCAGTATGACTTATATCGCCCACAACTCACTTGTGTTTTACTCATGCATATAACATCAACACATAAAACCTAGGCTCGGATGCCACTGTTGGGGAACGTAGTAATTTCAAAAAAATTCCTACGCACACTCAAGATCATGGTGATGCATAGCAACGAGAGGGGAGAGTGTGATCTACGTACCCTTGTAGACCGACAGTGGAAGCGTTAGCACAACGCGGTTGATGTAGTTGTATGTCTTCATGACCCGACCGATCAAGCACCGAAATTACGTCACCTCCGAGTTTTAGCACACGTTCAGCTCGATGACGATCCCCGGACTCCGATCCAGCAAAGCATCGGGGAAGAGTTCCGTCAGCACGACGGCGTGGTGACGATCTTGATGTTCTATCGTCGCAGGGCTTCGCCTAAGCACCGCTACAATATTATTGATGATTATGGTGGAAGGGCGCACCGCACACGGCTAAGAAAACGATCACGTGGATCAACTTGTGTGTCTTTGGGGTGCCCCCTGCCCCCGTCTATAAAGGAGCATGGGGGAGGCCGGCCGGCCCTTGTGGGCGCGCCAAGGAGGAGTAGGCTTCCTACTCCTAGTTGGAGTAGGTTTCCACCTTTCCTAGTCCAACTAGGAGAAGGGGGGAAAGGGGGAAGAGGGGAAGGAAGGGAGAGAGGGGCCGCGCCCCAAACCCCTTGTCCAATTCGGACTGGGCTTGGGAGGGGCGCGCGCCACCTCCTGGTCCTTCCCACTAAGGCCCATTAAGGCCCATTGCTTCTTCCTCGTATTCCCGTAACTCCCCGGTACCTCCGAAAATACCCGAATCACTCAGAACCTTTCCGATGTACGAATATAGTCGTCCAATATATCAATTTTTACGTCTCGACCATTTCGAGACTCCTCGTCATGTCCCCGATCTCATCCGGGACTCCGAACTCCTTCGGTACATCAAAACTCATAAACTCATAATATAACTGTCATTGAAACCTTAAGCGTGCGGACCCTACGGGTTCGAGAACAATGTAGACATAACCGAGACACGTCTCCGGTCAATAACCAATAGCGGAACCTGGATGCTCATATTGGCTCCCACATATTCTACGAAGATCTTTATCGGTCAGACCGCATAACAACATACGTTGTTCCCTTTGTAATCGGTATGTTACTTGCCCGAGATTCGATCGTCGGTATCTTAATACCTAGTTCAATCTCGTTATCGGCAAGTCTCTTTACTCGTTTCATAATACATCATCTTGCAACTAACTTATTAGTTGTAATTCTTGCAAGGCTTATGTGATGTGCATTACCGAGAGGGCCCAGAGATACCTCTCCGACAATCGGAGTGACAAATCCTAATCTCGAAATACGGCAACCCAACATTCACCTTTGGGGACACCTGTAGAGCTCCTTTATAAGCACCCAGTTACGTTGTGACGTTTGGTAGCACACAAAGTGTTCCTCCGGTCAACGGGAGTTGCATAATCTCATAGTCATAGGAACATGTATAAGTCATGAAGAAAGCAATAGCAACATACTAAACGATCGTGTACTAAGCTAATGGAATGGGTCATGTCAATCACATCATTCTTTGTGATCCCCTTAATCAAATAACAACTCTTTTGTTCATGGTTAGGAAACATAACCATCTTCGATTAACGAGCTAGTCAAGTAGAGGCATACTAGTGACACTCTGTTTGTCTATGTATTCGCACATGTATTATGTTTCCGGTTAATACAATTCTAGCATGAATAATAAACATTTATCATGATATAAGGAAATAAATAATAACTTTATTATTGCCTCTAGGGCATATTTCCTTCACCAGGTGGCTACGCGGTGGCAATGCCTAAGTGGGATAAGTTTGAGAAAGAGATGGAGGATGCAGGTGTCACTCCGGTTACTAGGAGCTGGCCCCCCAGGTGCGGGACTTGGTTCTATGCGCATGGGGGGGAGTTGGACCCGAAGACAGGCAAAATTTCGACGAAGGCATGTCTGAACGAAGCCGACGATGCGATACTTGTTGCAATAGAAGAGGCTCGATCGGGGGTGTTCCAGCCCAACAGAGAGAACGACGAGCTTACGCGTGCCCTGGGAAATCCTGAACACCCAGGAAGAACACGAGGCAAGGGCACTATTCCGTGGTATGAGGGGTTTTCGGACTGGAACACCGACTACAAAAACCGTGCGAGAAGGAAGATTGCGGAGGAGAAGCAGAGGAAGATGGAGGAGGAGCAGAGGAAGCTGGACTATGAACGCCTTCAAGGCCTAGAATCAGCGCACGCGGACTTGGCAGTCAAATTCCAGCGGCAGCAGGAGCAGATCGACTCACTTAGCCAGCAAAGGGGGTCTCAGCAGCTGTAGCAGCTAGCGGATGATCCAGCATTGGATAGCACCGCCCCATCCATGCCGAGAAGCAGCGTGGGTTCCGCCCCGGGCGATGCAATGCTGGATAGATACCCCGTGGGTGACATCATGGAGAACACTAACTGCGAGCTACACTTCAAAATGAAGAACAGATCCATGAAGGTGGCGGACGCCGTTGCTTTTACAAATCCCCCCGAGGCAACCTTCCATTGCAACCCGATTCCAGCGGGCTATGCTCGTGTCTTGGTTGATGAGGTGGTGGACCCATATTCGGGGCTACAGCTTGACATTCCTGGAGGTGACGACGAGCACATATTGGGAGAGGCCATACATCGTGTCATCCTATGGAGAAAGGATTGCATCGTCTTTCGAAGGCCACTGACACCGCGTCACCCGAATCCTCGTCGAAGTCCGCCACCAAGTCAGCAAACTCCTGCTCCTGCAAGTCCACCAACGCGTCAGGCCACTCCTCCTCCTCTAAGTCCGGCAAAGCGTCAGGCCACTCCTCCTCCAAGTCCGACACAGCATCAGACGTCCACTCCTCCTCCAAGTCTGGCACAACTTCAGGCCACTCCTCCTCCAAGTCCGGCACAGCTTCAGGTCATTCCTCCTCCTCCAACTCAGCCCCGTCAGCCGTCTCCGCTGCCTCAGCAATCGCAGAAGAGACACCCCGCAGCTATGGTGCGTAGCGGTACAAGTCGAGGTGTACACTGGTAGAAAAAGGGCCTATAGTCTCGGTTCGTAAGGGCCTTTAGTCCCGGTTCCGGAACCGGGACTAAAGTGTCGGTACTAATACCTTCCCCCTTTAGTCCCGGTTCAATCCAGAACCGGGACTAAAGGCCCTCCATGTGGGCAGTGCGCAGAGCCCAGTCAGGAGACCCTTTGGTCCCGGTTGGTGGCACCAACCGGGACCAATAGGCATCCACGCGTC
>NC_041390.1:622539970-622544939 GCF_002162155.2 Triticum dicoccoides | reverse complement strand
CTCAAGCTTAATCTCTAGGAGAATATAGTGGAAACTGCACACACATGCATAACTCATGAATTACATTACTATAACCTTGACTAATATATAAGGGAAACCGAATACGCACAAGACAGTAACACTCACCTGAAGTTGTAAGGAAAGAGTATTATATCTTTGTTTTGATTTATTATGAACGATCGTAGCAAGTTGGCCTCGGTAGCTGCGGCATGAAGTTTAACCTGAGTTGCATCTATGAGATATGTGTTAATGAACCCAATATCACCGACTTGTCTTTTCTTCAATTCGGCGATCTTCAATCTGCATAATATAGTGAGGATGATTATAAATACATGCAATGAAAGAGCTAAGCTATATAGAGAAACTTAATGACAGAAGTAGTACTACTTACAGACAGTAGCAGGCGACCATTGTTTTATCGAGGGCCAATTGATTGAAAAACTGATAGAACTCCTCAAATGGAACAGGCAACAGATCAATTCCAACGAGGTCATGCTCCTTTTTAACTTTCACATACAAAGTACTCCTTCCCCCAGAGTCTCTGCAGATTTTCAAGTACCAATCATGCAATCTTCGCATCATCGTTGATAGAGATCTTTCATCTTTGACGAGAGGCTTCCCGTACTCGTATCTTTGTATCTGCACCTCCATGGGTTCATAATGTACTTCGTCGGGCAGGTAATCTGCAAGATTGCTATAACCGGGCACCATCCTCGGATCATTATCGATGTTGTGGCTAGGCACCTTGAGCGGGGGGCACGATTGCTTCGCTTGTTCACCGAGCTGGGCAATTTGTTTCCCAGCTCGTCGTTCTTTCAGCCTTTGATCACTAACAGTACTTCCCGACTGCTCCGCTTCAGCAAATTCCTTTCCAATAATGCGGTCATAGTTTCCTTTCGGCGGATCAGACTTCGGTGGTTTTGTCAGGGCAGCCAGAGTGCGCTTCACTTTCACCCGATCTACCTTCTCCTCCGGAGGTGGATGTTTCTTTGCTTTCGCCCCTTCAAAGAAGTTCCTCACTTCTTCTCGCGCGATCTCGGCGTTCTCCTCCAGGGTCCTCTCATATGGTAACTTCTCTGGAGTCTTCAGAGAAGGACCGAATCTGTATGTCCTCCCGCCTCTGGTTGTACTGCTAGACGCCGACCGAGCAGACGGAGCGGTTGTCTTCTTTACTTGCTTAAGCGGCGGAGGAGAAGGACTACGACGCGCCGGAGCAGCTGGAGCGGCGGCAGGTCTCTTCCACCCTTGCTGACGAGGCGGAGAAGGAGGAGGCTGGCTGCTCGGGCGCGTCGGCGCAGGCGGAGAAGGAGGCGGAGTGCCGCCACGCGCCGGAGAAGGAGCCGGCCGAGGGCCCTGATCGTCACTCGCCGGAGGAGGAGGCGGTGGAGGCGGAGTGCCCTGACTCGCCGGAGGAGGAGGAGGAGGCGGTGGCGTCCAGTTCGGAAGGTTGATGAGCTCCTTCCGCCATAGGCATGGAGTCTTCAGAGCAGACCCCAGCCGAGTCTCCCCTTCACCGGTAGGGTGGTCAAGCTGGAGGTCCTCAAATCCCTCCGTTATCTCATCCACCATCACCCTAGCATATCCTTCTGGAATCGGCCGGCAGTGAAAAGTTGCGCCGGGTTCAGTAGGATAAACAGAGCCAACAGCCGCCTGACCTTCAAATTCATCCATTGCGTCATAAGGTGGCAATTTTGAGACTCCGTTATAGCATCCACGGGATAGCTGGCAGGAGCCATCAAGGCATGGTCCAGCTGAAGCAGCTCGGTGGAAGCCACGCTGCTTCTGCGCTGAGATGGCGGGGTAGCTTCGGGGGAGGCTTCGGCAGTACGTTTGCTGCGATTTGCTTCTCGTTCCTCTATCGCGTCTACCCTTGCTTGCAGCGCCTGTATTTGGGTCTGCTGCACTTTTTTCCTCCTCTCATGGGATTTGTAACCGCCTACGTCCGGAAACCCAACCTTCCACGGAATGGAGCCCGGCGTGCCTCGTGTCCGTCCAGGGTGCTCAGGATTCCCGAGGGCCATTGTGAGCTCGTCGTTCTCTCTGTCTGGAAAGAACGTCCCTTCCTGCGCTGCTTCGATATACTGCTTAAGCTTACTGACTAGTATGTCCATTTGATCGTTCGTTCAAATGCACTTCCCTGTTACAGGGTCCAGTGTTCCGCCAGCCCCGAAGAACCAAGTCCGGCAACGGTCTGGCCAGTTAATTGTCTCTGGTTCGATCCCTTTATGAACCAGATCATTCTCAGTCTTGGACCACTTAGGCCGGGCTACGAGGTAGCCACCTGACCCCGTGCGATGGTGAAGCTTCTTCTTCACAGCATTTTGCTTGTTTGTCGCCGACATCTTCTTACTCTTTTCTGATGTCTTGTGGGCCACAAATGCGGGCCAGTGATCTCTGATCTTCTCATATCTGCCCTTGAATTCTGGTGTCTCATTATTTTCGACAAACTTATTCAGCTCTTTCTTCCACCTCCTGAATAGTTCTGCCATCCTCTTCAGAGCAAAAGACTTGATTAATTTCTCTTTAACTGGGTTCTCTGGATTATCCTTAGGCGATAGGGTGAAATTTGACTTCAGCTCAGTCCAAAGATCATTTTTCTGCATATCATTGACATAAGACACCTCAGGGTCTTCTGTAGTCGGCTTAAACCATTGCTAGATGCTTATCGGGATCTTGTCCCTAACCAGAACCCCGCACTGAGCAACAAATGCGCTCTTTGTCCGGAGGGGTTCAATAGGTTGGCCGTCGGGCGCGATTGCTATGATCTCAAACTTTTCATCCGAGCTCAACTTTTTCTTCGGGCCTCGTCTCTTTACCGAAGTTGTGCTCGATTCGGAGGGCTAGAAAAAAGAACAAAGACTTAATTAATATGTGTACATACCAAAACAATGAATGCATCAATCAGCTAGTCAGCATAGGCTTAACTAATATATATACCTGGCCGGACTCGGTTCGGTCACCGGAGCCGTCATCACGGTCTCCTTCTTGCACCGGCATTGGGTCACCGGAGCCGTCCTCATGTTCTTCTTCTTGCACCGGCATTAGGTCACCGTAGCCAGCTTGTTCACCCTCTCCTTCCATACCATCGGTTTCGTTGAGAAACAACGAGATGGCATCACTTCCTTCTGCGATTATGTCCCTCAACAATGCTTCTTTTGTTGCTTCGTCTAGGGCGTTGTCCATAGTTTCTACAAATATTTACAACATGGCAATTATTATTCAAACATGACAGATGGATATATTAGTGCCAAACGTAGAACTGGCTACCTAATCATAGTAAGCTATCGGCAGGGGGTATATATCGACAACAACGACACTACATCTATGTCCCTCGACGACCCTCGTTCCCGATAAAAAAAAGAGGAAGAAGAAGAAAAATAAGAGGAGAAGAAAGAATAGAGGAGAAGATCTCCTCTATTCTTTCTTCTCCTCTTTTTTTTCTTCTTCCTCTTCTTTTTTTATCCTCTTCTTCCTCTCATGTTTGATAGGATCGCCGAGGGGTCGGGAGGTTGCCTAGTGTCAAGGGATTCAACAAAACCATGTCTTCATCATTAGGCGAAAGTAACATGTGCATGATGGTACGAAGCTCTTCAAAGTTGTTCTGGAACGGAGTCCCAGATAGGATAATTCACTTTTTGGTACAAAGTTCAGGAAGAGCCTTCCGAATATCGCTATTTGGAAGGCCTTTGCTGAATTCGTACCAAAAGGCGGATTATTCTATCCGGGACTCCATTCCAGAACAACTTTGCAGAACTTCGTACCAACATGCCCTAGTTACTTCCGGCTAATGATGAAGGCATGGATTTCTTCAATACTTTGACACTAGGAAACCTCTCTCTACTTCCGGCTAATAAGAATAAGAAGAAGAAGAAGAAGAAGAAGAACAAAAGAAGAAGAAAAAGAGGAGAAGAAGAAAGGAATAGTGGAGAAAAGAGAAAATAGAATATATTCTATTTTCTCTTCTTCTCCACTATTCCTTTCTTCTTCTCCTCTTCTTTTTATTCTTTTTTCTTCTTCTTATTTATTTCTCCTCTTCTTTTCAGTAGAGGAAACCCTAAATAGCTAGCAAGTATCGTGGGTGTGAGATACATGTGGCCTTTGGTGTCGGACACTACATCCACGTCCCACAAGTGACGTGGGTGTCGAAGCCCGCGCCACTTGTGGGATGTGGGTGTAGTGTCCGACACCGACGGTACATGTATCTCACACCGACGATACTTTCTATTTAGGGTTTCTCCTCTACAGCTCCTCGACCTCTCGATGACCCTCGTTCCCGATAAAATAAAGAGGAAGAAAAAGAAGAAAAAAGAAGAGAAGAAAGAATATAGGAGAAGACTTCCTCTTCTTCCTCTCCTCTTCTTCTCCCTCTTCTTCCCCTTCTTCCTCGCCTCTCTCATGAATGTCCGGCGTTCTCAACCCACCCCCCCACGTGTCGAAGAAAAAAAAGGAGAAAAAAAAGAGGAGAAGAAGAAAGGAATAGAGGAGAAAAGGGAAAATAGAATATATTCTATTTTCTCTTCTTCTCCACTATTCCTTTCTTCTTCTCCTCTTCTTTTTCTTCTTTTTTCTTCTTCTTATTTATTTCTCCTCTTCTTTTCGGTAGAGGAAACCCTAAATAGCTAGCAAGTATCGTGGGTGTGAGATATATGTGGCCTTCGGTGTCGGACACTACATCCACGTCCCACAAGTGACGTGGGCGTCGAAGCCCGCACCACTTGTGGGATGTGGGTGTAGTGTCCGACACCGACGGTACATTATCTCACACCGACGATACTTTCTATTTAGGGTTTCTCCTCTACCGCTCCTCGACCTCTCGACGACCCTTGTTCCCGATAAAATAAAGAGGAAGAAGAAGAAGAAAAAAGAAGAGAAGAAAGAATAGAGGAGAAGACTTCCTCTTCTTCCTCTCCTCTTCTTCTCCCTCTTCTTCCCCTTCTTCCTCGCCTCTCTCATGAATGTCCGGCGTTCT
>NC_041390.1:622539072-622539663 GCF_002162155.2 Triticum dicoccoides | reverse complement strand
GAAAAAGAGGAGAAGAAGAAAGGAATAGAGGAGAAAAGAGAAAATAGAATATATATTCTATTTTTCTCTTCTTCTCCTCTATTCCTTTCTTCTTCTCCTCTTCTTTTTCTTCTTTTTTCTTCTTCTTATTTATTTCTCCTCTTCTTCCTCTCCCCTCTTCTTCTCCTTTCTTCCTCTTCTTATTTCCTTTTTCCTCTCATTCTTTTTCTTCTTCTTCCTTCTTAAAAATTCAAGAAGTAGTATTGCCTAATTCATTGTTCATATGAATATACAAACATTTGCATATTTACAATAATTAATATCACCAAAAAAATCTATGAACAGAAAAAATCCTAATTTTTCTAAAAAACAATCTTTTGCATTGTTCACATACACATATACATTATAGCCACATACACATATACATCACATATGAACAAAAAAATTAAAGTAATAAAAATAAAAAAACAGAGCCGGGCGGCGGCTCACAGCGCGGGGGCAGGCGAGGGCGCCGACGCGCAGGGGCGGGACGGTGCAGGGGCTGGGCGACGGCGAGCACGGGGCGGCGACGGCGAGCCCGTAGCAGGGGAGCTCGAGGCGACGGCGGGGGCG
>NC_041390.1:622513448-622537884 GCF_002162155.2 Triticum dicoccoides | reverse complement strand
AAACTAAATACTTACAGTTTTTTAGTGATTTCTTTTTGCTTTTAGGTCACAAAAATTATAAACTTTCTATTAGTGCCATTAGTTTTAAATTTTAAATAGTTTAAATTTGAATTTTTAAAAATTTGTGTGAATCACTAGTTTATGAATAACTTTACTATAAAATTAGAATTTTTTTCTTCTTTGCTATTTATTTTTTATTTATACTTACAATTAAATACTTATAGTTTGATTTTAGGTCACAAAAATTATATTCTTTTTGCTATTGAAGAATATTATAGTTTTATTTTAGTTGATCATAACATAATATTTTAATTGATTGTTTTTATTTTCATAAAAGTTTTGTAGTTTATTCTGTTTGCTATTAATTCATTCTTTGAGCTAAAATGACTCTGAAATTGGAAAGCATTTCAAAATGAACTCTGAAAAGGTTGAAAGTTGGCATGGTATCATCATTTCACCCACATAGCATGTTCCAAAAAGTAGAGAGGGTTATGACAAAAACTTGATGCACTTCGTGTACAAAATGGACAATCACTTTCGAAGTATCAAAGTTTCAAACCATAAGACATGAAAGCATTTCAAATGAACTCTGAAAAAGTTGAAAGTTGGGATGGTACAATAATTTCACCCACATAGCATGTGCATGTACAAAACGGACAATGGTAGCATGTTCGTCTGTTACAAATTTGGCATGGTATCATCATAATAGTTGCGGGAGAAAGTCTTCACTTTTTCTTCGCTTGTGTCATTTGCTTATTGCGCCGTAACCATGGATAATCTTCACTGTTTATCAGGATGCTTGGGTCAGCCTTGACATTGAAGGGAGGAATTTCATGAAACTTTTCATAATCTTCAGACATGTCTGTCTTGCCGTCCACTCCCAGGATGTCCCTTTTTCCTGAAAGAACTATGTGGCGCTTTGGCTCATCGTATGATGTATTTGCTTCCTTATCTTTTCTTTTTCTCGGTTTGATAGACATGTCCTTCACATAGATAACCTGTGCCACATCATTGGCTAGGACGAACGGTTCGTCAGCGTACCCAAGATTTTTCAGATCCACTGTTGTCATTCCGTACTGTGGGTCTACCTGTACCCCGCCGCCTAACAGATTGACCCATTTGCACTTAAACAAAGGGACCTTAAAATAAGGTCCGTAGTCAAGTTCCCATATGTCCACTATGTAACCATAATATGTGTCCTTTCCGCTCTCGGTTGCTGCATCAAAGCGGACACCGCTGTTTTGGTTGGTGCTCTTTTGATCTTGGGCGATCGTGTAAAATGTATTCCCATTTATCTCGTATCCTTTGTAAGTCAATACAGTCAAAGATGGTCCCCTGGACAACAAGTACAACTCATCACAAATAGTGTTGTCACCTCTGAGACGTGTTTCCAACCAACTGCTGAAAGTCGTGATGTGTTCACATGTAATCCAGTCGTCGCATTGCTCCGGGTGTTTGGAGTGCAGACTGTTCTTGTGTTCATCGACATACGGGGTCACCAAGGTAGAGTTCTGTAGAACTATGTAGTGTGCTTGAGACCAAGAATATCCGTCCCTGCATATTATTGAGTCTCTTCCAAGAGTGCCTTTTCCAGTCAGTGTCCCCTCATACCGCGATTTAGGGAGACCTATCTTGTTAAGGCCAGGAATGAAGTCAACACAAAACCCGATAACATCCTCTGTTTGATGGCCCATGGAGATGCTTCCTTCTGGCCTAGCGCGGTTACGGACATATTTCTTTAGGACTCCCATGAACCTCTCAAAGGGGAACATATTGTGTAGAAATACGGGCCCCAGGATGACAATCTCGTCGACTAGATGAACTAGGACGTGCGTCATGATATTGAAGAAGGATGGTGGGAACACCAGCTCGAAACTGACAAGACATTGCGCCACATCACTCCTTAGCCTTGGTACGATTTCTGGATCAATCACCTTCTGAGAGATTGCATTGAGGAATGCACATAGCTTCACAATGGCTAATCGGACGTTTTCTGGTAGAAGCCCCCTCAATGCAACCGGAAGAAGTTGCGTCATAATCACGTGGCAGTCATGAGACTTTAGGTTCTGAAACTTTTTCTCTGGCATATTTATTATTCCCTTTATATTTGACGAGAAGCCAGTCGTGACCTTCATACTGAGCAGGCATTTAAAGAAGATTTCTTTCTCTTCTTTCGTAAGAGTGCAGCTGCCAGGACCTTTATACTGCTTCGGAGGCATGCCGTCTTTTTCGTGCAAACGTTGCAGGTCCTCTCGTGCCTCAGGTGTATCTTTTGTCTTCCCATACACGCCCAAGAAGCCTAGCAGGTTCACGCAAAGGTTCTTCGTCACGTGCATCACGTCGATTGAGGAGCGGACCTCTAGGTCTTTCCAGTAGGGTAGGTCCCAAAATATAGATTTCTTCTTCCACATGGGTGCGTGTCCCTCAGCGTCATTCGGAACAGCTAGTCCACCGGGACCCTTTCCAAAGATTACGTAGTGTAAATCATTGACCATAGCAAGCACGTGATCACCGGTGCGCATGGCGGGCTTCTTCCGGTGATCTGCCTCGCCTTTGAAATGCTTGCCTTTCTTTCGACATTGATGGTTGGTCGGAAGAAATCGACGATGGCCCAGGTACACATTCTTCCTGCATTTGTCCAGGTATATACTTTCAGTGTCATCTAAACAGTGTGTGCATGCGTGGTATCCTTTGTTTGTCTGTCCTGAAAGGTTACTGAGAGCGGGCCAATCATTGATGGTCACGAACAGCAACGCCTTAAGGTTAAATTCCTCCTGTCTGTGCTCATCCCACGTACGTACACCGTTTCCATTCCACAGCTGTAAAAGTTCTTCAACTAATGGCCTTAGGTACACATCAATTTCGTTGCCGGGTTGCTTAGGGCCTTGGATGAGAACTGGCATCATAATGAACTTCCGCTTCATGCACATCCAAGGAGGAAGGTTATACATACATAGAGTCACGGGCCAGGTGCTGTGATTGCTGCTCTGCTCCCCGAAAGGACTAATGCCATCCGCGCTTAAAGCAAACCATACATTCCTTGGGTCCTTTGCAAACTCATCCCAGTACTTTCTCTCTATTTTTCTCCACTGCGACCCGTCAGCGGGTGCTCTCAACTTCCCATCTTTCTTTCGGTTCTCACTGTTCCATCGCATCAACTTGGCATGCTCTTCGTTTCTGAACAGACGTTTCAACCGTGGTATTATAGGAGCATACCACATCACCTTCGCAGGAACCCTCTTCCTGAGGGGCTCACCGTCAACATCACCAGGGTCATCTCGTCTGATCTTATACCGCAACGCACCGCATACCGGGCATGCATTCAGATCCTTGTATGCACCGCGGTAGAGGATGCAGTCATTAGGGCATGCATGTATCTTCTCCACCTCCAATCCTAGAGGGCATACGACCTTCTTTGCTGCGTATGTACTGTCGGGCAATTCGTTATCCTTTGGAAGCTTCTTCTTCAATATTTTCAGTAGCTTCTCAAATCCTTTGTCAGCCACAGCATTCTCTGCCTTCCACTGCAGCAATTCTAGTACGGTACCGAGCTTTGTGTTGCCATCTTCGCAATTGGGGTATAACCCTTTTTTGTGATCCTCTAACATGCGATCGAACTTCAACTTCTCCTTTTGACTAATGCATTGCGTCCTTGCATCGACAATGACCCGGCGGAGATCATCATCATCGGGCACATCGTCTGGTTCCTCTTGATCTTCAGCATCTTCACCCATGGCAGCATCATTGGGCACATCGTCTGGTTCCTCTTGATCTTCACCAGCTCCCCCCGTTGCAGCATCACCGTATTCAGGGGGCACATAGTTGTCATCGTACTCTTCTTCTTCGCCGTCTTCCATCATAACCCCTATTTCTCCGTGCCTCGTCCAAACATTATAGTGTGGCATGAAACCCTTGTAAAGCAGGTGGGAGTGAAGGATTTTCCGGTTAGAGTAAGACCTCGTATTCCCACATTCAATGCATGGACAACACATAAAACCATTCTTCTTGTTTGCCTCAGCCGCATCGAGAAACTCATGCACGCCCTTAATGTACTCGCGGGTGTGTCTGTCACCATACGTCCATTGCCGGTTCATCTGCGTGTGTTATATATAATTAAGTGTCCAGATTAATAGAAGTTCATCATCACATTAAAACCAAAGTGCATACATAGTTCTCATCTAACAACATATAGCTCTCCAGAGCATCTAATTAATTAAACCATACATTGAAACTATGTAAAACATTTCAATGCGAAAACAAATGTGATCATAATCGCAACCAAGGTAACAATTGATCCAACGGCATAATGATACCAAGCCTCGGTATGAATGGCATATTTTCTAATCTTCAAGCGCATTGCATCCATCTTGATCTTGTGATCATCGACGACATCCGCAACATGCAACTCCAATATCATCTTCTCCTCCTCAATTTTTTTTATTTTTTCCTTCAACAAATTGTTTTCTTCTTCAACTAAATTTAACCTCTCGACAATAGGGTCGGTTGGCATTTCCTATTCACATACATCCTAGATAAATAAAATCTATTTCACGTTGGTCGGCATAATTTTCATAAACAATAAATGAACCAATAGTTATAAAGATAATATACATACCAAATCCGAATCATAGACAGGACGAGGGCCGACGGGGGCGGATACCAAAACCATCACACTATATAAGATGCAATAATAAATGTAAGAAAATGATACAAGTATCTATCTAAACATACAAGTAAGAATATTTTTCCTTTCAGAAAGAAGATAAGAACAAGAGGCTCACCACGGTGGTGTCAGTGATGAGATCGGCGCGGGTGATCGACAGCGGTGAAGACGGGGACGGGGCGTGACGGACCGCTAAATCTAGACAAATCTCGAGGAAAATGGAGCTTGGAGGTCGAGCTTCGAGAGGAGAAAGCTTAAGTAGTGTGGCTCGGGCATTCCATCGAACACCTCATGTGCATAGGAGGTGAGCTAGAGCACCACAAAGCCCTCTCCCCCTCGGCCAGAAAAAACAGAGCACTGTGCTCTGCTCTTGCGCGAGGGGGTATATATAGGCACCTCATTGGTCCCGGTTGGTGGCATGAACCGGGACTAAAGGGGAGCCTTTGGTCCCGGTTCAAGCCACCAACCGGGACCAATGGTGGTGGGCCAGGAGCGAGGCCCATTGGTCCCGGTTCGTCCCACCAACCGGGACCAAAAGGTCCAGACGAACCGGGACTAATGGCCCACGTGGCCCGGCCGGCCCCCTGGGCTCACGAACCGGGACCAATGCCCACATTGGTCCCGGTTCTACACTGAACCGGTACTAATGGGCTGAGCCGGCCTGGACCATAGCCCTGTTTTCTACTAGTGGTAGTATAAGAAGTATAGGCGGAGGCAAGAGATATAAATATGGTCCAAGCCTCACTACTCCTCTTCCCCAGAGGGCTTACGACAGGACCGAGGAGCAAACGAATGCCATAGTGCGGGCAGAAGTGGACGCCCATTTTGGACCGAAACCGCCACCGCCGCCAAGGGAGAAAGTGCCTGCGGAAAAGATTGATCACTTTATTCATATGGCTCAACCACCAGCTCCCAAGCCTGTTGACACAGACTATGAGCGCCACATCAGGAAGTTAAATCGAGCACGTCTACAGAAGGAGGCGAGCTCGAGCTCGAGCAAACAACAAGCAGCTGTCAAAAAATGCGGGAAAACCGTTCCCCAGGTGGGAGAACAGGCGGCGCAATCGATCCCCTCGCTTGTTGTGCCAACAACACGTGATAGTACGTGCGCCCAATATTATTGTGGGCAAATGTTTTACGTTCCCGAGGTGGGCAATGTGGTAATAATCGAGGAGCATATAATGCAGGCTGAAATTCTCAACATCACTGTTGGACAACTCCTCGAGATCGAGCCCATGCCTATGCTTAAAGAGGAGGAAATAAAATGGAAATATGTCCGGGGCGAACCTTTGGTCAAGCCAGACGAGGTCAAGAAGCTCCCAACGAGAATGTATGAATTGCATCAATGGTACATGGACATTACCAAGATTTCCAATCGAGAGTCCCTCATGGTGAATGTCAAGAAGGATCATTACTACCATGAGAAAGTTGTGTTTGTTGAGTATTCAGAACTATTTCAGTTATACAATCAAGACGCACTTGACAAATCTATCGTCAGTTGCTATTGTCTATAAGTGATTTTTTCTGTAATTTAAGTCTAAAGCTAGCTATAGTGATCCTTTTGATCAATCATTACCTGTAATTATTCTCACTATATTCTTTTCTGTGGTATTATGCAGGATGAAGATGTATGAAATGAAAAAAGGTGGACGCTTTTGCATTGGTTCATTGACCCAAACACCGTCAATGAATACACATGGAGAATAGATGCATATCATGAAAAGCATGTAGAGGACAGCATGCTAGAGTTCTTGAAGCGCCTCAAATACAATGAAGATATACTACTTCCTTACAACTTCCAGTGAGTCACACTGTCTTGTACTACAAATTCTCTGTTTTTGCCTACTAGCTAGCTACATGTTTTTGCTTACATATGCCCGCTTAATTAAGACATGCAAATGTGTGTGCATGCAGATTTCATTGGATCTTGTGTATCATTAAAGTTGACGCCGGAACAGTTGAAATACTGGACTCACTACTCAAAGCAAATACTGACTATAACATCTTGTTTGGGATAGTCAACAGGTAATTTCAATCATTATTAACTATATATCTCGGCCTATTTAATTCATCATTTCATGATATGAACTATTTAATAACCCCTTTATTCATTTTCTTTGTCGGCGGGCGGGGCTTGGGCAAGGTTCATCAGCGTCACTCCAGGCGAATGGAAACAAAAGCTGAAATGGTTTCGACCCAAGATAAGTAATTAAGTAGTACTAGCTAGCTAGCTGCCATCTCTTTAATTATCATGCTTGATTAATTATTATATGATCAAATTCCATTCTCGTAAAGGCCCTGAAGCAGGCGCAGGGGGCTGATCTATGTGCATTCTGCGTTTGTGAGAACATTCGCATGATGGCGTCCGAAAGGAGCAGATCTCAAAGACAGGAATGGGTATGTTTGTCAGAACACTATTCACAATTTTTACACCATTATCGATATCTAGTCACACAACTAATAAACATGCATATTGATCTCCTTCTTAACAGTTCAAAGAGGTGCGGGACAAGCTCCTAGAAACGGAGCGCGTACAAGCACTTTAAGAGGAAATAGCGGGATTTTTGCTCGACCAGGTCATAGATCCGAAGGGAGAATACCATTACCCGCTACGGTCCCCATGAACCACTTCCAATTGTCATCGTACTCCGAAGGCACCAATTAGGCTAATGTCACTGGCTCCGAAGGCAACATGTAGGAGAAATTGTATGTAGCTATACATGTGTGTATGTGTGAATTAATATGGTGGTTTGTGAGACATTTGATGATATATATATATATATATGATTGGTTCTACTAGAAATTCTATTTATATATGCATAACGTGTACAATGTGTAGTATCGTAAAATACCAGCAAATGAAAAAGAATTAAATGGAAAACACAAAATTAAATGAAAAATAAATCATAAAACCAAAAAAACTCAAACCTTGTAGTACCGGTTGGTGTTACCAACCGGTACTAAAGGGCTCCCGGCCCCCGGAGCTGGCTCGTGCCACGTGGTTGCCCTTTAGCACCGGTTCGTGCTGAACCGGTACTAAAGGAGGGGCCTTTAGTGCCCACACTTTAGTGCCGGTTATGGAACCGGCACTAAAGGGCCTTAAGAACCGGTGCTATTGCCCGGTTCTGCACTAGTGGCCTTTAGTCCCGGTTCGTATAAGAACCGGGACTAAAGGGGGGGCTTTAGTAATGACCCTTTGGTCCCGGTTCCAGAACCGGGACTAAAGGCCCTTATGAACCGGGACAAATGGCCCTTTTTCTACTAGTGACATAGAAGGGAGCCACTAACGAGGTTCTTCTTGATGGCGGGGACATACTGCACGTTCTTTAGCTGCACGATGCTTCCCGAAATAAACTTCAGATCGACCGTGCCAACACCATGAACAGAAGCACTCGCGCCATTCCCCATCAATACGGACCCGTGGCCTGTGACCTGGTAAGAAGTGAACAATGAAATGTCAGCACACACATGAACACATGCACCTGTGTCCATCCACCAATCGGTAGGGTGAAACACTGAAAAAACAGTAAATAAATTACCGTACCCAGATGCACCATTCTCATTGTTGCCCACAATCATGTTGACAGACTGGGAGTCCTGTCCTGACTTCTTTTACTTGTTTGGGCACTTGTTGGCCCAATGTTTAACCGAACCACAAATGAAGCAGCCCTCATCTTTCTTGTTCTTCTTGAAGGTCTTCTTACCCTTCTTCTTAAAGTCGGTATTCTATTGGACACCATTCTTTCCCTTGGGCTTGTCGGAGTTATGGTTCCTCTGGTTCACCATGTTGGCGACAGAAGTCCCTTCGGCCTCTTTTCCATGCGAGTCTTTTGCCCTCGAATTCTGCTCAACACTCAGATGGCCAATGACATCCTCCACAGAGAATTCACGCCTCTGATGTTTCAGAGTGGTGGCAAAGTTCCTTCAGGAATTAGGGAGCTTAGCGATTATGCAGCCCCCGACAAACTTGCCCGGTAACTCGCACTTAAGAAGCTCAAGTTCCTTAACAATGCATATTATCTCATGAGCCTGCTCCAATACAGGACGGTTTTCGACCATCTTGTAATCGTGGAACTACTCTATAATATACATCTCGCTCCCAGCGTCGGCGGCCCCGAACTTAGATTCGAGCGCCTCCCACAAGTCCTTGGTGACATGCACATGTAAATATGTATCGATTAGTTTATCTCCGATCACGCTAAGAACTGCTCCGAGAAACACAACGGTGGCCTCCTTGAACGCCTTCTCCTGTTCAGGAGCAATCGTTCCCGTGGAGACACTGGTGACCCAGAACACATTCATAGCCGTGAGCCATAAAGTGGTCTTAGTCTGCCAACGCTTAAAGTACGTACCTGTGAACTTATCCGGTTTCAGTGCAGCGGTAAAGCCACTTGCCAAAAAATTCCTACACATAATAGGTTTTTGGATTGTTGAGTAAATATGCAATTTCTCGATTAAATTAATCCACGAGTAAATCACTAGCATGGCATTGACACAAATAAACGCATACTGATATTCAGTCAAGCATGCACGTACTACGCTAATAAGCGGGATAAACGAGTTATACCCTCCAGTAGGCCTTGTAGAGGCCGCTGCGGCGGTGGACATGGTGATGATGAGGGCGACGCGGACGTAGAGGAAGTAGACGAATCGGAAGCGAGCAGTCGCGTAGTCGCTGCCCAAAAATCTATTCGTCCCTCTCCCGTATAGGAACGGACGGGATGGAGTCACCAGCGGCAGCAGCAGGTCTGAGCTCGGCTAGGCTCAATCCCGCAATCCGCGGCGCGGCGGGCGGCGGAGGAGGAGTGCGCGAGGGCCTCTTCTCTTCTCAAGCTCCAATACATGTAGAAGAGAAACCCTTATAAGGAGGTCCAACTTCTCTTCCATTTCCAGGGTGAGACTAAATTTCCCACTACACCTAGTGCCATACAACCTACATAGGCCTTTAGAGATTTTTCAGAAATTGCTATATGGGCCTAGAGCCCATCTCAAATTTCAGCATCTCCAAAATCTGTATCTGCTAGACACACACACTGAAACGACGCCGCAGCTCAGTGATGCTGGTACCGTGTGCAGCTCCGGGAGTGGTTGTGCGGCGGCAGACGAGGGGCTTTCCGGCCAACCTGCAGCCCTGGGAAGCATCTTTACCTCGCCGATTGGGCGCACGAGAGCTTGGCGGGGCGCAGCTTCATCGAGAGGAACTGAGGAAGACGGCAACAATGGCGGACGTGCTTGATCGAGCGAGTGGCTGGTGTCGCCGCAGTAGCTAGCCCGACATGCTAACGGCGATCGGTCAATCTGGCCGGAGCCTGTGGTGGATGAAGCGCGAGAACCGCGAGACCACATGGACATCACCGTTCTGAGCGTACGCGAGCGTCGATACTCGATAGTAAATACACGTGCCACGTCGGCGGAGGTATCGCACTGGCGGCGAGGTAAAGATGGCTAGGCAGTGCCCTTCGACGGGGAGCCATCGCACTGGCGGCGACTAGGCAGTGTCCCGGCGGGGGGCGCGAGTGTTTCACCGGCCGAGTTGTGCTACTCCAGAAGTCCAGATCGACCAAGCATGGGCGCCAGGATCAGAATCCCACCCGATTGGCAGTTAGCCCATATTTTTTTTTTGCAGGGCGCAGTTAGCCCATTACTAAACAGTATAACAGAGTCACCTACGAACTCACACAGTGATTTGACACTTTAGACTGTCCGATCAACTCAATCAACGTTCTGGATCATTCTGTCATATCCCAGCGTCCTTTTCTACCGCTCCCACCCCGAACATCCAGGTCGTCCCAAACGATAATGGGCTGCTGCTCCGAAGATCGATCTAGGCGGCCTCCCGTTCACCGATGAGAATACATGCGACAGCTGTGGCGGCTTCCAGATCTCAAAAAAAAAAACGGTGGGGGCTTCCTTTACAACGCGGCACGCACGGCACCCTAGCATCCCCCGTCCGCACAGCGGCATCCCGGAGCAGCGGACTCATGGTTTGGCGGTGGCTTCTTTTGATGCTAGGGTGCTTGCTGCAGGGGAAGAAAAAGGGGCGGTGAAGGAGAGACGGTGTGCCAAGGTCGTCCTTGCCCTCCGGCCTTCAACCCCGGCCCTTCGTCACTTTCATCTGCGGCTCGGAGTCAATCTCTGGCGACGGACGTGGATTTCTCTCCCCAGCCTGCGTACTTTGGCAGGCAAACGCCCACGAGCCACGAGGAAGATAGAAGCTGTGCAAGTCCCTTTTCTTTCTGCTTTCTCTCAACTTCAATATGAGAATAGTGCGGGTTTATTCTCACATATCTGTTCGAGTTTGTTATCATTTTCATGTACCTGTATAGCTGACGGGCTTCAGGATTGTGCACGCACAGCGTGAAAAATATGATTTTTATTTCTTAATTCTAATTCTATGTCACTTGCAGTACGTCATGTTCAAAGACGTACTCCCTCTGTTCGGAATTACTTGTCTTAAAAATGAATAAAAATGGATGTATCTAGAACTAAAATACATCTAGATACATTCATTCATCTGACAAGTAATTCCGGACGGAGAGAGTACATTCCCATCCTCCCATGCGTTAGAACTGAAGATTAGCATTCATATGGAACTGTAGGTTTTACTATTTGACACACGTTTATCCACTTATGTAGACAACGAGCTTTTGCATACTGGATGAACATACAGAGAAACAACTGAGCGTTCTTTTATATTTCAAAACTCTTAATCTTGTTCTTTTTTTACTAGAAAACTCTTCATCTTGTTCATTACTGGTATGAGCCCTAACTAGACCTTGAATTTTCAACAAAGGGCACTTTTCCCTTGGGTGTTCAAGCGCCATTACATACATGAGCATTGCTGCATTGGTGTTTTACTGCTTTAGAATTGGACTACATCTTTTTGTCGGTAATATATATTTTTTTTTTTGCGGGGGTCGGTAATATATTTGTGCTAGAATAGAACCAATGTTATGTATTCAAGTAGAATCAATCTTTCTCTATGGCCCTGGACTTGAGTAACTACAATTTGAACTATTTCAACAATATTAATTATTTGAAATTTTCAATTGGTTTTTAATATATTTTTTCTTGAGAACGGGCGGGCGCGGCAAAGCACGCTTTCATGGTCTAGTTTAATCCTGGCATCAAGCCCGGCGTCGACGCAAAAACAGGTGTCAGGCGCTTAACCTTTTTTCCCCCTTTGTACGAGTTTAAGCCTTGTTGTGTAGCGACAGATTCGACTACCGGTTTTCCCGCTAGTTAGCGCCTAATTAAGCGCTCAGCGTTGAGTGAAAGAGCGCTCCAATATTTTTTGTTTGACGATATTTATTTTTTAATCCATTAGCGCCTATCCTAAGAGTCTAGCATTGCATTGCAGATGCCCTCAGACGTTTCAACTTTCAACGCCGAGGGAGAGAGAAAGACGGGGGAAGAGGGGAAGGAGAGGGATGAATATGACGTGCGGACCTGTATTGTCAGTGAGAGTAGCAGGTGAATCCCAGTTGGGTTGTCCTTTTTCCCAGTGTGCCAAACTGGTAAGGTTGACATTGACCAGGATCAATAAGTACGCGGTACGATTTCAGGGATTAAAAAGTGAGGGTTTAATTTCGACTGGGCCGTACGAATATAAGGTTTTCTCAGACTTCACCCAACAAAAAACCAGACAAAAAACCGTGCCTCTAACGAAAGGAAAAAAACAAAAATGCATTTCTTTTTTTTTTTGTTCCGAGAGGCACGACCGTGCCACTCACGAAAGCAAAACCGTACCTCCTGGGGAAACAAAACCGTGTCTATCACAGAAGAAAAAAAAATGAAAACACTTTTTTTTCTGGCTTGCTCATAGAAGCAAATCTGTGCCTCTCACGGAAGAAAAAAAACATCTTTTTGCGCAAATTTTTTAAAGAATTTTTTGTCCAAAAGCTAACAAAGACCGGTGAAAGCCCGAAAAGCCAAAAAGAAAACATTTAAAAAGCCGAAAACGCATGCGAAAAAAAAACAAAGGAAGCGCCAAGAGTGCGACACGTGGTGGTGGCTGAAGTGGCGCGCTCTCAGCACACCCAAGTGACCCTTGGGGTGGCTCCCCGAAAGAGCGCTCCTTCGTTAGTTGCTCCCGAGACGTTTGCGTTGCTAATTTACTTTCTTCGGTAGGGGCATCTATAGCCGCAACTTGCAAAATTGGGCCCTGAAAGGTCCGCCCAAGGACAATGATTAGTTTCTTCCGAGACGTTTGCGTTGCTAATTTACTTTCTTCGGTAGGAGCATCTATAGCCGCAACTTGCAAATTTGGGCCCTGAAAGGTCCGCCCGCGGACAATGATCTGGTGGACCTCAATTTTTTTTCATTTGCAACCACAAATCATATTTCGAAAACAGCTAATACATGCAAACACATCCACGTCGATCATTTTGGATCTCTAGTCCGTGTTGGGCCGGCGGGGCTGTTATAAACATCAAATAAATTGCTGGTACTTAGGATTTTCAACCGTATTGGGCCGGTGGTTTATGACGTTTAGTCCCACCTCATCGAGTGAGGAGCTAGTCGACCGGCTTAAATAGCTGGGTCGTCCAGAAGCGATAAGTTCCAGCCATCAACGATAAATACTACACTATGACTGGAATAAATTCCATTAGTAGAGAGCAGTATAGGCAACTCTCCTTGGCAAGACAAAATACTACAGTACAAATTTGCGTTGTCTTTCAATTTCTCCTAATCTGATCATGCCCCTGAATTTCCTCTTTCATTCAGATGATTGAACTGAAGACAGATATTATGATGCTCCTTCCATGGAAATAGACAGAAAACTAACAGTAGCATCAGCGAAAGTACAAAGCTCACATTAGTTAAACCTTTATGCTGAAAAATCCATTCACCTGCATGTATACAACAAGAGTTGCAGGAATCAGGAAGCTGAGTTGGGAGAATCAGAAAAACAGAATTCAGAGTCACAGCCTCACAGGTGTGGTGCGGGGTCGAGTTGGGACGGCCTGCAGGTAGGCGGTAGGGATCAACCACGACAGAACCCACCGGCGGACGTGGCGTCCCGGCAAGCAGAGGACTGGAGCCCGCCGCCGCCGCCGAGCAGTCTGCTGAAAAATCATGGAGGGCAACGGGGATTCTGGTGGCCATCGCAGGTGGAAGCTTGGGGAATGACATGGCCACTGTTTTTCAACAGAATTTAACTAAGCCTTGCTTGGTTTTCCAACAGATAACTAATACACCAGAGACCACGCAGATCACTGGAAGAAGAGAATTCCTTTATGCACCAAATGGTTTAAGAATAAGACTGTTACCACATTTCAGTTCGAGGGCAGTGTTCCTTACTAATGCGATAGAGACGGCTTACTTTGCACAGGTTAATCAAAAGACAGGCCTACTTTATTTCAAAAAACAAAATAAAAATCTGAGGTCTACAGTTATGTGCATATTATGTTGGTCTAGACGTCTAGTGATTATAATGATTGACGAAGACAAATCTGTTCTTGGACATGTACGGTACGGCTGATGATGTTAGAAATCAGGACAGCTGATTTTCACCACATCGGTGTAGCAGATTGCAATAACAGAGTAAGATGTTAGAAATCAGGACAGCTGATTCTCACCACATCTTCTGATTGAATATCAGTTTAACAGTGTAAGATGACAGTTACAGTTTGCACAACAACAGACAAGTTTCAGAATGGCGAAAATAACAGAGATCGTTTGGGGAACCTCTAATCTTTTCATCACAACAACTCTGCGCTCCCGACTTTATTGAACAACTATGAACCACACCATTTGTTCCTAAATAGAAGACATTTTGGCAGTTCAATTTAAACTATCAAAACCTCTTGTGTTTGAAAACAGAGGTAGTAAATAATTAAATAATATAAATAAACAGCACAGATATAGATTTTTGCGGTAAACAAGATTGCACAATGAAAATTCAATACCGCACTACACACCAGAGCATGCATACAGCTCACACACTAACATGCACGCACATAACAGAATCCAGGTCTGGAGAGTACAAAGAATTAAAACCAAACACACAAGTCATAAGTACATCCAGAAGAGGCACACGAATTACACAAAACAGAAAGGATTCAGATACAATGAGGCGTGAGACTGAAAGAAGATGACAGGGCATCCCTACCGGCAGCTGCCTCTTTATTCAGGATGATAAATGAGTGGGGCAAACACTGACCGGAGCAAGTTTCCAGTTGATGGAGAGTAATCAATCACTTGCTCATGGAGGTGGAGGTAGCAACAGTAGCTCCATATTCTCGGTGTCCATGGCGTGGCTTGTGCTTAAACTCAGTATGGTTGGGGTGCTTTTCAAGTGCTTGTCTCACTTGATCAGGGACGTAGTCACCATTGAGCTCGACACATTTCAACTTGGGAAGGCAGAGGACTCCAGAAATGGACTCCATTTTGGCAAAGGACCACACAATCGTCTCGAGCTTGGGAGCCGCTCCAGTGTCAAATGTAATGTTGGTGATGATGCCGTCATCGACGACCAAAGACTTTAGGATCTTGAACTCTTCATCTTTGAATGTGAGCCCGCTTCCGGCGTATGAATTACTCCGAAGCCTGAGGCAACGCAGAGCTCTAAGCTTGCCAAGGACGCGCATATAATCTTCCCCCAGGTAAGTCTCGCTCAGTGTTATCTTGGTAAGTTGATCAAGCTCTGTAATCCAGATGAGAAGACCACTTCTGATGCCGTTAATGTTTAGGCTCTGAAGAAGTTTCGGAGGTGAGCCTAATGTGACCACCTCCTCTGCACCAAGAGTATCCTTAACTTTGGATGCTTGGTTGATCTGGATTGACAAGGAGCGTAGGCAACCGTGTAATTTTTCAATCTGTTGGAACAAAAGACCCAAGCCACCTTTACTACCACCAAGAATCACGCCTAGTTTCCTCAGCCGCAACAGATGACCAACATCAGTTAAATCATTAACACTGTCGGAAACATCAACATGGGATAGTGTCTCCAATTTTTCCATTCCTTTGATGCCTCTAGGAAAGCGCACTGCCATAAACAAATGCTGAGACCCATCGGAGGTTTTGCCTGGAGACCCTTTCGGGCCAGAAAGAAGATGCTTTAGCATTGGAAGCATGATTGATCTTGTGGCGAATGACTGTACCGCTGTGTGCCGGATGTCTAAGGTCTCCAGACACAGCAGCCTCTCGATTTGCTTGGGTAGTTCAGTGATATCAGTGTTTCTGAGGCTCAAGTACTTCAACAGTATTATTTTACAAATGCTCTTCGAATGCCGCTTCTTTAAGCCTCTGCAACCTTCTAGATCTAGCATCTTCATAAGCTGCCACTGAGATGACTTCGCCAAGTCTGGAAGAAATGCCACAATGCCATCGCCATCAACTGCTTTCACGGAATGATCGGCATGAGTTGTTTGCACCCTAGTTCCCAAAGTTGACATCTCTAGCAATCCTGGTGGTGACTTCATGCACAACACGATGCAATGTAAATGTCTTGATCTTTCCCGCGTCATTGATCTCCACAGGTTGAATGAGACCCCTTGAGAGGAGCGCATCGAAACAGGAACCGGCTTCATCTTCTGCACGATTCTCCCTTGAGGTTATCAGCCCTTCAGCTATCCATCTTGTACATACAGTTGTTCTCCTAATGGGGTCACCTTCTGGGAAGATGGTTACATACAACAAGCAGCTCCTGTACTTGGCAGGCAGGTCATTGTAGGAGATCTTTACCATTTGCTTTGCCACACTTTTGTTTGAGTGCCGACAACCCTGTAAGGTTTTTTCAAAGTGGTCTAACTGTGTTTTACCTCTTCCAGGGTTAACATACAGAAGATGTTGGAACATCTTCATTGCAAAGACATCGGGGTGACATAAGTATAAAATTTCTCGTATATGATATTCAGAGCCTCCAGAACCTTCAACAAGCTCCTTGGTTTTACTGCAGAAAGCGCCAAATAGAGTTTGTGGCTTGAGGATTTTATAGGGGGACTCCACTAAATGAGCATACTCTGTGGTAATGACTATAGCGCTACCAGGAGAGCCATGAGCAGTAACATGTAGCACAGCAGACCTTATTTTATCCCAATCACTCCTATAGACACCTGGAAGAATGATCAAGAATCGTTTACCTTTGAGGAACCCCTCAAGTTTCCTGGTGAGTTGCATTGCCTCATCATCCTCGTCATCACCCAGTGATGTTTCTGTACTCTTCTCCGCTTCCACCCTGGGCACGTCTTCTTGTTCAGCTAGAACTAGAAGGGGCGCCACTTGGTGCAGTATTTCCCGCAGTAATACGACAACAGAACCCACTTTGAACGTGCTGACGCAGGCTTTGCAACTAAATGAGCTGATTTCCTGCTCATGTAGTTTCTTAGCAATATGAACTGTGAAATCCCTATCCGCTCGTCCAGAGTAATCATCCCAGGTCATCAGGAATATCCTTGGGTGTGATTCCCCGTTTGCTACCTCAACAAGAAGTTCCTCCTCAGACAGAAGCACGGACTTGATAGTATCATCAATGATTTTCTGTTCATAAGCCTCTTTGTTCTCAGACGACGAACAATTGACAAGAAGAGCGCGTCTCCGGGCATCTTTCAGCTCGGCTTCTGGTCCGTCGGGGGCTTGTAAGTCGTCATCCATGAATGTAGCGCCGTCCTGGTCAGCAGCCGGTGGCACGGTGATACCGTATCTCAGCTGCCTGTGTCCCACATCATGCGCCTTGACCTTGAGCTCCCGGATCCTCGTCGCAATCCGGTGCCGCTCCGGGATGGTGCGCACATACCGGACGATGTGCTGCAAGTAGCCCAGGAAGCCACTGGCATGGTGGCCAGCGTCTGTGATGCTGTGGATGTAGAGCTCGACGTTGCCCTCGCAATCGCGGGCGAGGCCGACGACCTGCTTCATCCAAGCACGGACATGGCGATCGAGGTGGTGAGCCTCCATGAGGTGGAGAAGCACGCCGTTCATGCACTCCATCTCTTCCTTGATGAACTCCACGTCGCCATGGAGGCTGCCGAGCAGCTTCACCTCGTCGACGAGAATGGCCGTGAGGCGGCCGAGGAGCGAGTCAAGAGCGCCCTGGGCATCCATCTTGCTTGGTTTGGAGGAAGTGGTGTGCACGCCAGTGGAAGCAAAAAGCAAAGGAAATGAGAGACGTTGGATGGAAGTTGTAGTTGAGACTTGAGATTTGGGAACTGCATAGGCAGCAAGAGGCCTCTTTTTGTATTCCAGTTGCAGACGTGCACGTCGACCAAAGAGGTTGCAACTCCAACATGACTGACATTATACTTGGTTTTTGCCCCATTTGCAGCCGGCCATTGGGTGCCTCTTCCAAAGCCCAAACGTTATATATTATCTGTCAGTTTAATTCTTCCAGACTGCTGCATCTCGAGGCTATATCACATGCACACATGTGGTGAATTATCGTTGCGAGGCTATCTATGAGTTCCAACGGTTAGAAAATGGCAATGACTGGTTAGTCAGATCTTGACACGGTTGGTTCGCGTTCATAAGCATCAATCTCGCACTGCGAATCGTGCACATGGTCAAGCCCAGCTTCCGGTGACTCTGAGATTAGTTTAACTACGGTTATCTATGACCTTTTTTATTCTTTATATGCTGCGAGGATCGATGCACTACCAGAAAAACTTGTTTTGCCGACAGCCATATCTATGCCAACGGCCCCTATCGGCATATATGGGCATACCCCGACGGCCCAATAAAAGCCGTCGGCGTATAACCATCTATGCCGACGGGGGCCGTCGGCATAGATAAGCCGTCGGCATTTCTCCGAATATACCGACGGGGGCCCTCGGCATAGAGCAGGCCTTCGGCATATCGCGTGGGCCCGTCTACCCGGGCGGCGACGGCAGTTTGACGGCGTCAGGCTACGCCGACGGGCTAACGGTGACCGTCGGCATAGCTACGCCGACGTCATCGATCCGCCACGTCATCGATCCGCGTCGTTCGCCGGTCCCGTGGGGTGGCATTTCTATGCCGACGACTAGGCCGTCGGCATAGGCCTGGCCCATGGTTTTTGCCGTAGGCGTAGATTTCTAATAATATTTTTATATTTTTTGTATTTTCTCTTGTTATTTTTTATTTTTTTCAATACTAATTTCATTAACTTAAATGTACAGAAAACATATATCGATTGCCCCCCACACGGGCCTTCTTCCGTCGTGTCACGGAGAGGTTAGACGGGACGAGCCGGGTACCTGTGGGGGGTAGCAATGCCGCCAGGTGTTGCGGTGGGCCCTCCTACGGTTGTGGAAACGTGGTGGCAGGCGCAGGCACGCGGCTCCGGGGTGTGCCCCCTCCCCCCTCACGGGCGTCGATGCCGCCGTGCCCCGGAGGGGGGAAACGGCCACGTCGGGCCGACGCAGAGGGAATCTTGGGGTGGGTTGTGCCGGGACTGTGTTGGGGGTGTAGCTATGGCTGGGCTATGACAACAAGGTGAAAAGGTCCACCGGTCAAACTACGTCCAGCGAAAGTTAAAGGGATAGACCCGGCGGTCGTCTGTGTCAGGGTTAGATGGGACGGGGTACCTGGGGGTAGCCGCCAGGTGTTGCGGTGGCCCTCCTACGGTTATATAAGAATGGTGGCAGGCGTAGGCACCCGGCACGCGGCTTGTATGAGGTCCCGGTGCGACGCTCCGGTGGCATTGCTACCCCCCTAGGGCCCCCGTCCCGCCTAACCCTGTAGCGTTTGACCACGGGATCTACCCCTTTGACTTTGCACGAACGGGCTTTGAACAGTAGACGTATCCACCCGGTTGTGTAAGGTCAGCCCATAGGCCCACGGCAACATCTGGCCCGGATGTTGCTCCAAAGTGTTCCTATGGGCTGACCTAACACAACCGGGTGGGGAGGTCCACTGGTCAAAGCCCGTCCGTGTAAAGTCAAAGGGCTAGATCCCGTGGTCAAACGCGACAGGGTTAGGCGGGACGGGGGCACTGGGGGTAGCAATGCCACCGGAGCGTCGCACCGGGCCCTCATACATGCGGGGTGGTGTGGTGGCATGTCCGAAGAGGCGGGACGCGTCTCCGGTGCATGGCCCCCCCTCACGGACGGCGATGACACGGTAGTAGACGTTCTGCGGTAACGATGCGGCGTTAATATTACTAAATACTCGGAGCGCGATAAAATCATGAGTTTTTTTGCACGACGTGGGCACATGTGCTATAGGAAGGATGGTATTTTTTCATAATTTTTGGTGATGGAGAAGTATCCGAAAAATTCCCTCTACGCGGATTGCCCTTCGCGCGTCTACGGCTGTGGCCGGCGGCCTCCGGGGGCTAGCATGCCGCCAAATCTTGCGTAGGCGGCCTCTCACAAGTCTGGAAGTGTTGTGGCAGTTGCAAATGCCCAGCACGCGTGTCCGGGGTGTGCCCCCCCTCACGGACGGCGCCGCCGCCGGCACCTGGAGGGGGGTGTTGGGGAACGTAGTAATTTCAAAAAAATTCCTACGCACATGCAAGATCATGGTGATGCATAGCAACGAGAGGGGAGAGTGTGATCTACGTACCCTTGTAGATCGACAACGGAAGCGTTTGGTTGATGTAGTCGTACGTCTTCACGGCCCGACCGATCAAGCACCGAAACTATGGCACCTCCGAGTTCTAGCACATGTTCAGCTCGATGACGATCCCCGGACTCTGATCCAGCAAAGTGTCGGGGAAGAGTTCCATCAGCACAACGGCGTGGTGACGATCTTGATATACTATTGTCGTAGGGCTTCGCCTAAGCACCGCTACAATATTATCGAGGACTGTGGTGGAAGGGGGCGCCGCACACGACTAAGAATATGATCACGTGGATCAACTTGTGTCTCTAGGGGGTGCCCCTGCCTCCGTATATAAAGGTTCAAAAGGGGGGGTGCGGCCGGCCTAGAGGTGGCGCGCCAGGAGGAGTCCTACTCCCTCCGGGAGTAGGATCCCCCCCCCCTTCCTAGTTGGAATAGGATTCACGGAGGGGGGGGAGAGGAAGGGGGGCCGGCCCCCTCTCCTTGTCCTATTCGGACCAAGGGAGGGGAGGGGCGCGCGGACCATCTTTGGTTGCCTCTTCTCTTTTCCACTAACGCCCACTAAGGCCCATATATCTCCCGGGGGGTTCCGGTAACCTCCCGGTACTCCGGTAAAATCCCGATTTCACTCGGAACACATCCGCTATCCAAATATAGGCTTCCAATATATCAATCTTTATGTCTCGACCATTTCGAGACTCCTCGTCATGTTCGTGATCAAATCCGGGACTCCGAACAACCTTCGGTACATCAAAACGTATAAACTCATAATATAACTGTCATCGAAACCTTAAGCATGCGGACCCTACGAGTTTGAGAACAATGTAGACATGACCGAGACACGTCTCCGGTCAATAACCAATAGCGGGACCTGGATGCCCATATTGGTTCCTACATATTCTACGAAGATCTTTTATCGGTCAGACCGCATAACAACATACGTTGTTCCCTTTGTCATCGGTATGTTACTTGCCCGAGATTCGATCGTCGGTATCCAATACCTAGTTCAATCTCGTTACCGGCAAGTCTCTTTACTCGTTCCGTAATACATCATCCCGCAACTAACTCATTAGTTGCAATGCTTGCAAGGCTTAAGTGATGTGTATTACCGAGAGGGCCCAGAGATACCTCTCCGATGATCGGAGTGACAAATCCTAATCTCGAAATACGTCAACCCAACATGTACCTTTGGAGACACCTGTAGAGCACCTTTATAATCACCCATTTACGTTGTGACATTTGGTAGAACACAAAGTGTTCCTCCGGTACACGGGAGTTACATAATCTCATAGTCATAGGAACATGTATAAGTCATGAAGAAAGCAATAGCAACATACTAAACGATCGGGTGCTAAGCTAATGGAATGGGTCATGTCAATCAGATCATTCAACTAATGATGTGATCCCGTTAATCAAATAACAACTCTTTGTCCATGGTTAGGAAACATAACCATCTTTGATTAACGAGCTAGTCAAGTAGAGGCATACTAGTGACACTCTGTTTGTCTATGTATTCACACATGTATTATGTTTCCGGTTAATACAATTCTAGCATGAATAATAAACTTTTATCATGATATAAGGAAATAAATAATAACTTTATTATTGCCTCTAGGGCATATTTCCTTCAGTCTCCCACTTGCACTAGAGTCAATAATCTAGATTATACAGTAATGATTCTAACACCCATGGAGCCTTGGTGTTGATCATGTTTTGCTCGTGGAAGAGGCTTAGTCAACGGGTCTGCTATATTAAGATTCGTATGTATTTTGCAAATCTCTATGTCTCCCACCTAGACTAGATCCCGGATGGAATTGAAGCGTCTGTTGATGTGCTTGGTTCTCTTGTGAAATCTGGATTCCTTTGCCAAGGCAATTGCACCAGTATTGTCACAAAAGATTTTCATTGGACCCGATGCACTAGGTATGACACCTAGATCGGATATGAACTCCTTCATCCAGACTCCTTCGTTTGATGCTTCCAAAGCAGCTATGTACTCCGCTTCACATGTAGATCCTGCCACGATGCTTTGTTTAGAACTGCACCAACTGACAGCTCCACCGTTTAATGTAAACACGTATCCGGTTTGCGATTTAGAATCGTTTGGATCAGTGTCAAAGCTTGCATCAACGTAACCGTTTACGATGAGCTCTTTGTCACCTCCATATACGAGAAACATATCCTTAGTCCTTTTCAGGTATTTCAGGATGTTCTTGACCGCTGTCCAGTGATCCACTCCTGGATTACTTTGGTACCTCCCTGCTAAACTTATAGCAAGGCACACATCAGGTCTGGTACACAGCATTGCATACATGATAGAGCCTATGGCTGAAGCATAGGGAACATCTTTCATTTTCTCTCTATCTTCTGCAGTGGTCGGGCATTGAGTCTGACTCAACTTCACACCTTGTAACACAGGCAAGAATCCTTTCTTTGCTTGATCCATTTTGAACTTCTTCAAAATCTTGTCAAGGTATGTGTTTTGTGAAAGTCCAATTAAGCGTCTTGATCTATCTCTATAGATCTTTATGCCTAATATGTAAGCAGCTTCACCGAGGTCTTTCATCGAAAAACTCTTATTCAAGTATCCCTTTATGCTATCCAAAAATTCTATATCATTTCCAATCAGTAATATGTCATCCACATGCAATATCAGAAATGCTACAGAGCTCCCACTCACTTTCTTGTAAATACAGGCTTCTCCAAAAGTCTGTATAAAACCAAATGATTTGATCACACTATCAAAGCGTTTATTCCAACTCCGAGAGGCTTGCACCAGTCCATAAATGGATCGCTGGAGCTTGCACACTTTGTTAGCTCCCTTTGGATCGACAAAACCTTCCAGTTGCATCATATACAACTCTTCTTCCAGAAATCCATTCAGGAATGTAGTTTTAACACCCATCTACCAAATTTCATAATCATAAAATGCGGCAATTGCTAACATGATTCGGACAGACTTAAGCATCGCTACGGGTGAGAAGGTCTCATCGTAGTCAACCCCTTGAACTTGTCGAAAACCTTTTGCGACAAGTCGAGCTTTATAGACAGTAATATTACCGTCCGCGTCAGTCTTCTTCTTGAAGATCCATTTATTCTCAATTGCTTGCCGATCAACGGGCAAGTAAACCAAAGTCCATATTTTGTTCTCATACATGGATCCCATCTCAGATTTCATGGCTTCAAGCCATTTTGCGGAATCTGGGCTCACCATCGCTTATTCATAGTTCGTAGGTTCATCATGATCTAGTAGCATGATTTCCAGAACAGGATTACCATACCACTCTGGCGCGGATCTTACTCTGGTTGATCTACGAGGTTCAGTAGTATCTTGTTCTGAAGTTTCATGATCATTATCATTAGCTTCCTCACTAATTGGTGTAGGTGTCGCAGAAACAGGTTTCTGTGATGTACTACTTTCCAATAAGGGAGCAGGTACAGTTACCTCTTCAAGTTCTACTTTCCTCCCACTCACTTCTTTCGAGAGAAACTCCTTCTCTAGAAAGGATCCATTCTTAGCAACCAATGTCTTGCCTTCGGATCTGTGATAGAAGGTGTACCCAACAGTCTCCTTTGGGTATCCTATGAAGACACATTTCTCTGATTTGGGTTTGAGCTTATCAGCTTGAAGCTTTTTCACATAAGCATCGCAGCCCCAAACTTTAAGAAATGACAACTTTGGTTTCTTGCCAAACCATAGTTCATAAGGCATCGTCTCAACGGATTTTGATGGTGCCCTATTTAACGTGAATGCGGTCGTCTCAAAAGCATAACCCCAAAACGATAGCGGTAAATCAGTAAGAGACATCATAGATCGCACCATATTGTTGGGGAACGTTGCAGAAAACAAAAATTTTCCTACTCGTTTCACCAAGATCATCTAGGAGTTCATCTAGCAACGAGTGATTAGATGCATCTACATACCTTTGTAGATCGCGAGCGGAAGCGTTCAAAAGAACGGTGATGATGTAGTCGTACTCGACGTGATCCAAATCACCGATGACCAGCGCCGAACGGACGGCACCTCCGCGTTCAACACACGTACGGAACAGCCACGTCTCCTCCTTCTTGATCCAGCAAGGGAGGGAGGAGAGGTTGAGGGAGATGGCACCAGCAGCAGCACGACGGCGTGGTGTTGATGGAGCTGCAGTACTCCGGCAGAGCTTCGCTAAGCACTATGGAGGTGGAGGAGGTGTTGGGGAGAGAGAAGGAGGCAACCAAAGGCCAAGGCGTTCAGGTATGAAGTCCCTCCTCTCCCCCCACTATATATAGGAGGGCCAAGGGGGGGTGGCC
>NC_041390.1:622492007-622512695 GCF_002162155.2 Triticum dicoccoides | reverse complement strand
CCACATGCTCCACGATGATCTCATCGGATGAACCACGATGTCGAGGATTCTATCAACCCCGTACGCTATTCCCTTTGTCTATCGATATGTTACTTGCCCGAGATTCGATCGTTGGTATCCCAATACCTCGTTCAATCTCGTTACCAGCAAGTCACTTTACTCGTACCGTAATGCATGATCCCGTGACCAGACACTTGGTCACTCTGAGCTCATTATGATGATGCATTACCGAGTGGGCCCAGTGATACCTCTCCGTCATACGGAGTGACAAATCCCAGTCTTGATCCATGTCACCCAACAGACACTTTCGGAGATACCCGTAGTCTACCTTTATAGTCACCCAGTTACGTTGTGACGTTTGGCATACCCAAAGTACTCCTACGGTATCCGGGAGTTACACGATCTCATGGTCTAAGGAAAAGATACTTGACATTGGAAAACTCTAGCAAACGAACTATACGATCTTGTGCTATGTTTAGGATTGGGTCTTGTCCATCACATCATTCTCCCAATGATGTGATCTCGTTATCAATGACATCCAGTGTCCATAGTCAGGAAATCATGACTATCTGTTGATCAACGAGCTAGTCAACTAGAGGCTCACTAGGGACATGTCGGTGTCTGTTATTCACACATGTATTACGATTTCCGGATAACACAATTATAGCATGAATAAAGACAATTATCATGAACAAGGAAATATAATAATAATGCTTTTATTATTGCCTCTAGGGCATATTTCCAACAGTCTCCCACTTGCACTAGAGTCAATAATCTAGTTACATTGTGATGAATCGAACACCCATGGAATTCTGGTGTTGATCATGTTTTGCTCTAGGGAGAGGTTTAGTCAACGGATCTGCTACATTCAGGTCCGTATGTACTTTACAAATCTCTATGTCTCCATCTTAAACATTTTCACGAATGGAGTTGAAGCGACGCTTGATGTGCCTTGTCTTCTTGTGAAACCTGGGCTCCTTGGCAAGTGCAATAGCTCCAGTGTTGTCACAGAAGAGCTTGATCGGCCCCGACGCATTGGGTATGACTCCTAGGTCGGTGATGAACTCCTTCACCCATATTGCTTCATGTGCTGCCTCCGAGGCTGCCATGTACTCCGCTTCACATGTAGATCCCGCCACGACGCTTTGCTTGCAACTGCACCAGCTTACTGCCCCACCATTCAAAATATACACGTATTCGGTTTGTGACTTAGAGTCATCCAGATCTGTGTCGAAGCTAGCGTCGACGTAACCCTTTACGACGAGCTCTTCGTCACCTCCATAAACGAGAAACATTTCCTTAGTCCTTTTCAGGTACTTCAGGATATTCTTGACCGCTGTCCAGTGTTCCTTGCCGGGAACCTTTTGTACCTTCCTACCAAACTTACGGCAAGGTTTACATCAGGTCTGGTACACAGCATGGCATACATAATAGAACCTATGGATGAGGCATAGGGGATGACGCTCATCTCTTCTATATCTTCTGCCGTGGTCGGACATTGAGCTGAGCTCAATTTCATACCTTGCAACACAGGCAAGAACCCCTTCTTGGATTGATCCATATTGAACTTCTTCAATATCTTATCAAGGTATGTGCTTTGTGAAAGACCTATGAGGCGTCTCGATCTATCTATATAGATTTTGATGCCTAATATATAAGCAGCTTCTCCAAGGTCCTTCATTGAAAAACTTTTATTCAAGTAGGCCTTGATGCTGTCCAAGAGTTCTATATCATTTCCCATCAAAAGTATGTCATCTACATATAATATGAGAAATGCTACAAAGCTCCCACTCACTTTCTTGCAAACGCAGGCTTCTCCATAAGTCTGTGTAAACCCAAACGCTTTGATCATCTCATCAAAGCGAATGTTCCAACTCCGAGATGCTTGCACCAGCCCATAAATCGAGCGTTGGAGCTTGCACACTTTGTCAGCATTCTTAGGATCGACAAAACCTTCCGGCTGTATCATATACAATTCTTCCTTAAGGAAACCATTAAGGAATGCCGTTTTGACGTCCATTTGCCATATTTCGCAATCATAGAATGCGGCAATTGCTAACATGATTCGGACAGACTTCAGCTTTGCTACCGGTGAGAAAGTCTCATCGTAGTCAACCCCTTGAACTTGTTGATAACCCTTAGCGACAAGCCGAGCTTTATAGATGGTCACATTACCATCCGCGTCTGTCTTCCTCTTAAAGATCCATTTATTTTCTATGGCTCGCCGCTCAACGGGCAAGTCAGTCAAAGTCCATACTTTGTTTTCATACATGGATCCTATCTCGGATTTCATGGCTTCCAGCCATTTGTCGGAATCCGGGCCCTCCATCGCTTCTTCATAGTTCGAAGGTTCACCGTTGTCTAACAACATGATTTCCAAGACAGGGTTGCCGTACCACTCTGGTGCGGAACGTGTCCTTGTGGACCTTCAAACTTCAGTAGGTGCTTGATCAGAAGTATCTTGATCATTATCATTAACTTCCTCTCTAGTCGGTGCTGGCACCTCAGGAACATTTTCTTGAGTTACGCCATTTTCCGGTTCAAGAGGTAATACTTCATCAAGCTCTACTTTCCTCCCACTTACTTCTTTCGAGAGAAACTCTTTCTCCAGAAAGGACCCATTCTTGGCAACAAAGATCTTGCCTTCGGATCTGAGGTAGAAGGTGTACCCAATAGTTTCTTTTGGGTATCCTATGAAGACGCATTTTTCCGACTTGGGTTCGAGCTTTTCAGGTTGAAGTTTCCTGACATAAGCATCGCATCCCCAAACTTTTAGAAACGACAGCTTAGGTTTCTTCCCAAACCATAATTCATACGGTGTCGTCTCAACGGATTTCGACGGAGCCCTATTTAAAGTGAATGCGGCAGTCTCTAAAGCATAGCCCCAAAAAGAAAGCGGTAAATCGGTAAGAGACATCATAGATCGCACCATATCTAACAGAGTGCGATTACGACGTTCGGACACACCATTACGCTGAGGTGTTCCAGGCGGCGTGAGTTGTGAAACTATTCCACATTTTCTTAAGTGTGCCCCAAACTCGTGACTCAAGTATTCTCCTCCACGATCTGATCGTAGAAACTTGATTTTCCTGTCACGTTGATTTTCAACCTCACTCTAAAATTCCTTGAACTTTTCAAAGGTTTCAGACTTGTGTTTCATTAAGTAGATATACCCATACCTACTTAAATCATCCGTGAGGGTGAGAACATAACGATAGCCACCGCGAGCCTCAACACTCATCGGACCGCACACATCAGTATGTATGATTTCCAATAAGTCGGTTGCTCGCTCCATTGTTCCTGAGAACGGAGTCTTGGTCATTTTACCCATAAGGCATGGTTCGCACGTGTCAAATGATTCATAATCAAGAGACTCTAAAAGTCCATCAGCATGGAGCTTCTTCATGCGTTTGACACCTATGTGACCAAGGCGGCAGTGCCACAAGTATGTGGGACTATCATTATCAACCTTACTTCTTTTGGTACTCACATTATGAACATGTGTAGCATCACGTTCGAGATTCATAAAGAATAAACCGTTCACCATAGGAGCATGACCATAAAACATATCTCTCATAAAAATGGAACAACCATTATTCTCAGATTTAAAAGAGTAGCCATCTCGAATTAAACGAGATCCCGATACAATGTGCATGCTCAAAGCTGGCACTAAATAACAATTATTAAGGTTTAAAACTAATCCCGAAGGGAGATGCAGAGGTAGCATGCCGACGGCGATCACATTGACCTTGGAACCATTCCTGACGCGCATCGTCACCTCGTCCTTTGCCAGTTTCCGCTTATTCCGCAGCCCCTGCTTTGAGTTACAAATGTGAGCAACTGCACCGGTATCAAATACCCAGGAGCCACTACGGGCACTAGTAAGGTACACATCAATTACATGTATATCACATATACCTTTTGTTTTGTCGGCCTTCTTATCCGCTAAGTACTTAGGGCAGTTCCGCTTCCAGTGACCGCTTCCCTTGCAATAAAAGCACTCAGTCTCGGGCTTGGGTCCATTCTTTGGCTTCTTCCCGGCAGCTTGCTTGCCGAGCGCGGCAACCTCCTTGCCGTCCTTCTTGAAGTTATTTTTACCCTTGCCTTTCTTGAACTTAGTGGTTTTATTGACCATCAACACTTGATGTTCCTTCCTGACTTCTACCTCTGCTGATTTCAGCATAGCAAATACTTCAGGAATGGTCTTTTCCATCCCCTGCATATTGAAGTTCATCACAAAGCTCTTGTAGCTTGGTGGAAGCGACTGGAGGATTCTGCCAATGACCGCATCATCCGGGAGATTAACTCCCAGCTAAGTCAAGCGGTTATGCAACCCAGACATAGTGAGTATGTGCTCACTGACAGAACTGTTTTCCTCCATCTTACAGCTGAAGAATTTGTCGGAGACTTCATATCTCTCGACCCGGGCATGAGCTTGGAAAACCATTTTCAGCTCTTCGAACATCTCATATGCTCCATGTCTCTCAAAACGCTTTTGGAGCCCCGGCTCTAGGCTGTAAAGCATGCCGCACTGAACAAGGGAGTAGTCATCGAAACGTGCCTGCCAAGCGTTCATAACATCTTGTTCTGCAGGGAGAACGTGTGCGTCACCAAGCGGTGCTTGTAGGACATAATCTTTCTTGGCAGCTATGAGGATGATCCTCAGGTTCCGGACCCAGTCCGTATAGTTGCTGCCATCGTCTTTCAGCTTAGTTTTCTCTAGGAACGCGTTGAAGTTGAGGACTACGTTGGCCATTTGATCTACAAGACATATTGCAAAGATTTTAGACTAAGTTCATGATAATTAAGTTCAACTAATCAAATTATTAGTGAACTCCCACTTAGATTAGACATCCCTCTAGTCATCTAAGTATTACATGATCCGAGTTAAACTAGACCGTGTCCGATCTTCACGTGAGACGGACTAGTCAACATCGGTGAACATCTTTATGTTGATCGTATCTTCTATACGACTCATGCTCGACCTTTCGGTCTTCCGTGTTCCGAGGCCATGTTTGTACATGCTAGGCTCGTCAAGTCAACCTAAGTGTTTGCATGTGTAAATCTGTCTTACACCCGTTGTATTTGAACGTCTGAATAAAACACCCGATCATCACGTGGTGTTTTGAAACAGCGAACTGTCGCAACGGTGCACAGTTAGGGGGAACACTTCTTGAATTTATTGTGAGGGATCATCTTATTTACTACCGTCGTTCTAAGTAAACAAGATGCAAAACATGATAAACATCACATGCAATCAAATAATAAACGTGACATGATATGGCCAATACCACATAGCTCCTTTGATCTCCATCTTGGGGCTCCATGATCATCTTGTCACCGGCTTGACACCATGATCTCCATCATCGTGTCTCCATGAAGTTGCTCGCCAACTATTACTTCTACTACTATGGCTAACGCGTTTAGCAATAAAGTAAAGTAATTTACATGGCGTTTCTCGATGACACGCAGGTCATTAAAAGAATAAAGACAACTCCTATGGCTCCTGCCGGTTGTCATACTCATCGACATGCAAGTCGTGAATCCTATTACAATAGCATGAACATCTCATACATCACATATAGATCATTCATCATTCATCACAACTTTGGCCATATCATATCACAAACCACTTGCTGCAAAAACAAGTTAGACGTCCTCTAATTGTTGTTGCAAGTTTTACGTGGCTGAATTAGGGTTCTAGCAAGAACGTTTTCTTACCTACGTTAAAGCCACAACATGATTTGTTAACTTCTATTTACCCTTCATAAGGACCCTGTTCATCGATTCCGCTCCAACTAAAGTAGGAGAGACAGACACCCGCCAGCCACCTTATGCAACTAGTGCATGTTAGTCGGTGGAACCGGTCTCACGTAAGCGTACGTGTAAGGTTGGTCCGGGCCGCTTCATCCCACAATACCGCTGAAGCAAGAAAGGACTAGTAACGGCAAGAAAGTTGACAAATCTACGCCCACAACAAATTGTGTTCTACTCGCGCAAGAAGAACTACGCATAGACCTAGCTCATGATGCCACTGTTGGGGAACGTTGCAGAAAACAAAAATTTTCCTACTCGTTTCACCAAGATCATCTAGGAGTTCATCTAGCAACGAGTGATTATATGCATCTACATACCTTTGTAGATCGCGAGCGGAAGCGTTCAAAAGAACGGTGATGATGTAGTCGTACTCGACGTGATCCAAATCACCGATGACCAGCGCCGAACGGACGGCACCTCCGCGTTCAACACACGTACGGAACAGCCACGTCTCCTCCTTCTTGATCCAGCAAGGGAGGGAGGAGAGGTTGAGGGAGATGGCACCAGCAGCAGCACGACGGCGTGGTGTTGATGGAGCTGCAGTACTCCGGCAGAGCTTCGCTAAGCACTATGGAGGTGGAGGAGGTGTTGGGGAGAGAGAAGGAGGCAACCAAAGGCCAAGGCGTTCAGGTATGAAGTCCCTCCTCTCCCCCCACTATATATAGGAGGGCCAAGGGGGGGTGGCCGGCCCTAGGAGATCCAATCTCCTAGGGATGCGGCGGCCAAGGGGGGTTTCCCTCCCCCCCAAGGCACCTAGGAGGTGCCTTCCCCTCCTAGGACTCTTTCCCCCTCAAACCCTAGGCGCATGGGCCTATGTGGGGCTGGTGCCCTTGGCCCATTAGGCCAAGGCGCACCCCCTACAGCCCATGTGGCCCTCCCGGGACAGGTGGACCCACCCGGTTGACCCCCGGGACCCTTCCGGTGGTCCCGGTACAATACCGATAACCCCGAAACTTGTCCCGATGCCCGAAACAGGACTTCCCATATATAAATCTTTACCTCCGGACCATTCCGGAACTCCTCGTGACGTCCGGGATCTCATCCGGGACTCCGAACAACATTCGGGTTACTGCATATACATATCCCTACAATCCTAGCGTAACTAAACCTTAAGTGTGTAGACCCTACGGGTTCGGGAGACAAGCAGACATGACCGAGACGACTCTCCGGTCAATAACCAACAGCGGGATCTGGATACCCATGTTGGCTCCCACATGCTCCACGATGATCTCATCGGATGAACCACGATGTCGAGGATTCTATCAACCCCGTACGCTATTCCCTTTGTCTATCGATATGTTACTTGCCCGAGATTCGATCGTTGGTATCCCAATACCTCGTTCAATCTCGTTACCAGCAAGTCACTTTACTCGTACCGTAATGCATGATCCCGTGACCAGACACTTGGTCACTCTGAGCTCATTATGATGATGCATTACCGAGTGGGCCCAGTGATACCTCTCCGTCATACGGAGTGACAAATCCCAGTCTTGATCCATGTCACCCAACAGACACTTTCGGAGATACCCGTAGTCTACCTTTATAGTCACCCAGTTACGTTGTGACGTTTGGCATACCCAAAGCACTCCTACGGTATCCAGGAGTTACACGATCTCATGGTCTAAGGAAAAGATACTTGACATTGGAAAACTCTAGCAAACGAACTATACGATCTTGTGCTATGTTTAGGATTGGGTCTTGTCCATCACATCATTCTCCCAATGATGTGATCTCGTTATCAATGACATCCAGTGTCCATAGTCAGGAAATCATGACTATCTGTTGATCAACGAGCTAGTCAACTAGAGGCTCACTAGGGACATGTCGGTGTCTGTTATTCACACATGTATTACGATTTCCGGATAACACAATTATAGCATGAATAAAGACAATTATCATGAACAAGGAAATATAATAATAATGCTTTTATTATTGCCTCTAGGGCATATTTCCAACACATATCTAGTAAAGTACGATTACGACGTTCGGACACACCATTACGCTGTGGTGTTCCGGGTGGCGTGAGTTGCGAAACTATTCTGCATTGTTTCAAATGAACACCAAACTCGTAACTCAAATATTCTCCTCCACGATCAGATCGTAGAAATTTTATTTTCTTGTTACGATGATTTTCAACTTCACTCTGAAATTCTTTGAACTTTTCAAATGTTTCAGACGTACGTTTCATTAAGTAGATATACCCATATCTGCTTAAGTCATTTGTGAAGGTGAGAAAATAACGATATCCGCCACGAGCCTCAATATTCATCGGACCACATACATCTGTATGTATGATTTCCAAAAAATCTGTTGCTCTCTCCATAGTACCGGAGAACGATGTTTTAGTCATCTTGCCCATGAGGCACGGTTCGCAAGTACCAAGCGATTCATAATCAAGTGGTTCCAAAAGTCCATCAGTATGGAGTTTCTTCATGCGCTTTATACCGATATGATCTAAACGGCAGTGCCACAAATAAGTTGCACTATCATTATCAACTCTGCATCTTTTGGCTTCAACATTATGAATATGTGTGTTACTACTATCGAGATTCATCAAAAATAGACCACTCTTCAAAGGTGCATGACCATAAAAGATATTACTCATATAAATAGAACAACCATTATTCTCCGATTTAAATGAATAACTGTCTCGCATTAAACAAGATCCAGATATAATGTTCATGCTCAACGCTGGCACCAAATAACAATTATTTAGGTCTAATACTAACCCCGAAGGTAGATGTAGAGGTAGCGTGCCGACCGCGATCACATCGACTTTGGAACCATTTCCTACACGCATCATCACCTCGTCCTTTGTCAGTGTTCGCTTAATCCGTAGTCCCTGTTTTGAGTTGCAAATATTAGCAACAGAACCAGTATCAAATACCCAGGTGCTACTGCGAGCTCTAGTAAGGTACACATCAATAACATGTATATCACATATACCTTTGTTCACCTTGCCATCCTTCTTATCCGCCAAATACTTGGGGCAGTTCCGCTTCCAGTGACCAGTCTGCTTGCAGTAGAAGCACTCAGTTTCAGGCTTAGGTCCAGACTTGGGTTTCTTCTCTTGAGCAGCAACTTGCTTGCTGTTCTGCTTGAAGTTCCCCTTCTTCTTCCCTTTGCCCTTTTTCTTGAAACTAGTGGTCTTGTTGACCATCAACACTTGATGCTCCTTTTTGATTTCTACCTCCGCAGCTTTCAGCATTGCGAAGAGCTCGGGAATAGTCTTATTCATTCCTTGCATATTATAGTTCATCACGAAGCTCTTGTAGCTTGGTGGCAGTGATTGGAGAATTCTGTCGATAACGCAATCATCTGGAAGATTAACTCCCATCTGAATCAAGTGATTATTATACCCAGACATTTTGAGTATATGCTCACTGACAGAACTGTTCTCCTCCATCTTGCAGCTATAGAACTTATTGGAGACTTCATATCTCTCAATCCGGGCATTTGCTTGGAATATTAACTTCAACTCCTGGAACATCTCATATGCTCCATGACGTTCAAAACATCGTTGAAGTCCCGATTCTAAGCCGTAAAGCATGGCACACTGAACTATTGAGTAGTCATCAGCTTTGCTCTGCCAAACGTTCATAACATCTGGTGTTGCTCCAGCAGCAGGCCTGGCACCCAGCGGTGCTTCCAGGACGTAATTCTTCTGTGCAGCAATGAGGATAATCCTCAAGTTACGGACCCAGTCCGTGTAATTGCTACCATCATCTTTCAACTTTGCTTTCTCAAGGAACGCATTAAAATTCAACGGAACAACAGCACGGGCCATCTATCTACAATCAAACATGCATAAGCAAGATACTATCAGGTACTAAGTTCATGATAAATTTAAGTTCAATTAATCAAATTACTTAAAGAACTCCCACTTAGATAGACATCCCTCTAATATTCTAAGTGATCACGTGATCCAAATCAACTAAACCATAACCGATCATCACGTGAAATGGAGTAGTTTTCAATGGTTAACATCGCTATGTTGATCATATCTACTATATGATTCACGCTCGATCTTTCGATCTCAGTGTTCCGAGGCCATATCTACATATGCTAGGCTTGTCAAGTTTAACCTGAGTATTCTGCGTGTGCAAAACTGGCTTGCACCCGTTGTAGATGGACGTAGAGCTTATCACACCCGATCATCACGTGGTGCCTGGGCACGATGAACTTTGGCAACGGTGCATACTTAGGGAGAACACTTTTATCTTGATAATTTAGTGAGAGATCATCTTATAATGCTACCGTCAATCAAAGCAAGATAAGATGCATAAAATATAAACATCACATGCAATCAATATAAGTGATATGATATGGCCATCATCATCTTGTGCCTGTGATCTCCATCTCCGAAGCACCATTATGATCACCATCGTCACCGGCGCGACACCTTGATCTCCATCGTAGCATCGTTGTCGTCTCGCCAATCTCATGCTTCCACGACTATCACTACCGCTTGGTGATAAAGTAAAGCATTACAGCGCGATTGCATTGCATACAATAAAGCGACAACCATATGGCTCCTGCCAGTTGCCGATAACTCGGTTACAAAACATGATCATCTCATACAATAAAATTTAGCATCATGTCTTGACCATATCACATCACAACATGCCCTGCAAAAACAAGTTAGACGTCCTCTACTTTGTTGTTGCAAGTTTTATGTGGCTGCTACGGGGTTAAGCAAGAACCAATCTTACCTACGCATCAAAACCACAACGATAGTTTGTGAAGTTGGTGCTGTTTTAACCTTCGCAAGGACCGGGCGTAGCCACACTCGGTTCAACTAAAGTTGGAGAAATTGTCACCCGCAAGCCACCTATGTGCAAAGCACGTCGGGAGAGCTGGTCTCGCGTAAGCGTACGCGTAATGTCGGTCAGGGCCGCTTCATCCAACAATACCGCCGAAGAAAAGTATGACATGCTGGTAAGCAGTATGACTTATATCGCCCACCACTCACTTGTGTTCTACTCGTGCATATAAGATCAACATATAAAACCTAGACTCGAATGCCACTGTTGGGGAACGTAGTAATTTCAAAAAATTTCCTACGCACACGCAAGATCATGGTGATGCATAGCAACGAGAGGGGAGAGTGTGATCTACGTACCCTTGTAGATCGACAACGGAAGCGTTTGGTTGATGTAGTCGTACGTCTTCACTGCCCGACCGATCAAGCACCGAAACTACGGCACCTCCGAGTTCTAGCACACGTTCAGCTCGATGACGATCCCCGGACTCCGATCCAGCAAAGTGTCGGGGAAGAGTTCCGTCAGCACGACGGCGTGGTGACGATCTTGATGTACTACTATCGCAGGGCTTCGCCTAAGCACCGCTACAATATTATCGAGGACTATGGTGGAAGGGGGCGCCGCACACGGCTAAGAATATGATCACGTGGATCAACTTGTGTCTCTAGGGGTGCCCCTGCCTCCGTATATAAAGGTTCAAAAGGGGGTTGCGGCCGGCCTAGAGGTGGCGCGCCAGGAGGAGTCCTACTCCCTCCGGGAGTAGGATTCCCCCCCTTTCCTAGTTGGAATAGGATTCGCGGAGGGGGGGGGGAAGAGGAAGGGGGGCCGGCCCCCTCTCCTTGTCCTATTTGGACCAAGGGAGGGGAGGGGCGCGCGGCCATCTCTGGTTGCCTCTTCTCTTTTCCACTAAGGCCCACTAAGGCCCATATATCTCCCGGGGGGTTCCGGTAACCTCCCGGTACTCCGGTAAAATCCCGATTTCACTCGGAACACTTCCGATATCCAAATATAGGCTTCCAATATATCAATCTTTATGTCTCGACCATTTCGAGACTCCTCGTCATGTCCGTGATCACATCCGGGACTCCGAACAACCTTCGGTACATCAAAACGTATAAACTCATAATATAACTGTCATCGAAACATTAAGCGTGCGGACCCTACGGGTTCGAGAACAATGTAGACATGGCCGAGACACGTCTCCAGTCAATAACCAATAGCGGGACCTGGATGCCCATATTGGTTCCTACATATTCTACGAAGATCTTTTATCGGTCAGACCGCATAACAACATACGTTGTTCCCTTTGTCATCGGTATGTTACTTGCCCGAGATTCGATCGTCAGTATCCAATACCTAGTTCAATCTCGTTACCGGCAAGTCTCTTTACTCGTTCCGTAATACATCATCCCGCAACTAACTCATTAGTTGCAATGCTTGCAAGGCTTAAGTGATGTGTATTACCGAGAGGGCCCAGAGATACCTCTCCGATGATCGGAGTGACAAATTCTAATCTCGAAATACGTCAACCCAACATGTACCTTTGGAGACACCTGTAGAGCACGTTTATAATCACCCAGTTACGTTGTGACGTTTGGTAGAACACAAAGTGTTCCTCCGGTACACGGGAGTTACATAATCTCATAGTCATAGGAACATGTATAAGTCATGAAGAAAGCAATAGCAACATACTAAACGATCGGGTGCTAAGCTAATGGAATGGGTCATGTCAATCATATCATTCAACTAATGATTAATGATGTGATCCCGTTAATCAAATAACAACTCTTTGTCCATGGTTAGGAAACATAACCATCTTTGATTAACGAGCTAGTCAAGTAGAGGCATACTAGTGACACTCTGTTTGTCTATGTATTCACACATGTATTATGTTTCCGGTTAATACAATTCTAGCATGAATAATAAACTTTTATCATGATATAAGGAACTAAATAATAACTTTATTATTGCCTCTAGGGCATATTTCCTTCAGGGGGAAACGGACGCGTGGGGTCTACACGGAGGGAATCTTGCTGTGGGTCTGGCCCGGATGTTGCTCCAAAGTGTTCCTATGGGCTGACCTAACACAACCGGGTGGGGAGGTCCACTGGTCAAAGCCCGTTCGTGCAAAGTCAAAGGGCTAGATCCCGTGGTCAAACGCTACAGGGTTAGGCGGGACGGGAGCACTGGGGTAGCAATGCCCCCGGAGCGTCGCACCGGGCCCTCATACATGCGGCGTGGTGTGGTGGCATGTCCAAAGAGGCGGGACGCGTCTCCGGGGCGTGCCCCCCCCCTCACGGACGGCGATGACACAGTAGTAGACGTTCTGCGGTAACGATGCGGCGTCAATATTACTAAATACTCGGAGCGCGATAAAATCATGAGTTTTTTTTGCATGACGTGGGCACATGTGCTATAGGAATGATGGTATTTTTTCATAATTTTTGGTGATGGAGAAGTATCCGAAAAATTCCCTCTACGCGGATTGCCCTTCGCGCGTCTACGGCTGTGGCCGGCGGCCTCCGGGGGCTAGCATACCGCCAAATCTTGCGTAGGCGGCCTCTCACAAGTCTGGAAGTGTTGTGGCGGTTGCAAACGCCCGGCACGCGTGTCGGGGGTGTGCCTCCCCTCACGGACGGCGCCGTCGCCGGCACTTGGAGGGGGGAAACGGGCGCGTGGGGTCTACACGGAGGGGATCTTGCTGTGGGTCTAGCCCTGATGTTGCTCCAAAGTGTTCCTATGGGCTGACCTAACACAACCGGGTGGAGAGGTCCACTGGTCAAAGCTCGTCCGTGCAAAGTCAAAGGGCTAGATCCCGTGGTCAAACGCTACAGGGTTAGGCGGGACGGGGGCACTGGGGGTAGCAATGCCACCGGAGCGTCGCATCGGGCTCTCATACATGCGGGGTGGTGTGGTGGCATGTCCGAAGAGGCGGAACGCGTCTCTGGGACGTGGCCCCCCCTCACGGACGACGATGACACGGTAGTAGACGTTCTGCGGTAACGATGCGGTGTCAATATTACTAAATACTCGGAGCGCGATAAAATCATGAGTTTTTTTGCATGACGTGGGCACATGTGCTATAGTAACGATGGTATTTTTTCATAATTTTTAGTAACGACGTGGGCACCAGTGCTGATGAGCTTTGAGGAGTTTGTGGCACAGAATGCTGGCCCCTCGCCGGTTAGTTCATCCCCAATCTTTTCACCCAAAGCATGTCATGCCTTTCAACACAGTCATATATCCCGTGCATATGTGTTTTCAACATCCAGGGAACAGGTGGATCTACCATTGGCGGTGGTCTTCGCAGCACTCCGGAGACACGGAGCCCGACCACTCCGATCCACGGAGGCGGAGGCGGAGGTGGAGGCGGTCTTGGCGGTAGCGCTGCCGCTAGCAGTGACGACCTGGGCTTCGGCGGTCTTGGCGGTGACGACCTCTGTGGTGCTCGATGTCCTGGCGCTTAAGCCTTTGGGTCACATTGTGGCGGTCTTGGTGGTGATGATACTTATATGCTTGTGATGTTTCTTATTGTTGTTTGTGAGATTCTTATATGCTTGGTGGTGATGATACTTATATGTTTATGCTTTGCGATGCTTCTTATGATGTGTGATGATGAATTTGTTGTGTGATGTTGCTGGGTTAGCTGTTATGTGATGCATATATTTGTTGTGTGATGCTGTATATATTCAAATGAATTGAGCTGAAACAAAACAGAAAAAAGAAAAAAATAGACAAAAACTATGCCGACGGCTAGGCCGTCGGCATAGAGCTGCCGTGAGCTCCAAGTGGCTGCCACGTGGCAGGTCTATGCCGACGGCCTAGCCGTCGGCATAGTTTCAAACTAAGCCGACGGCTAGGCCGTCGGCATAGGCCTGCTCCAGGAGCTCCCAGTGGCTGCCACGTGGCAGGTCTATGCCGACGGTCTAGCCGTCGGCATAGTTTCAAACTAAGCCGACAGCTAGGCCGTCGGCATAGACCCGCTCCAGGGGTGACGCCTGCTCTCCACGTGGCACGTCTATGCCGATGGCCTAGCCGTCGGCTTAGTTTGAAACTATGCCGACGTCTATGCCGACGGCCTAGCCGTTGGCTTAGTTTGCCACGTGTCGAGCATGTGTTGGTCAACACTTGACGGCGGCCGCCGTTAGGCGATAACGTTGCCGACGGCCAGGGCCATCGGCATAGATGTACGGACACCGTCGGGATAGGTCCTATGCCAACGGCAATTCCTGGCTACGCCGACGGATATGTTGCCGACGGCCCTATGCCGACGGGGGCCGTCGGCATAGGCCTGTCTCGACGGCCATTCAGGGCTATGCCGACGGCCCTGGCCGTCGGCATAGGGTGCGATTCCGGTAGTGATGGGTATGCGGGTGGAAGCCATTATGATTTCTACACGAAAGACATAGGATTCTTCTCAGTTTCACATGAATGGCCGCATGAATTTCACTCGATAGGATTTCACAGGATTCTATTGAGAAAGAACATCACCTTGTTCGACCGATGTAAAGTTATGAGTACATGGGTGTGATTAATTGGAAAAATAATCACATAGCGTGAAATGGGTTTCACTGGTCGGTGTAGATTGAATGGCAAATTCGTCCAACAAAATGCACGGTTCGAGCTCTTGTGCATCTGAATTGATTCTCTATATCAATGCGGTCTTGATAGCAGAAGGGTTTGACCAGAGAAGCTATGGTGCAGCGATCATCTGTGAGTTTGGGTGTGCACTTCACCACCTTTTCGTTCTGATCAGGAAGACAACTCTTCGTCCTCCATGTGACCGAAAAGATGTTGTTCGTCCACTGGGTGGCCGAACAGATGCTCTTTGCCCAGAGCGAGATCGAAGACAACCTCTTTGTCCCGAAGGAGAAGGAAGACACGCTCTTCGTCATTGACAGGACCGACGGGGTGTTAGAATTTAAATATTTTTAAATAGGGATATAGTTTCAAGATTTTGTAGAAGAAATGTTTAAAAAATCCTAGAAAAAGCTACCAACATAGTATTGTGTTAGTGATAGTTTTTCCTACAAACTTGATCGAACTTTGCATTGTTTGACTTGAGCCAAAAGCCCTTTGAGAATGGAGGGAGTACACCTCTTCCAACAAACATCTCGAGTTCTTTAATGTAGACAATCTAGGGCAGGCAAGAGCGCCTAGGCCTACCATGCCCCTACCACCACGGGCCACGGTTCATGAAGCTCAAAAATAAAATAAAACTGGAAGTACATTGTAAAGTCATCATATAACTAAGAACAAACTTGTTCATGGTTCATGACCCTGCTATGTCTTACGTTCATAACTTGATATATAGTAAAATGTTTCCTCTGGATGTTTGTGGCCCTATGGCCCACAATTTTGAAAAATATTTTCTGATTTTTCACGTTTTCTAACTCTGGGTCATGGTTTTACGGGGCTACTACACTACAAGAAATATGTCAACTTATGACCTTCTATCAGTGACCCTCGAAGAATTGGTCATAAATCTATGACCATTTTAGAACAATTGGTCAAAAGTTGTTCAAGGGGCTCCAAACCCTGAACCATTGCGACCATTTTGGTTAGAAAGGTCGTAATTTCCTTACACGAAATGGTCACAAAGCAAACGGTGCTAGTCCGCTGCCTTATTTCTAGCTGATCATGACCAATATAGATGGTCATAGCCTTGTAGATTGTGGTGGGTTGTGGTGACTAGGCGCCATCTCATCAGTTTTGCCTATGTGTCATGTCCATGTGGCAGTTTTTGCCCTAGGTTGTGAAGCAACCTATATTTCTATCATTCCCAAAATTCCCAAAAAAATCTCATAAATTCTTTGGGTCATATCTTCATCAAATATGTAAAAATCCCTCCTTGCCTAGTTCAAAACTAATTCAACAATATTCATTTTCCTATTATGTTCACAACAACACTTTATGAAGGAAGTGTTATTTATATATTCTTGATTGCCCTAGGAATTTTTGGGCACTCTTTCCTATCCAAATCATTACCGCATGACAAAATTCAGCTCCATTTGCCTAGCAAATCTTCCTCGGCAAATTTCCAAAGTTTTTGTCCACCTAGAAGCATTGTGAAGGAAGTACCTTTTTTATATCTCTAAATGACATGAAATTTATACAATTCCTTCATATGCCCAAATTATCACCCTCATCCAAATTGCAGCTCAGTCAAATCATCTATGCGAGCCCAGGTTCAATTTATATTTTATGGCCAAATTGGCACGTTGCAAAGCAAGTGTTATATAGACTCCTCCTATTACCCTCAAACTTTTCGGGCACTCTTCCATACCCAAATCATTGCCACATGATAATATTCAGCTCAATTTTCCTAGTAAATCTTTCTCGGGAAATTTCCAAAGTTTCTACCTCGAGAGAAGCTTTGTGAAGTAAGTACTAGCTAGGCTTACCCAAATTATCTGAAAATTTACCAGCGCATGACCATACCTAAGTAACTTACCTACACCAATTTTGAGCTCATTTTATTCATCCAATCTCTCTCACAAGTTTTCCCAAGTTTCTGTCCATAGAAGAGCATTGTGAAGGATGTACCACTTTGGCATGTCCAAATGGTATCCATTTTCTACAGTGCTTTCCTATGCCCAAATAACCATCCTCCACCAAATGCCAGCTCAATCCATTCATTATTTTGAGCCCAGCTTCAACATTCATATTTTTGTCCAGCGTGGTACTTTGCAAAGAAAGTACCACCTAGGATCCTCCTTTTGATATAAAAATTTGTGAAGACATTCTCCTTAGTAGATGATCATCCTCAGCCAAAACTCACGCCCATTGGCCATGTGCATTTCCCGTACCGCTAATCAAACACTTGGCTGCTTATTCATGTTTGAGCATCGATCGGTCTCCTCATGAGAATCTTATGTTGTGATTTTCTTCCTAGCACCTACCTGGGGAGTGCCCAACCCACTAGACATGCCTAGGCCGCCCAGAACACATGGCAACGCCCCGGTCACGCGGTGACCACGCGGCGGGCATGCGACCTTACGCGCTCTAGAGTTGGGGCCCTCGCCCACCGTCCAAACCTCGATGTCTCTCCATCAAACCATGTATTTCTGATTAAATAGATACTTATTTACCTAGAAATGATTTTTGAAAAAAATAAAGAGCAAACTATGACGCAGCTGCAGTTCAAATTTAACCCGCTTCCAACTGAATTGACGGGAATTTGTCTTTTTCACCAGAGGTGGATCAAAAATTTTGACACCCAACCATTTTGTCAATTATGCATTAAATATGGCCTAGTATTTTAGAAAATTGATTTGGTCCAATTTTGCAACAAATATATGGTAGGTCTTTCACAAAAAAAACTCATTTCACGCACTCGGAAAATGGAAAATGGTTTTTTCGTCCAAAGAAAATGAAAACTTCCTTAGGCAACATTGTTTTCCATTTCAATATGCACCCTTGTGCACAATAGGAGATCATTTGAACAAACTATGCCATGAATGTGGGCATAGGATTGATCATTTGGCTTGAAAGCCATTAATCTTCACGCATGATAGCTCATTTCTGATAACACTTTTTTAAAAGAATTGTCGTATTACAAGTTTATTATTTTTCCTGGTAACTTGGTCATATATAATGACACAATGCGAAAGTTTTCCAATTTTTTGATTTTTTTTGAATTTTTTATGCCCGTTTCAAAATGCGGTCAAAACGGCGGGAATGACCGTTCCTAGCTAGTGGTTGAATATTGGAATTTTTTTGGTGTTTCTCTGATTAAATAGATACTTATGTACCTAGAAATGATTTTTGGAAAAAATAAAGAGCAAACTACAAGGCAGCTACAGTTCAAATTTGACCCACTTCCAACTGAATCGGTGGAAGTTTGTCTTTTTCACCAGAGGTGGATCAAAACTTTTGACACCCACCATTTGGTCAATTGTGCATTAAATATGTCCTATTATTTTATAAAATTGATTTGGTCCAATTTTGCAACAATTATTTGGGAGGTCCTTCACAAAAAACCCTCCTTTTGGGCACTCAAAAAATGGAAAATGGTTTTTTCGTCCAAAGAAAATGAAAACATCCTTAGGCAACATTGTTTGCCATTCCAATATGCACCCTTGTGCACAATAGGAGATCATTTGAACAAACTATGCCATGAATGTGGGCATAGGATTGATCATTTGGCTTGAAAGCCATGAATCTTCACGCATGATAGCTCATTTCTGATAACACTTTTTTAAAAGAATTGCCGTATTACAAGTTTATTATTTTTCCTGGTAACTTGATCATATATAATGACACAATGCGAAAGTTTTCCAATTTTTTGATTTTTTTTGAATTTTTTTGCCCGTTTCAAAATGCGGTCAAAACGGCGGGAATGACCGTTCCTAGCTAGTGGTTGAATCTTGGAATTTTTTGGTGTTTCTCTAATTAAATAGATACTTATGTACCTAGAAATGATTTTTGGAAAAAATAAAGAGCAAACTACAAGGCAGCTACAGTTCAAATTTGACCCACTTCCAGCTGAATCGGTGGAAGTTTGTCTTTTTCACCAGAGGTGGATCAAAACTTTTGACACCCAACCATTTGGTCAATTGTGCATTAAATATGTCCTAGTATTTTATAAAATTGATTTGGTCCAATTTTGCAACAATTATTTGGGAGGTCCTTCACAAAAAACCCTCCTTTTGGGCACTCGAAAAATGGAAAATGGTTTTTTCGTCCAAAGAAAATGAAAACTTCCTTAGGCAACATTGTTTGCCATTCCAATATGCACCCTTGTGCACAATAGGAGATCATTTGAACAAACTATGCCATGAATGTGGGCATAGGATTGATCATTTGGCTTGAAAGCCATGAATCATCACGCATGATAGCTCATTTCTGATAACACTTTTTAAAAATAATTGCCGTATTACAAGTTTATTATTTTTCCTGGTAACTTGGTGATATATAATGACACAATGCGAAGGATTTCCAATTTTTTGATTTTTTTTGAATTTTTTTGCCCGTTTCAAAATGCGGTCAAAACGGCGGGAATGACCGTTCCTAGCTAGTGATTGAATCTTGGAATTTTTTTGGTGTTTCTCTGATTAAGTAGATACTTATGTACCTAGAAACGTTTTTTGGAAAAAACAAAGAGCAAACTACAAGGCAGCTACAGTTCAAATTTGACCCACTTCCATCTGAATCGGCGGAAGTTTGTCTTTTTCACCAGAGGTGGATCAAAACTTTTGACACCCAACCATTTGGTCAATTATGCATTAAATATGTCCTAGTATTTTATAAAATTGATTTGGTCCAATTTTGCAACAATTATTTGGGAGGTCCTTCACAAAAAACCCTCCTTTTGGGCACTCGAAAAATGGAAAATGGTTTTTTCGTCCAAAGAAAATGAAAACATCCTTAGGCAACATTGTTTGCCATTCCAATATGCACCCTTGTGCACAATAGGAGATCATTTTTTGAATTTTTCATGTGAAAAAGTAGAAAAAAAGAATGCCCAGGGATTCTTTTTTGAAACATAAATTGTCTTTTTGATGAGAGGTGAATCAAAAGCATTCTACATTTTAAGATTTGGTCAATTGTACATAAAATGTTGTCTTATAGTTTTGGAAAATGGTGTGGTGCCATTTTGAAAGAAATATTTGGTAGATTCTTCACAAAAAAAGAATTTTGTCACTCCGAAAATAGAAAATGATTTTTCCCCCTAAAAACTCATTTCTCATAACACTTTTTAAAGATATTTGTCTTATTCCAATTCCAAGTTTGTTAGTTTTTCTAAAAAATTAGGTCACATTTGCTGACACAATGAGAATGTTTTTATTTTTTTATCATAAAACTGTTTATATGATTCAACATCTTATTTTTAATTGATTAAGACCAATTTAGATGGTCATAACGTGTACTGGGCTCTGATTGGTCCATGAGCATGTCACATGGATCGTGGCTTCAGCGCCGTCGGATGCTCCTCTCCAGATCCAGATCTGACGGCAGCCCTTTCTCCCTCACTCCCCTCTTTGTCTGAAAAAAAGGAAACTCCCTCCCGCACGCGAACCCTAACGTCATCTCCCTCTCCAGATCCAGATCCGCCACCCCTCTCCCTCTCCCCTTGCCTCCCCTCTCCCTCTCCCCTCGTCGCCTC
>NC_041390.1:622485860-622491517 GCF_002162155.2 Triticum dicoccoides | reverse complement strand
CCGTTGAAACCCTAAGCGGCGGCAGCCGCCATGGTGAAGGGACGCACGGGGCAGCGCGTCAGGCTCTATGTCCGGGGCACCATCCTCGGCTTCAAGAAGTGAGCAGCCCCGTTCTTGGCCATGCTCTCGCCGGATCTGGCGATTCATTTCATGGTGAGATTGAGCGGCGCGCTGATGGTGATGTGGGGGTTGATCTGCAGGTCGAAGTCGAACCAGTACGAGAGCACGTCGCTGGTGCAGGTCGAGGGGGTGAACACCAAGGAGGATGTGGCGTGGTACGGTGTCGCTGCGATGGAAGAAGCCTCCTCCGCTCTGCTCTGCTCGCCGGTACGGACTCCCCCCAACCCCTTCCTCCCGCCCTGGCCGGCCGGCCGAGGTTCCGATCGGATCCCCTCTCGCGCTTCACGAAGACGGCGCGAGAAGCTCTTCGGTCAAGCTTAGCTGTCAAGGATTGATTTATGGATGATTCCTTTGGGAACCTTGTTTAAGTTACAGTCTTGACACAGTAGCTCTTACTCTACCTGTGTGGCAATCATATTGTGTTTGAATGTAGCATAGTATCTGATTATGGTGTTTTTTAGGTATTTATCTTCAGAAAAGGGATGTGTACAGTATTAGTATTTCCAGGAATCTGATTATGACACCCTGCTATCATGCCCCCCTAAAACACATGAATTTGTTTTACCTTTCCCCCTTCGTGGTTACTGGTTTTGGACTTAAGGACACACATGCGTTAGTCGTTAGTATTCACGTTTTATTTCTTTTTGCAGGATAGTTAGTATTCACTTTGTTGTTCTGCTTTATACCTGTGGTTAGTCTACTTACTGTTTCTGGACTTGAGGGCACACTTGTGTTGTGTGGTGGTATTTTACTTTTCTGTTTGGTTTTATACCTGTCCATGGTGTATATATGAATGTCCTGAAATCAAATAACCTTCATAGGATAGGAAATTGGTAGTTTAGCTCATATAGATGATCTTATAGTGAACAGCTTCAGTTGTTTGATGCATGTTGCTGCTGTTTATTGCTTCATCTATGTTCATTCAGTATTGGTAGCTCCTTGGATCTGTGCCCATGCATTGTATGCTCTTCTTTCCATATATGTACTGCATTTCTATATGGCAATGAGCTTACCCTCTGCTGTCATGTTTCCATGGCGCGCGCAAACTGTGCAGTGCTGCTGTGGCTCCTGGTGGCGGTGAGCGTGAAGTTGGGGCGGCGCCACATCGCCCACAACGCGGTGGAGCTGATGGAGAGGCGTCTGGCCAAGGACGACTTCCCCAAGTATTACGACGGCAAGACGGGGCGGTACATCGGGAAGCAGTCGCGCAAGTTCCAGACGTGGTTGGTGCCGGCTACCTGGTGGCCAAGATGCTCCTGGACGACCCCTCCAACCTCCGCGCCGTCTCCCTGGAGGACGACGGCCACACCCGAGCAGCATCTAAAGTTAGCATCTGCTGCACTATCGCTGATGATGTTTGTTTAAGGTTGATGCTTTGCTCTGTGTGATTTTACTCTAGCATGTGTGTTGCATTTTGTCCTGCGCCTTGAGAATGACTAGGATTTATGTTATAGAATTCCATGTGTGTTGCATTTTTGCTGATGATGTTTGTTTAAGGCTGTTCGGCAACTCCGAGTGACCACGGTACAGGGCAGGTGCCATGGCGGCAGGTACTTGTGTGGTGAGAAGCAACCTCCGGCTGATCATCAGGAAAGGCAGCAAGCATGAGTATTAGTATTTCTGTGACGCTGATGCTCATTGTTGTTGTTGCCCTTTTTAGCTGAAACCCACAAATACAGTTAGAATTTGCCTTGAGATATCTATGTGTGAGTGTCAATACAACTTCTTCAAGGGAATTATCCGGGCCTAACTTATGTGGATGTAGATGCATATTACTACTACTCAATAACCTTCATCTAGTCACCGTTACTGTATGATTAATTCAGAACTAGGATTTTGTTTAAGTAGCTACTGAATCTGCTAGCTTGGTTATGGCAGACATACATGTCTTACAAATTCGTTATTCTTGTTTGAAGCTGAGCTAGGCTACTGCAGTTCCAGCAAAAAATAGGGGAGCCGCTCTTTTTGTTCTTCACTAATAAATTCTTGTTTGAATGCATATCCTGGGGGTGGTGAAGCTGGGAGCCTTTCCTCCCCATAAAAATACTTTGCTCTTCATCATGAGCAATGCCCTTATATAATTAGCTGCTAGGAGTGTTTATATACTTGATCACCACACCTCTACTATTCTAGTTACTTTTGCTTTCTTCTCTGTAGTTGTCCAGGGCATAACAGTTTTATGTGTGGCTTGTTATTTTGTTACCAGCCTACTTTCTTGTGCTCCTGGTCGAGTCTTGTGGAGAAGCAGGGCGAATCGGGCATCATCTCACTTGTGCCTCTGTGGTAAGAATAGAATACCACTCTCGCTTGATGTGCATGTATTAGTACAACAAAGCATTCTTACATGGTGATTGTTAGCGACACAACAATTATCTTGCAACATAGCTTGCCAAATTGCTTGCTTGCTTACTATATAACCTGTACTGCTAAACATGTTATCCTACTCCATGATGTTGTATCATTTGCAAATACTCCTGGACATCAGCTCCCATTAGCTATAATCTGTACCTCTAAAAGAGGAGTATAAACTGGACTAATCTGTACTCTATTATGCTTGAGACTTGATCCAAGCCGTATTAATTGTTGCTAGTGATGTTATTATCTACTCTAGTGGCTGATGAATCTGTACCTGCCATACCATGTGGAATGACTAATGAATCTGTACCTGAATACCATGTGTAATGATTGTTATTTTTGCATCATTTAAACATTTTTTTCTGCTATATAGTTTCTCACTCATGATTGATCTACTGCAGGTGAATGAGGTTTTCAAATGTTGGAAGGAGGAGGACAATAGGAACTTCTGTTATGTCTTAGCATCTAAATTTTTGTTTTAATATTCTTTGTTGTAGAATAGTTTTGTTTGGCAGTTATTGTTTCTGGGATGTAAAGATATCTTAGATGTGTATTGCTGGAATGAATGGTTGTAATATAATAACATTGCATGTTGCCCAAGATAGCTTGTGGTGTGATGTGTGGTAATGTCAATGGCATAATAATTTTTTTTGGATTGGATCAATTTTTTCGGAACTGGGCTAGGCCCGAGTTATATTGGACAATTATTTTTGAGGGAAAATAATGAGAGGCCCAGCAAAGAAATGGCCCAGAAAAATACATGATCAAAAAGAAAATATGCTGTTAAAAGGGCCACACAAAGAAATCAATAAGGCTGAATTGTTGGGCCAGGCCCATGTAGCTAGAGAAAATTAATAGAGAAAATATATAGTAAAAAGGCCGAATTGTTGGGCTAGGCCCATGTAGAAAACCGAATTGGACCGGGCTGAATCTTGTGCCACATCAGCTTGCCACGCTGGATGCCTACGTGGCCTGGGGAGGTTGCTAGTGACCAAAACGCCATAGTAGGAATATATTGGTCGTAAACGTCTTCGACCATTCCAAAAAAAAGGTCGCTATAGTCAGTTTACGACCGCCAGCTTTTGACCTTCTGTTTTTGGTCACAAAAAGGTCACAAATGAAAATTTGTGACCTTTCAGTGACCAATAGTGGTGGTCACAAGTTGACATATTTCTTGTAGTGCTACATTGGCGTGTTGTTAGATAATAGATATCAATTATCATTAGTTTAGAAGTTTTCACACGGGCCACGTCTCCGTCTCACACTCTCACTGCGGAAGTTTGCCCTGCCTTTGTAGTGGGCCGACCCATTAGCTGTTAAGTTCGCTAGTTTATTCATGCGTTTGCTTCATTCTAAAAATGTTCACATAATTTGTAAGAAAGTTTGTACCAGTCAAAATTTTCTTCGTGACACTTAAAAAATGTTCACACATCTAAAAGTTATCTCCATCATATTGTTAAAAAATGTTCACAAAGCGTAAAAAAATTATTTTTTTAAATGTTCACAACATAGAAGTCCAATAAAAAACTCTTATAAACACCAAAAAATGTTTGCACATTTTACAAGAAAATGTTCATGAAACTTCTAAAAAAATAAATGCGTGTTTATAAATGTTGATTATGTATTAAAAATGCTCAAAGCATATTTCACAAATTTTCAGTGTGTATTTGGAATTTTCTTAATGTATATTTAAAATTTGACATGTATTTGAACAACGAAAACAATAAAACCCAAAATGAAAAAAAAATCGAAAGAAAACTAATGAAAACAAATTGAGAAAAACACAGACAAAAAAAATACATGGAACCTTTTCATAACTTGGTAGAAGGTCCTTTTTTTAGCGATGGGCAGAAGGTCCTAGAACTGTTCTGTTGCTGTCTATAGAACCATCGCAAAACCACTCATGTATAACAGCTATTGGGCTGGCCCACTCTGGTGAACTCACATTCAAGACCTACAGAAAAGGACCTTCAACAGACTGGTTATTCGGATCCCGGTTAGAGCTATCGTTTCGGTTAGGCTACAGTAGCTACGGCTTCCGTCATCACCAGAGAATTTTTGGTCCCTTCGCCTTCGGCTGCCATCTTGGCACCGGGAGATTGCGGACCTTGCATCTCCAACAGTTTTTTATTCTTCGTCATCGCCTCTCGTTCTTTTGACGGCGCCATGAGGTTAGAGAGTTTTTCATCCTCACAGATCCATTTATTTGGATCTGATGAGCAGGGACGGAGCCAGGATTTGACCATGGGGGGGGGGGGGCGAAGACATTAGCACAAGGCATTTTTTTCCTTTAGGTTAACCCGCTTTTCACTAAGTTCTTAATAGAATTAACCAGCCTATTACAGTGATAAGAGGAAACAGAGATTTGATCACTGATAGAAAGACAACGACACAAGACACGTAGATTCATGGAATTTTATTTGTGGCATATATAATTTATTGATTAGAAGCTTGCATATCGACTAAATTAATTATGGCCAGGCTATTACCTTGGTTCGTAGAATAATAATCAGATATCACGAAATTTTAAATGTCTGAAATTAAATAATTCTTGCTTACCTCATGGCATCAATGGAATTCTTTAGCGTTAGTTAGGATTAGGCTTGTTCGCTTCACTAGATTGCACAATAGCTTCATTTTCTGATGGCTGAGAACATGAACCAACTGGTTTGAAAAAATAACGAATTGATTCATCTCTCTACATCTTCATGTCTACAAAAACACAAATAAATAACTGAGAATGTTATAATTGTTGATTAATGCCTATAGTTTGTGTATAATTATACTTCTATATATAGTTTCTAAAGGCACAAACTAATCTGATGAGAAAACAAATTACGTTTATTTTCCTTTGCGTTGTTGCCGCTCAACCGCCAGGTGTCCCGGCTGCCGGCAACTTTTCCGTGGATCCGGCGCAGCGGCGCCTGCATGTCCCGGCGTCCGCTTCCATCTTCGCTTCTCGATGGCGGGGAGAGGGAGAGATTTGATTTGAACGGCCAGCGGGTATCGTATCAGTCTTGATCGCAGCAGTGGGCAGCGGCTTGGAAACGAACAGACTAGCGACTTAGCGATATGTGGCTTCGTGCTATGACTAGCGGGGCCCTTTTTTCCACCATGGCCTTCTTGGCATTTTTGTGCTTCGTAACTAATGGGCTCTAAGCTTAAAAAAACTAATGGGCTAT
>NC_041390.1:622481318-622485574 GCF_002162155.2 Triticum dicoccoides | reverse complement strand
TCTGTGTGTTTGATTCTTTGTGGAGTTGAAATATTTTATTGACATCATGGTGACGATATTGTGATCCGACAGTCTGCACTTCTAGGGAATCATCCCCGGCTCAAGTATGTTCATCGGTCAAGGCCTCCCATCTTTTTGAATGGGCGACTTAAGGCGCTTTCAAAAACGATTAACGGTAATGTTCATCCAGGTGAAAGAGTGACAACATCATTGCTTCGGTCCAACTGCAGCCCTCGTTACCGAAGTCTTTGGAATATTTCTTCTAGCAGAGATTGATACTTAGTCACATGAAAGACTGTGTTTCGAAGATTTTTAATTGTAATTCTTAGTCACATGAGTTTTTTTAAAGGGTAAGATTTCATTCATCAGAGGATAGAAACATCATTTACAATTAAGAATGAAATGAAATCAGGCGGGTCATTATCCCACACACACGAACTTCTCCTTCTGTATGCTTCTTTAGCTAAGGCGTTAGCAACCTGAATAGCCCCACGATTGCATAGAACAAACTGTATCTGACCAAACTCATTTTGGCTATCTGCGCACACTCAGACGATAGTTGTTGATTGTGTTGCCAAGACACTAGAAGGGTCTTTAACTGCTTCTACCACCAACTGTCAGTGAGATTCAGATTCCAGTTTTGAGCATCCTTTATTAGCTCCGAGGTGAGTGCTAATGACTCGGCCGTGGCTACATTTGAAACGTTCGGGATGAACCATATTGCCGCTGCTATGAAGTGTCTCCATGCATATCTAAGGATTGCTCCTGTTGCTCCAGCCATCTCCTCTACAATAAAGGATGCATCTACATTAACTTTGAAGAAGTCATGCCTGGGTTTTCTCCATTTGTGTTGTTCTTTTTTCCACTCTATTTTTGTATCTGCTACACGCCAAAAGTTTGGGGTATCTTCACAGATGACTATTTTGGCACGTCATAGAACTCTTTGATTTGGGATCAATAAGTTTTCATTATTTGAGCGAACACGGATAGAAGAAGAGACTTTTTACGGTGCATCGTACTACTCAACATATTGAGTAGTATTTAGTTGATCCAACGGCCAATATAGATTGATCAAATTTTCGTTCAAGGATATATTGGTAATTCCCAACCAGACGTAGATCTGTTCTTTCCTAATTTAGTCTGAATTATTAATCTAACTAATTAAGTTAATCTCATCTCATCTGACGCAGCACCGTTCCTCTGCTACTCGCGACACCACGCCGCCGTAAAATCTCAATGCATGCGCGCCGGCGTGAGGACCTCCGCTAGCTATACCTACACCGCAGCAGCCACTACATAAACATAGAATAACTATTTGGTGTGGCGTGCGGCACGCTAGCCACTATGATTTTCATTTGATGAGCAGCAACGGCAAAGTGGCAGACAGTGCGATGGCGAGCGAGGCGGCGCGGGCGTGCGACGGCCGCTTGCGGTGGTGGGCGACTCCCTGAGCATCCTCGCGTGCGTACGTGCATTACGAGAGCAAACAGTGATCTGATTGTTGGGTACGTGCGTGACGTGATTGTGTAATCTGGCCGGCGGCGAGTCTACCGGTGATGTTAGCTTTTCTACGTCGCTGTGTCCTGTGTACGTGGGTTACATGCCAGCTTGGCAGCTTGGGGCACGAAGCTAGGCCATCAGCTTCGCTCCGGCATCGCCCGAAGCATATCGCAGAAAAATACATGGCGGCGTGGACGGGCCAAGAGATGATGGGAGGAAAGGTTGGTCATGGCGGGGAAGAAACCTGCCTGCGTGATTGATATATAGTTCCAAAAATGCCCCCAACGAGTAAATATACTACCGAATAACTGGTGTAGTATAGGCTAATCTGGGCCCTAGAAGACAAAGAAATGAAGGGCCCAGGTTGATTTGATGTACCGTAAAATGTCTCTAGAATAATGTCATGTATAACATTGGTAACCTTAATGAGCAGATTAAGATAGCAGCACTCTTCATATCTTGGTAGCATATGAAGACAAGAGCTGTGGACATCGTGATATGGAAAATCTGCTCATCATCTACCCACTCGTTTTGGTTTGTCTTGTTACAAAATATCACGATGGCTTCCACACTTGCTGCCGAACTATCTCGAGTCAGTCAAGATCACCGTTTTGGTTACCAAATCCCAAGAAAATACCGAGGGTGGGCGATAAATGCGGATATAACGGTTACCGTAAAATTCCGAGGAAACCCCGCTTGAATTTTTTAAACGTAATTTGAATTGAATTTTTTCTGAGCTCGGAATATATAAGTACTAAGCTCAATTATTTCACAAAGTCGCTGTTGGCGCAGTGGCAGGTTCTCTCTGCCATCCTCAATGTATGCGAGGTCGTGGGTTCGATTCACCTACTGTGTTTTCTCGTGGGGTAGCGAGAAACGCGGATACTGGGCGGTATCCGAATTTTCCGCCCGGTACCCAAGACCCTCAAGATGCAGAATTTGACACTGTTTTGCCTGTCAACAATTTCAGATAAGATTTCCAGCTAGAACCCGACCCGCCATTTAAATGACACGGCAGAAAACGAAGAAAGAGATAGAGAAATGTTTGTATTCAGCCGACTGATTTTGAAGGCCGCGTCGGCCGCCCGCTGCGCCGTCCGATTGACAAATTCGCTTGTTCGGTCGCGTGTGGTAGAAAGCGCATGAGAGGGCTGTGCATCTTTGCACTGCACGTGGTTAGTCCCCCACAACACGTTATCTTGATTGTTTTGGCTTTGCTCGTCCACACGAGTCGCTAGTGATTGAAACTTTGAATGCAGGGTAGAGCACATGACCAGCCCACGGAGACTTTAGCGTAGGCTCCACATTGTCTAGCAATAGCATGGAAATGAACTGCTCTCTGCAGGCACAATGAAGTTCAGGCACAATAGTCAGGTTCAGAATTGCACATTGACGCGGAATGAAGTTCAGGGATGCCCATACGGAAGCAGATGAGATGCATGGCACTGTCACTGCACTGCATTGTCATCCAAATGACATGTTTGCTACTAGTCCCACATATGAAAGCGTGAATATATTGGAAAATACCAAAAAAGGCTTCGCTCTGCTTTATAGATAAACCACCAGAACCAGACAACAACATCCACACAAAGCACATGTCCAAGTACAACAGACACCCTACACACACTAACGAAAAGTACGAAGGTTATGCTGAGGGAACAACTCAACAAGCCCAAACAAGAAAAAGAAAAAGACGCCTCAAGAGGGCGTAGCAGCAGGACCTTGGAAAATAAGGTTTAATTATCCATTCCGAGACCAAATCACAGAACCACGTAGATTCCTGCGGGTAGCAAGTACATACATGCAAGATTTTGGTTTGGCTTCGACGCAGTCAACAAGTTCAGAGTTAGTTACGGATTGTCGCAAAAAGAAGATCATAGATGCCCACGGCATGCAAACACAAACTGAAGAAGTTGCATCCCAACACAAACATCTTGTCATATATACAAGTGCAGGCTCACACCTGTCAAGCATGATGGAGATGCCCATCCTTACTGCCTTGAATGATTTTCGCTGACTGGAGCACATCATTTCCTGGCTAACAGGGAAGAGCCACATGACGAGTCGGCAGAGACTTGCACACACTAGTCATGGAAATCTTGGCCCAGTATAGTACAGCTAGCCAGTCAGCAGACCAATACATATTCAAAATGACAAAAACACTCTTCCCCGCAAGTGAAGGCACCCAACACCGGCATCTTTTTCCGGATCTCTTCTTCTCAATTGGCGGCTCGGTATCATCACTGAATGCTCCTACTGACTGGAGCACATCCTTTCCTGCGTAACAGGGATGAGCCGTGGGTGGTAGACCACACAACAGGCCCGCGGAGACTTGTTGACTTGTACAAACTACAAAGGAAATCTTGGTTCAGCAGAATACAGCTCTCCAGTCAGAGACACTTGGGAACTAGCCAGACCAGAATATCCATCTCCAAAATCACAAAACACTCTTCCCGGAGACCCCACGCTGCCCAGGAAACATTTTCTCTTCCGGCGATCACATCGACGGCTCAGTATCATCAGGTGCGACCTTGTGATCTTGTATTAGTAATCTGCTAGTTCATCGCCAGTTTATGCTGGCTGCTGCATATCCCCTCTTCTTCCTAGTACTTACGACTGCGGCGTTGTTTCTCTCTACGGCGCAGCCCTTGAACTATCACATGGCCAGACCTTCGATGGTGTGGATCAACAACGCCCCCTCCTACTACTATGATTTACCTGTAGTGGACCCAATTGTCACTTGTTTTTTTACAACA
>NC_041390.1:622461928-622481198 GCF_002162155.2 Triticum dicoccoides | reverse complement strand
ACGCATGCAGTAGCATGTACCATGGGTCCCAGCTCTGGTGGCAACGGTCGATGAGCTCCTAATGTACCTTGCCTCAACCCTCAGTTGCCGGCTGCAGCAGACAAACTCGCCTGTTGTAGCAAAAAAAATTGCCGGTTCCAGCAAAAACTGTTCGCCGTCATTAATCCCAGCAAAAAAATGGCTCGCCCTGATTCCAGCAAAATTACTCGCCGATTGTAGCTTACTGTTGTGCCGGTTGCAGCATCTCGGCTCGTGCTTGAACCGTCGCCTCCAAATGTTGCTACGTGTTGCAGTTGCAGCCGACTGAGGTGAGAAAGCTGCAATCACACGTGGCAGGTGCTGGGTCCGGGCAGCAAAAAACTGCAATCACAAGTCGTTGATGCTGGAACCGAATTGCAGGAAAGCTGTGACGGGAGGGGTGTTTTGTACCGACCGACGGGAAGTTTTGCTACAACCATCCAAGTGCAGCGTTGGTGTTCTTGTAGTTCCAGCTCATGACGACCGTGGTTGTCATCTAGCCCCGTAAAGCCAGCAGTAGGCTGTGCCGTGTCGCCGATCGGGTCAGTGATACGGTCAGCCTATCTGGCGGCACTTACTGCAGGAGGGGAGAGAGAGGCGAGGGTGGGGGTGCAGCGCTCTCCTGAGAAGAGTCCGGTGTGAGAGAGGAAGAAGGCGAGGTGGGTCAGGCTCATGGAGGGCCACCAAGTCAAGGAGCTCATGCCAAGCGGCAACCTCCGGCGGCCCAAATGGTCGCCGGAACGCGAGACGCCCTAAGTCAATAAGGGTCGACTCGACGGAGATCCTAGGTTCGACCGTTATGGAGAAGAGGTCAGAGAACCGGGCCGCGAAAGGGAGATCCCCGGCCCAGTGGTCGAACCAAAAAAGCGTGGCCGAACCGGTGCCAACCACGATGGATGTCCCAATGCGAAGGACCGGGAGGAGCTGAACAACAGACTGCCAAAACTGAGAGCCACCCGTCCTAACGCAGAAAGCGAGGGGCTGGTCACGCAGGTACTTGCGACGGATGATTTGCAGCCACAAGCCACCATCGCCGTTTGCAATGCGCCACAGCCAGCGAGTGAGGAGGGCCAGGTTCATGCGTTTGGAAGACATGATGCCGAGACCGCCCTGGTCACGGGGCTTGCAGATGTCCGGCCAGCGGACCATGTGGTATTTCTGCTTCCCGCCCTCGCCAGCCCAGAAGAACCTAGCTTGGACAGAGCCAATCTCGTGGTGTAGCGTTTCGGGGAGGCTGTAGAAGCTCATGATGAATAGGAGAAGAGTGGAGAGGGACGAGTTGATGAGGACCGTGCGGGCAGCCTTAGAGAGCCACCTGCCCTGCCATGGCTCAATGCGGTGTTGCAGCTTGTGGACCGCGGGACGGAGGTCGGCCACAGTAAGGCGCAAGTCACTAATGGGGATCCCCAGATAAGAAGTAGGGAAGGTCCCCAGCCGACAGTTCAGGCGGTTAGCAATACTCTGGCTCTCAGAGGGGGAGTAGCCCAAGACCATCACCTTGCTTTTAGCGAAGTTAATTTTGAGGCCCGACAAACGTTGGAAGCAGAGCAGGAGAAATTTGATGTTCGCGATCTCAGCCTCTGAGCCCTGCAACATAATGATGGTGTCATCGGCATATTGGAGGAGGGAGACACCCCCTCCACAAGGTGCGGGGTGATGCCGCGGATGTGACCTGCGGCCTTGGCTTTATCCAGGATAGAAGCCAAGGCATCAACCACCATGTTGAACAGGAATGGAGAGAAGGGGTCACCCTGTCTAACCCCACAAAAGGTGGGGAAGTATGGGCCGATCTCTCCATTAATGTTTACCGCGGTGTGGCCGGATGGCACCAACTGCATGACCCGGCGGACCCAACGATCATCGCTGCGGTTGTACCGCCCCCTTTGTTTATTTTCAGGGCTTGTTGAGCTGTGCCCTCAGCAGAACCCCTTGTACTTCGTGTTGTAATACTCTCTGTGTGTGGGTGAACCTTGTTGTACTGTATGGCTCTGGTGGTTTGCTTTATTTATAAAGCGGGACGAAAGCCTTTTTCAGTAAGAAGGCGAGGTGGAGGTGAATCTGAGAGGAGCGTGTGGACCGTGAAAAGGAAGAAGAGATCGGAATCATTTACCTTTCAATTAGGACAAGACCAACCGCAATTAAGTCAGACGGTGAAAAAAAGACGAAGAATGGTTCAAGAAAACTGAGTTTATCACACTGGTTCCATGCGAAAGAAATTGCAGAAGATACATATGTACGTGCTGACATGAATTTTGTTGTTGAATGCTTCTGTGTTTAACAGGGATGAACGGTGAACCACATAACCAGCACACGGAAGCTTGCTGTCATCGCTGATGTACACTCCACAGTCCAGCTGCTAGCAAGCTAGCATGGGAATGCAAAAGAGCACAGCCAGTACAATGAACATATTCAACTGTTCAGACCAATCCATCTCTGAAAACCTCGGCGAGTCCATCCAGGCCATCATTTCTGGCCAAATATTGAGGTGCGAATCCATCCTGCTTCTATTCCGCAAGCCCATCCTGAGTTTGTTGCTGCCTTCTCGCAAGCTGGGAATGAAATTATTTTTCTTGATTATAATTGCAGTTTCCGCTAAAGCACCATGGGTCTTGCCGTTCTCTTCCTCCTCGTGCTCTCGGCTGCAGCACCCGTGCTCTTTGGGGCGCAAACCATGGGCGACAATTCCACATCCAAACCATCGAATGTTTGGATCAACAACAACGCTTACTTCGACAGCTCCAGGTACAGCCGCGACATCATCATCGCAAATCCACAGACTCACTCCGGCGTTGCAGCTTACTTCGCCGCAGGGTTCTTTTGTGTCCCCTCCTTGTCCCTATGCGACGGGTTCCTCTTTGGGGTAACGTTAGCATTTATGATCCGCAGGTAGTCTGGTCTGCCAACCGGGATCGCCCTGTTAGGGAGAATGCCACCCTTGAGTTTACCTCGGATGGAAATTTGGTCCTATGTGATGCTGATGGTAACCATGTCTGGTCAAGCAACACATCAAACAGGTCTGTAGCCGGGATCATGATCACTGACATCGGTAATCTGGTGTTGTTTGACCACAAGAATGCCACCGTGTGGCAGTCATTCGATCATCCTACTGACACAATGGTTCCTGGACAGACACTTGTGGAAGGTATGAGGCTCACATCAAATACTTCTGCGACAAATACGACTGAGAATCAGTTCTATATCATGGTGCTCCCAAAAGGGTTATATGCTTATGTTGAATCCACACCACCACAAGTCTACTTTGAGTATACCACTGGCTATGAAAGTGAAGGAGAAGACTACATAGAAAATTATTCAAGAAATGTTACATTCACGAATGGAAACTTCACCCTTCGTTGGCTATTAGATGAAGAAGTATATAGTAGCAGTAATATTTCCCTGCCAACAGTTTACTCCCCACAATACATGAGATTAGATCTAGATGGACATCTAAGGCTGTATGATTGGTCTGGTTTCAGCTGGAATGTGGTTTCTGATGTACTGCAGGGAATAATGGATACTTGTGATTACCCAACTGCCTGCGGGGAGTATGGCTTATGCAACAAGGGGCAATGTACTTGTCCAGTTGATATTAATTCAAGTTCAAGCTACTTCAAATTGGTGGAAGAACGAAATCCAAATCGTGGTTGTTTCCCAATAACTCAAATCTCTTGCCAAGAAAAACGTCGGCATCGACTATTGACCCTTCCCTCCATTTCTTACTTTGATAAGAACTATACAGTTGTGAACGCAACAAGCGTCGACGACTGTAAGAAAGCCTGCTTGAATAATTGCTCTTGTAAGACTTAGGGTTTTGGGAAACTGCACGACACCCGTTAAGGGTGTGGCTATCTCATATATATAAGGGGTACACCAAGGTGTACGATACAATATACAAGACATATATAGAAGCTATATGTAAATACAGTCTAACACTCTCCCTCAATCTTAACTATGCCCTGAAGTACAAAGTATGTTAAGATTGCGCCTGCAGCCTACAAACTGAGGTTGTGGAAGAGGCTTCGTGAAAATGTCAGCAAGTTGATCTTTGGAGGAGATGAACTTGATGTGGAGTAGCTTCTGTGCAACACGTTCCCGTACAAAATGATAGTCAACTTCTATGTGCTTTGTCCGAGCATGAAACACTGGATTAGATGAGAGATATGTGGCTCCAATATTATCACACCAAAGGACAGGCGGCTGAGTTTGAGGAACTCCCAACTCTCTCAATAAGGACTGTACCCATATGATCTCAGCTGTAGCATTTGCAACGGCTTTATATTCTGCTTCAATGCTACTCCTGGACACTGTAGCTTGTTTGCGAGCAGCCCAGGCGATCAAGTTAGGACCAAAGAAGACAGCATGTCCCCCCGTGGATCGCCTGTCATCTGGATTACCAGCCCAGTCAGCATCTGAAAAAGCAGAAAGCGTAGGAGACGGTGCTGGCTGAAGGAGCAAACCATATGAGGCAGTAAAGCAAACATAACGAAGAATCCGCTTCACCGCTGTCCAATGAGAAGTCCGAGGAGCATGAAGAAATTGGCAGACACGATTGACTGCATATGAGAGATCTGGCCGAGTGATAGTTAAATACTGCAGGCCACCAACAACGCTACGATACTCAGTGGCGTCATCAGAGGTGAGAGGATCTCCATCAAACGCAGACAAACGATCAGTAGCAGACATAGGAGTCATGACATGTTTGCATTTAAGCATACCTGCCCGTCGCAACAAGTCCATCGAATACTTATGCTGTGTGAGTGTCAAGCCAGCAGAAGAACGTGAAACTTCCAGCCCAAGGAAGTAATGCAACGTTCCTAAATCCTTCACCGCAAAATCTCCACTCAAGGAAGATATCAGACGGTCAGCAGCAGCATCCGAGGAGCTAATGAGGATGATGTCATCAACATATACCAGAAGATACATCGTCACCTGAGGTCGATGCAGAAGGAAGAGCGAGGTGTCAGCAGTAGAGGGAACAAAACCAAGTGACCGAAGAACAGAGCCCAATCTGGCATGCCAAGCACGAGGAGCCTGCTTCAACCCATAGAGCGCCTTGACCAGGCGACACAGATGATGAGGACGAGCAGGATCAACAAAACCAGGGGGCTGACGCATGTAAACCTCCTCATCCAGAACACCATGAAGAAAGGCATTCTGAACATCCAGCTGACGAAGAAACCAACCCCGAGTAACAGCCAAGGACAACAGAAGTCGAATAGTTGTTGGTTTGATCACCGGACTGAACGTATCCTCATAGTCAAGACCATACCTTTGCTTGAACCCTTTCGCCACTAACCGTGCCTTATAGCGTTCAATAGAACCATCAGCATGCTTCTTAACCTTGAAGACCCACTTGGAATCAATGACATTGACACCAGAGACCGGAGGAACAAGCTGCCAAGTACCATTTGTCAACAATGCCTGATACTCTTGCTCCATAGCTTGACGCCAATGAGGAATCCCGAGAGCAACCTGGAAGTGACGCGGTTCAGCCGAAGGATCTTCCTTGACATGAGCAACACATGCCGCAAGCCAGGCGACCGTCCCATCTTTGCGTTGCTTGGGACACACAATACCGGATCGACTGCGAGTATGTGGTCGAAGAGGAACGGCCGCAGGTGGTGCAACCAGTGGCAACGGCCCCGGCGATGAAGAAGTATCCGACGCAGCCGGTGACAATGCAGCAGCGACAGGCGAGGACGAGGCCGACCCAGGCGAGGCCGACCCTGGCGACAGACTCGACTGGATGGGCGAGTCAGTCGGCTCAAGGCCAACCGAGGCGCGGCAGCCCAGCCCAGGCGAGCTCACCGGCGCAGGAGAGGCCAGCCCAGATGGGAGCACCAGCTCGGGGGAGGCCGGCCCCGATGGAATCACCGGCTCGGGGGAGGCCGACGCAGGGGAGACCAGCCCTGGCAAGGCCGGCCCAGGCGGAACCGACCCAGCCTCAGAAGAGGCCGGCACAGACAGAGCCGACGCTGAGGCGCCCAGTCCAGGCATGCATGGCGCATGCACAAGGCCATTCGCCACGTCGGGTGCAGTTGATGGCTCCGGCTCCTCCAGCAACTCCAGGCGAACTCCACGACCCGTTCCTGCAGCATGATTAGGCAACAACGCAGGAGAATATGCAATATCAACAAATTGAGCAGGCAGTGGAGAGGTGGATTGCAAGGAGGAGGCTGGAGGGGTGGGAGTTATGGACAAAGACGAGAACGGGAATACACTCTCGTCAAACACAACATCACGCGAGATGTAGACACGGTTGGATGGAATATGAAGACACTTGTACCCTTTGTGAAGAGAGCTATACCCAAGAAATACACAAGGTTTGGACCGAAACTCGAGCTTGTGCTTATTATAAGGACGAAGATGAGGCCAGCATGCACAACCAAAAACTTTGAGAAAAGTATAATCTGGAACCTCATTAAGCAATAGTTCAAGTGGTGTTTTCATCCCAAGGAGACGTGTAGGAAGCCTATTTATGAGAAAACAGGCAGTAGAAAAAGCATCACTCCAAAAACGAAAAGGTGCTGATGCATGAGCAAGTAAGGTGAGACCGGTTTCGACAATGTGACGATGCTTACGTTCAGCCGTGCCATTCTGCTGATGTGTATGAGGACAAGACACGCGATGCAAAATCCCAAGCTTATTAAAAAAGGAATTGAGGTTGTGATATTCACCCCCCCAATCTGACTGAACATGAATAATCTTATGCTTAAGAAGACGCTCAACATGAGCTTGAAATTGCAGGAACACATCAAACACATCGGATTTACGTTTGATAAGATAAAGCCAAGTGAACCGACTATAAGCATCAATAAAACTGACATAATAATTATGACCGCTCACAGAAGTTTGGGCATGCCCCCATACATCAGAATAAATAAGCTCAAGTGGAGTTTTGACGACACGACTCGAATCAGAAAACGAAAGCTGATGACTCTTGCCTTGTTGACAGGCATCACAGACTGTGGCAACATCTTTATTGGACACAACGGGAAGACTATGATGATGAAGAACACTACGAACTATGGGAGTGGCAGGATGGCCGAGCCGTGCATGACAATGAGTAGGCGACACACGGACACCAGTGAGTGCTCGAGGGGCAGAAGGCAGATCAAGTGCATATAATCCATCGCGTAGGCGACCTCTAAGCAGAACGTCCCTCGTGGCCCGATCCTTGATAAAAAAATAAAAAGGATGAAACTTAGTGAAAACATTGTTATCACGAGTAAGCTGAGGAACAGACAATAGGCTACGAGTAGCAGAAGGAACTCTAAGGACATTACGAAGATGGAGAGATTTCTGTTGATGAGTTAAAAGAGAGGCCTGACCAACATGTGATATGTGCATACCTGCTCCACTGGCGGTGTGAACCTGATCATTACCACGGTATGGCTCCTGAACGGAGAGTTTGCCCATCTCACCCGTCAAATGATTCGTAGCGCCTGTGTCCATATACCATGTTGGATCAATGGGGTATGATGTAGTGTGGCCTGCTTGACGAGCAGGCTCATGAGTGGCCAAGGCAGCTTGTTTCTCGTTGCCTTTGCCATTGTTGCCGACGCCGAGGAAGTCCTGCTTGAAGCGGCGATGACAGCGAGAACCAAGGAGGACACCGCCTCGGTGAGCGACGACTGGATCGCCGAAAGAATGGCCTGATCCTGAGCCACCCACGCATGGTATGCCGGGTGATGTGGTGGAGGACACGACAAGGAACCGTCGACGTAGCCCTCCAGATAGCGACTGCGGAGAAGTGGCAACACCTGTGCACGCCATGACAGATAATTGTCCGTCGTCAGCTTCACTGGGATCAGATGCGCGAAGTAGAACGGCGTGCTGGCCACGGCATGATCAGCAGGAGGAGGCGCCGTGTAGTAGGTCATGTGAGATGATCCACCAGATGCAGCCATTGCCGGAGGGTAGTAGCCGCCGTAGGGCAATGGCGGCGGCGGGGCCCTGTCCGGCCCAGCGTTCGCGGCGACAGGTGAGGGCGCGTAGGGCGCCGCTGCAACAGCGGCAGGGGATGCAGCCGCGGCGGGCGCGTAGGGCGGCGCCCCGTAGTGGCCCGTTGATGAAGTAGCGGCCCCGTAGGGGCCATAGGCCGCCGATCCGGCAGGGACGGGCGCCGCCCCGTAGGGGCCTGCGGGCGGGAGTGGAGCAGCCCCGTACGAGCCGTAGGCTGCCGATCCAGCGGGGACGGGCACCGCCCCGTAGGGGCCTGCGGGCGGGAGTGGAGCAGCCCCGTGGGGGGCGTAGGTGGCCGATCCCATCCACGGACCGGTGTACGAAGGATCCCCCAGGGTCGGCGGAGGCGCGGCCGGTGACGACAGCGGTGGCTGATCCGAGGAGGCGCCTACCATCGAAGATTGGCCGGTGTAGACCGAAACCAGGGGACGCGAGGAGAGGAACGGCGACGCAGGCGCCGTGACAGAAGCCGGCGCGACGGCGGCGACGGAGTTGGGCGCGATCGCGGCGGCGGAGGCGGCGGCGGCAGCAGCAGCGGAAGACATAGGATCGGTTAGGGTTGATACCATGTAAGACTTAGGGTTTTGGGAAACTGCACGACACCCGTTAAGGGTGTGGCTATCTCATATATATAAGGGGTACACCAAGGTGTACGATACAATATACAAGACATATACAGAAGCTATATGTAAATACAGTCTAACAGCTCTTGCATGGCAGTTATGTTCAGAGATAGCAAATATATATATGGATGACAAAGGTCTTCTCCTTACAATCAATGCAGCCTGGTTCCGACTCCACTGCCTACCTCAAGGTGCAGATTGATGAAAACAAAAAAAAGTCGATTTTAGGTGCTACACTTGGATCTGTTATTGCTGTTGTATTGCTTGCCATTATTGCTGGTCTTTATCTGAAGTGGAGGAAGAAAAACGGAGATAAAGATGAATTTGATTTTGATCAATTACCTGGAATGCCGATGAGGTATTAGTTTGAAAGGTTGAGCGAATGCACTGAAGGCTTCATTAACAAGCTCGGAGAAGGTGGGTTTGGGTCGGTTTTTGAAGGAAAATTAGGTGAAGAAAGTGTTGCAGTGAAACGTTTGGAAGGTACTAGGCAAGGAAAGAAAGAATTCTTGGCAGAGGTTGAGACTATTGGTAGCATTGAACACATTAATCTTGTTAGTTTGATTGGGTTTTGTGCAGAGAAGTCTGAGAGGCTTCTGGTATATGAATATATGTCAAGAGGGTCGCTAGATAGGTGGATCTATTACCGTCATAACAACAGTCCTCTTGATTGGTGCACCCGTTCTAGGATCATATTGGATATTGCCAAGGGCCTGTGTTATCTCCATGAGCAGTGCAAGCGGAAAATTGCTCATCTAGACATCAAACCACAAAATATTCTCTTGGATGACAACTTCAATGCCAAAGTGGCTGATTTTGGACTATGTAAGTTAATAAATAGGGATCAAAGCAAGGTAGTTACCGTGATGAGAGGAACACCTGGATATCTGGCCCCTGAATGGTTGACATCGCGGATCACAAAAAAAGTTGATGTCTACAGCTTCGGAGTTGTTGTCATGGAAATAGTAAGTGGAAGAAAAAATATAGACCATTCTCAGCCGGAGGAGGAAGTTCAACTTATAAATGTACTGCGGGAAAAAGCTCAAAATGACCAATTTGTTGATCTGGTTGACAAGCATAGTGATGATATGGTTTCACATCAGGAAGAAGTGATTCAAATGATGAAGCTTGCAATATGGTGCCTGCAAAATGACAGCATTCAAAGGCTTTCAATGTCAGTAGTGATCAAGGTATTGGAAGGTTCTATGAGTGTAGAAACTACCGATGCAAATTCAGTCATGCCTGTTCAACATAATGCTCTATAGACATTGGATGTCATTGATAACGAGATCACATCATTAGGAGAATGATGTGATGGACAAGACGCAATCCTAAACATAGCATAAAGATCGTATAGTTCGTTTGCTAGAGTTTTTCCAATGTCAAGTATCTTTTCCTTAGACCATGAGATCGTGTAACTCCCGGATACCGTAGGAGTGCTTTGGGTATACCAAACATCACAACGTAACTGGGTGACTATAAAGGTAGACTACGGGTATCTCCGAAAGTGTCTGTTGGGTTGATACGGATCAAGACTGGGATTTGTCACTTCGTATGACGGAGAGGTATCACTGGGCCCACTCGGTAATACATCATCATAATGAGCTCAAAGTGACCAAGTGCCTGGTCACGGGATCATGCATTACGGTACGAGTAAAGTGACTTGCCGGTAACGATATTGAACGAGGTATTGGGATACCGACGATCGAATCTCGGGCAACTAACATACCAATTGACAAAGGGAATTGTATACAGGGTTGCTTGAATCCTTGACATCATGGTTCATCCGATGAGATCATCGAGGAGCATGTGGGAGCCAACATGGGTATCCAGATCCCGCTGTTGGTTATTGACCGGAGAGTCATCTCGGTCATGTCTACATGTCTCCCGAACCCGTAGGGTCTACACACTTAAGGTTCGGTGACGCTAGGGTTGTAGGGATATGTATATGCAGTAACGCGAATGTTTGTTCGGAGTCCCGAATGAGATCCCGGACGTCACGAGGAGTTCTGGAATGGTCCGGAGGTAAAGAATTATATATAGGAAGTGCTGTTTCGGCCATCGGGACAAGTTTCGGGGTCACCGGTATTATACCGGGACCGCCGGAAGGGTCCCGGGGGTCCACCGGGTGGGGCCACCTGCCCTGGGGGCCACATGGGTTGTAGGGGGTGCGCCTTGGCCTACATGGGCCAAGGGCACCAGCCCCAAGAGGCCCATGCGCCTAGGGTTGCAAGAAGGGAAGAGTCCCACAAGGGGAAGGCACCCCCTAGGTGCCTTGGGGGGGAGGGAATCCTCCCTTGGCCGCCGCCCCCCTAGGAGATTGGATCTCCTAGGGCCGGCGCCCCCCCCTTTGGGCTCCCTATATATAGTGGGGGAAGGAGGGCCTTTCAACCACGCCTTTGGTGCCTCCCTCTCCCTCTCCAATACCTCCTCCTCCTCCACAGAGCTTAGCGAAGCCCTGCCGGAGTACTGCAGCTCCATCACCACCACGCCGTCGTGCTGCTGCTGGAGCCATCTTCCTCAACCTCTCCTCTCCCCTTGCTGGAGCAAGAAGGAGGAGACGTTACGCTGACCGTACGTGTGTTGAACGCGGAGGTGCCGTCCGTTCGGTGCTAGGATCTCCGGTGATTTGGATCACGTCGTGTACGACTACCTCATCCCCGTTCTTTGAACACTTCCGCTCGCGATCTACAAAGGTATGTAGATGCATCCTATTACTCGTTGCTAGATGAACTCATAGATGGATCTTGGTGAAACCGTAGGAAAATTTTTGTTTTCTGCACCGTTCCCCAACAGTGGCATCATGAGCTAGGTCTATGCGTAGTTCTTCTTGCGCGAGTAGAACACAATTTGTTGTGGGCGTAGATGTTGTCAAGTTTCTTGCCGCTACTAGTTTTATCTTGCTTCAACGGTATTGTGGGATGAAGCGGCCCGGACCAACCTTACACGTACGCTTACGTGAGACCGGTTCCACCGACTGACATGCACTAGTTGCATAAGGTGGCTGGCGGGTGTCTGTCTCTCCTACTTTAGTTGGAGCGGATTCGATGAAAAGGGTCCTTATGAAGGGTAAATAGAAGTTGACAAATCACGTTGTGGTTTTCACGTAGGTAAGAAAACGTTCTTGCTATAACCCTATTTGAGCCACGTAAAACTTGCAACAACAATTAGAGGACGTCTAACTTGTTTTTGCAGCAAGTGCTTTGTGATGTGATATGGCCAAAATTGTGATGAATGATGAATGATACATATGTGATGTATGAGATGTTCGTGCTATTGTAATAGGAATCACGACTTGCATGTCGATGAGTATGACAACCGGCAGGAGCCATAGGAGTTGTCTTTATTTTTATATGACCTGCGTGTCATTGAGAAACGCCATGTAAATTACTTTACTTTATTGCTAAGCGCGTTAGCCATAGTAGTAGAAATAATAGTTGGCGAGCAATTTCATGGAGACACGATGATGGAGATCATGATGATGGAGATCATGATGATGGAGATCATGGTGTCATGCCGGTGACAAGATGATCATGGAGCCCCAAGATGAAGATCAAAGGAGCTATGTGATATTGGCCATATCATGTCACTATTATTATTTGATTGCATGTGATGTTTATCATGTTTTTGCGTCTTGTTTACTTAGAACGACGGTAGTAAATAAGATGATCCCTCATAATAATTTCAAGAAAGTGTTCCCCCTAACTGTGCACCGTTGCGACAGTTCGTTCGTTTCTAAGCACCACGTGATGATCGGGTGTGATAGATTCCAACGTTCACATACAACGGGTGTAAGACAGATTTACACATGCAAACACTTAGGTTGACTTGACGAGCCTAGCATGTACAGACATGGCCTCGGAATACAGAAGACCAAAAGGTCGAGCATGAGTCGTATAGAAGATACGATCAACATGAAGATGTTCACCGAGGTTGACTAGTCCGTCTCACGTGATGATCGGACACGGCCTAGTTGACTCGGATCGTGTTATACTTAGATGACTAGAAGAGGGATGTCTATCTAAGTGGGAGTTCATTGAATAATTTGATTAGATGAACTTAATTATCATGAACTTAGTCTAAAATATTTACAATATGTCTTGTAGATCAAATGGCCAACGTAGTCCTCAACTTCAACACGTTCCTTGAGAAAACCAAGCTGAAAGACGATGGCATCAACTATACGGACTGGGTCCGGAACCTGAGGATCATCCTCATAGCTGCCAAGAAAGATTATGTCCTACAAGCACCGCTAGGTGAAGCTCCCGTCCCACAGAACCAAGACGTTATGAACTCTTGGCAGACACGTGTTGATGATTACTCCCTCGTTCAGCGCGGCATGCTTTACAGCTTAGAGCCGGGGCTCCAAAAGCGTTTTGAGAGACATGGAGCATATGAGATGTTTGAAGAGCTGAAAATGGTTTTTCAAGCTCATGCCCGGATCGAGAGATATGAAGTCTCCGACAAATTCTTCAGCTGTAAGATGGAGGAAAATAGTTCTGTAAGCGAGCACATACTCACTATGTCTGGGTTACATAACCGCTTGACTCAGCTGGGAGTTAATCTCCCGGATGACGCGGTCATTGACAGAATCCTCCAGTCGCTTCCACCAAGCTACAAGAGCTTTGTGATGAACTTCAATATGCATAGGATGGAAAAGACCATTCCTGAGGTATTTGCAATGCTGAAATCAGCAGAGGTAGAAGTCAAGAAGGAACATCAAGTGTTGATGGTCAATAAAACCACTAAGTTCAAGAAGGGTAAGGGTAAAAAGAACTTCAAGAAGGACGGCAAGGGAGTTGCCGCGCCCGGTAAGCAAGCTGCCGGGAAGAAGCCAAAGAATGGACCCAAGCCCGAGACTGAGTGCTTTTATTACAAGGGAAGTGGTCACTGGAAGCGGAACTGCCCCAAATACTTAGCAGACAAGAAGGCCGGCAAAACAAAAGGAGCTGCGGAATAAGCGGAAACTGGTAAAGGACGAGGTGACGATGCGCGTCGGGAATGGTTCCAAGGTCAATGTGATCGCCGTCGGCACACTATCTCTACATTTACCTACGGGATTAGTTTTAAACCTCAATAATTGTTATTTAGTGCCAGCTTTGAGCATGAACATTGTATCGGGATCTCGTTTAATTCGAGATGGCTACTCATTTAAATCCGAGAATAATGGTTGTTCTATTTATATGAGAGATATGTTTTATGGTCATGCTCCGATGGTGAATGGTTTATTCTTTCTCGAGCGTAATACTACACATGTTCATAGTGTGAAAACCAAAAGATGTAAGGTTGATAATGATAGTCTCACATACTTGTGGCACTGCAGCCTTGGTCACATAGGTGTCAAACGCATGAAGAAGCTCCATGCAGATGGACTTTTAGAGTCTCTTGATTATGAATCATTTGACATGTGCGAACCACGCCTCATGGGTAAAATGACCAAGACTCCGTTCTCAGGAACAATGGAGCGAGCAACCAACTTATTGGAAATCATACATACGGATGTGTGCGGTCCAATGAGTGTTGAGGCTCGCGGTGGCTATCGTTATGTTCTCACCCTCACTGATGACTTGAGTAGATATGGGTATGTCTACTTAATGAAACACAAGTCTGAGACCTTTGAAAATTTCAAGAAATTTCAGAGTGAGGTTGAGAATCAACGTGACAGAAAAATCAAGTTTTTGCGATCAGATCGTGGAGGAGAATACTTCAGTCATGAATTTGGCACACACTTAAGAAAATGTGGAATAGTTTCACAACTCACGCCGCCTGGAACACCTCAGCGTAATGGTGTGTCCGAACATCGTAATTGCACTCTATTAGATATGGTGCGATCTATGATGTCTCTTACCGATTTACCGCTATCTTTTTGGGGCTATGCTTTAGAGACTGCCGCATTCACTTTAAATAGGGCTCCGTCGAAATCCGTTGAGACGACACCATATGAATTATGGTTTGGAAAGAAACCTAAGTTGTCGTTTCTAAAAGTTTGGGGATGCGATGCTTATGTCAAGAAACTTCAACCTGAAAAGCTCGAACCCAAGTCGGAAAAATGCGTCTTCATAGGATACCCTAAAGAAACTATTGGGTATACCTTCTACCTCAGATCCGAAGGCAAGATCTTTGTTGCTAAGAATGGATCCTTTCTAGAGAAAGAGTTTCTCTCGAAAGAAGTAAGTGGGAGGAAAGTGGAACTTGATGAAGTATTACCTCTTGAACCGGCAAATGGCGCAACTCAAGAAAATGTTCCTGAGGTGCCTGCACCGACTAGAGAGGAAGTTGATGATGATGATCAAGATACTTCTGATCAAGCTCCTACTGAAATTCGAAGGTCCACAAGGACACGTTCCGCACCAGAGTGGTACGGCAACCCTGTCTTGGAAATCATGTTGTTAGACAACGGTGAACCTTCGAACTATGAAGAAGCGATGGCAGGCCCGGATTCTGACAAATGGCTGGAAGCCATGAAATCCGAGATAGGATCCATGTATGAAAACGAAGTATGGACTTTGAATGACTTGCCCGATGATCGGCGAGCCATAGAAAACAAATGGATCTTTAAGAAGACAGACGCAGATGGTAATGTGACCATCTATAAAGCTCGGCTTGTCGCTAAGGGTTATCGACAAGTTCAAGGGGTTGACTACGATGAGACTTCCTCACCGGTAGCGAAGCTGAAGTCCGTCCGAATCATGTTAGCAGTAGCCGCATTCTATGATTATGAGATATGGCAAATGGACGTCAAAACGGCATTCCTTAATGGTTTCTTTAAGGAAGAATTGTATATGATGCAGCCGGAAGGTTTTGACGATCCTAAGAATGCTGACAAGGTGTGCAAGCTCCAACGCTCGATTTATGGGCTGGTGCAAGCATCTCGGAGTTGGAACATTCGCTTTGATGAGATGATCAAAGCGTTTGGGTTTACGCAGACTTATGGAGAAGCCTGTGTTTACAAGAAAGTGAGTGGGAGCTCTGTAGCATTTCTCATATTATATGTAGATGACATACTTTTGATGGGAAATGATATAGAACTCTTGGACAGCATTAAGGCCTACTTGAATAAAAGTTTTTCAATGAAGGACCTTGGTGAAGCTGCTTATATATTAGGCATCAAGATCTATAGAGATAGATCAAGACGCCTCATAGGTCTTTCACAAAGCACATACCTTGATAAGATATTGAAGAAGTTCAATATGGATCAATCTAAGAAGGGGTTCTTGCCTGTGTTACAAGGTATGAAACTGAGCTCAGCTCAATGTCCGACCACGGCAGAAGATATAAAAGAGATGAGTGTCATCCCCTATGCCTCAGCCATAGGTTCTATTATGTATGCCATGCTGTGTACCAGACCTTATGTAAACCTTGCCGTAAGTTTGGTAGGAAGCTGGATACGTGTATATTTTGAATGGTGGGGCAGTAAGCTGGTGCAGTTGCAAGCAAAGCATCGTGGCGGGATCTACATGTGAAGCGGAGTACATGGCAGCCTCGGAGGCAGCACATGAAGCAATTTGGGTGAAGGAGTTCATCACCGACCTAGGAGTCATACCCAATGCGTCGGGTCCAATCAAACTCTTTTGTGACAACACTGGAGCTATTGCACTTGCCAAGGAGCCCAGGTTTCACAAGAAGACAAGGCACATCAAGCGTCACTTCAACTCCATTCGTGAAAATGTTCAAGATGGAGACATAGAGATTTCTAAGGTGCATACGGACCTGAATGTAGCAGATCCGTTGAGTAAACCACTCCCTAGGGCAAAACATGATCAACACCAGAATTCCATGGGTGTCCGATTCATCACAATGTAACTAGATTATTGACTCTAGTGCAAGTGGGAGACTGTTGGAAATATGCCCTAGAGGCAATAATAGAAGCATTATTACTATATTTCCTTGTTCATGATAATTGTCTTTATTCATGCTATAATTGTGTTATCCGGAAATCGTAATACATGTGTGAATAACAGACACCAACATGTCCCTAGTAAGCCTCTAGTTGACTAGCTCGTTGATCGACAGATAGTCATGGTTTCCTAACTATAGACATTGGATGTCATTGATAACGAGATCACATCATTAGGAGAATGATGTGATGGACAAGACCCAATCCTAAACATAGCATAAAGATCGTATAGTTCGTTTGCTAGAGTTTTTCCAATGTCAAGTATCTTTTCCTTAGACCATGAGATCATGTAACTCCCGGATACCGTAGGAGTGCTTTGGGTATACCAAACGTCACAACGTAACTGGGTGACTATAAAGGTAGACTACGGGTATCTCCGAAAGTGTCTGTTGGGTTGACACGGATCAAGACTGGGATTTGTCACTTCGTATGACGGAGAGGTATCACTGGGCCCACTCGGTAATACATCATCATAATGAGCTCAAAGTGACCAAGTGTCTGGTCACGGGATAATGCATTACGATACGAGTAAAGTGACTTGCCGGTAACGATATTGAACGAGGTATTGGGACACCGACGATCGAATCTCGGGCAAGTAACATACCGATTGACAAAGGGAATTGTATACAGGGTTGCTTGAATCCTCGACATCGTGGTTCATACGATGAGATCATCGAGGAGCATGTGGGAGCCAACATGGGTATCCAGATCCCGCTGTTGGTTATTGACCGGAGAGTCGTCTCGGTCATGTCTACATGTCTCCCGAACCCGTAGGGTCTACACACTTAAGGTTCGGTGACGCTAGGGTTGTAGGGATATGTATATGCAGTAACCCGAATGTTGTTCGGAGTCCCGGATGAGATCCCGGACGTCACGAGGAGTTCCGGAATGGTCCGGAGGTAAAGAATTATATATAGGAAGTGCTGTTTCGGCCAACGGGACAAGTTTCGGGGTCACCGGTATTGTACCGGGACCACCGAAAGGGTCCCGGGGGTCCACCGGGTGGGGCCACCTGCCCCGGGGGCCACATGGGCTGTAGGGGGTGCGCCTTGGCCTACATGGGCCAAGGGCACCAGCCCCAAGAGGCCCATGCGCCTAGGGTTGCAAGAAGGGAAGAGTCCCACAAGGGGAAGGCACCCCCTAGGTGCCTTGGGGGGGAGGGAATCCTCCCTTGGCCGCCGCCCCCCTAGGAGATTGGATCTCCTAGGGCCGGCGCCCCCCCCCTTTGGGCTCCCTATATATATTGGGGGAAGGAGGGCCTTTCAACCACGCCTTTGGTGCCTCCCTCTTCCTCTCCAATACCTCCTCCTCCTCCATAGAGCTTAGCGAAGCCCTGCCGGAGTACTGCAGCTCCATCACCACCACGCCGTCGTGCTGCTGCTGGAGCCATCTTCCTCAACCTCTCCTCTCCCCTTGCTGGATCAAGAAGGAGGAGACGTTACGCTGACCGTACGTGTGTTGAACGCGGAGGTGCCGTCCGTTCGGCGCTAGGATCTCCAGTGATTTGGATCACGTCGTGTACGACTACCTCATCCCCGTTCTTTGAACGCTTCCGCTCGCGATCTATAAAGGTATGTAGATGCATCCGATTACTCGTTGCTAGATGAACTCATAGATGGATCTTGGTGAAACCGTGGGAAAATTTTTGTTTTCTGCACCGTTCTCCAACAACATCTGTATTATCTGGCCCAAGGTGAAATGAGTGGTTATGAGTAGAAATTATTCATCTTACGCACTCTAGCTTTTGTATCCTATTATATTTATACTTTGGAATTACGTTTGATATGGCACAAGAATAAACTTTTCAAGCCAATACAATGTTTGATTGTTCAATGAAGTTGTACCTCATAGTCTTATAGCTTTAAAGCTGGAAACTGGTTCTCCATGAAGAACTCCACGACAGCTTGTTCCTCACTTGGCCTGCCTAGGGGTAGGGGGTGCAGGCGCAAGTTATGCTCTACTAATTCAAACAGAAAAAAATATAACGGATTAGGATTCAGGACAAATGCAAGTATAAACTACTTACATGTCAGGAAAAAAACATCGAACCTTACTCACGCAAGCAATCCCCATATGATGTGATGGGGCAGTACGACATGTAGTGCATGAAATAACAGAGAGTAGAGTTTGATAACTCTGATGGACTGAGTCAACAAGCTCCACAATTTTTCTCATGGTGCAAGGGAGCGTTTGCTCGAGACCAATAAGGTGATAATGAAGGTGATCCAAGAACCTGGCCAGTATCTAGGAAGTTGAGAACCCCTAACCTTGTCGTACTTATGAAGAATGATAAATACACACACTGAACTAAACTTCATTAACAGCGAGCAGAATAGTAAACTCTCCTTCACAAGGCACAATATAAATCGTGATGTATTGCACTGCCTCCTCTGTTTTCCCTTACCAGTTTTGTCAAATTTGACAACATGCAATTTTTCATCTGTGCTGTCAGGCGCAACAACATTATCTCCCTTCATTCATAAGAATGGCTACAGAACATGAAAGGAATGGTATATCCTACAAAATGGAGTCTGAATTAAACAAATGCGCCCAAGATGCTTTAATATTTAAGGCGTATCTGAAAAATGTTCAGCCTGTGTTTGGAAAATGTTTAATATATATTTTAAAAAATTGACATGTAACTGAAAGAAGAAATAAAATAAGAAAACAAAAAATGAACAGAAAAAAGAAAAATAAATAAAATATTCCAACCTGATTTTAGTGAGCAAATTAAGATAGCAGCACTCTTCATATCTTGGTAGCATAA
>NC_041390.1:622458749-622461569 GCF_002162155.2 Triticum dicoccoides | reverse complement strand
GAGATTCTCAGTTACCACGGTTACCGAAAAATACCAAATATATTTCGGACGAAATTTATTATTGAAGTACATGGTTACCACCACGCCACAGCTAACTCTGGTTATACTCTTGAGATGTAGCTCTATACTACTATAGATTGGAGGTAAAAATTAAAAAAATTCAGGATTTTTTGCTCGGGATATGCCTTTCTCGTGGGGCGGCGAGAATCTCGGTAACCGCGCGGTAACCATTTTTCTCGGGCGGTACCCAAAACCATAGAGTTTCCTGTGTGAACTTGCTGGGAACTCTCCCAAGTCCCGAGTCAGTCAAAATGCAGAAAATGACATTGTTTTGTCTATTAACAATTTCAGATGCGATTTCCAGCTAGCACATTTATATCGCACGGCGGAAAACAAAAAGAGAATATACCAATAGTGGAGTGCAGCTAGCACATCCCATGTTTCCGTGTCCAACAGGGAAGAGCGGCAAACCACATGACCCGCCCACCGGGACTTTGTCGCCGTAGGCTCCACACTGTGTAGCTAGCTATCAGCGTGGGATGCACTGGGCCACTACAATGAAGCTTTTGCACTAGCCAGTCAGGCCGATCCATCACCGAAAACCCCAAGACACGTCTCCCAGTTGCCGGCGAGGCCATCTTTTTCCGGCGATCACATCTTCTCCATACATTACATCAACATTCAGTTGCCACTTGGATTCATTGCATGCAACTCGGACAGAGCAAAACAAACAGTGAGTAACTCATTGGGGAAGCTCAAGTTCTGGAGTATGACATTTCGGTTCGCTGTTCTGTTCTCTGCAGCCACGTACAAAAATTCAGTTAGGTTCAGAGTCGCACATTGCCACGGAAAGAAGTTCAAGGATAACCCACAGAAGCGGATCGGATGCATGGCATTGTCAATTATGCACTGCACTGCATCGCCATCCAATGTTGGAAAATAAGGTTAAATTATCCAACCCAAAACAAAATCACAGAAGCAGGCAGACTCCTGGACGCAGGCAGGTACATGCAAGATTTTGGTTTGGCCTCGACGCATTCAGCAGGTTCGGAGTTAATTCGCCATTGCTGTAGAGAGAAGTTCAGAGATACCCACGGCATGCATGCAGACACAAATTAAACTGAAGTTATGAAGAAGCTGCATCACAATAGCACGTCCTTTCCTGCCTAACAAGGATGAGCCGTGGGTGATAGACCACACAACGAGCCCGCGGAGACTTGTTGACTTGCACACACTAGTGCTACACGCCACAAACTACCATGGAAATCTTGGGTCAGTAGACTACAGCTAGCCAGGCAGTGACGCTTGAGAACCAGCCAGATCAATCCATCTCCAAAATCACAAAACACTCTTCCCGGAGACCCAGCGCTGCCGAGGCCAACTTTTCTCTTCTGGCGATCACATCTTCTCCATCGGCGGCTCAGTATCATCAGGTGCGACCTTCATCTTGTGTTCTACTCTGCTAGTTCTTCATCCCCAGTTTATGCTGGCTGCTTTATATCTCCTCTTTTTCCTAGTACTTACAACTGTGCGGCGCTGTTTCCAGAGGCGGATCTGGAGCTAATGTTACCCTGATGCACTACTTAACCATGACGTAAAATTTTCAAGTAACAATGCACTAATAAAGATGTGTTTCACAACTTGTAACATGAATTGCCAAATATAATAGATGTCAATTTATAAAAACAAAAGGCAATAGTCAAACTGCTTAATATAGTGCGACAAAATTACTTGAAAAGGATGTCATGGATACCTAATTGCGAATGTGATGGTGCCTTTCTCTTGAGAAGAAACTTGTTCATATCATCTGCACAATTAAAATTACAAATGAGAAATCAAAATTGTTAAGCCAATGAAGCATACCTAATTACAACTTAAAACAATAGCTGATGCCCCATGTTTTGCCAAAACACATACATTTATATATATTTCAATATAAGGTTTAACTTTCCAGCCCCAATTTAATACATACAATTGCTGCGACCTATAAAGGTATATGGAAAAAACAACACAAAAAAGGATACCGAGCAGAATTCGAATCAAGTAATGACAGTAATCTAAACAAAAAATTCAAAAACATACTACTAATTAGCTAACAGAGGGGAAGAGAAATTCCAGCGTGCGCCGTGGCCATGACTCGTGAGGGAGGTGTGGTCACGTCGGCGCTGCAGCCTGCACCATCAATAGTTGATCAGCAGCCTGCGGCCTGCCGGTTGCCGCCCACCCATCAGGAACGGATCGATTCGTTCGATCGATCGCCGCCGCTGCGCATCGATTTGCTCGCCTCGCTTGCTCGGGACAGAGTACAGGAGACGAGGAGACGGATCGAGATCTCTTTTTTAAGTGCAGAAAAATGTGGGATTGGGAAGATGGATCGCGAGTTTGTTACAGACTTACAGGAGATTAGGAGAAGGGAGATGGGTCGATTCATCTAACGCTAATCGCGTGTGCCGATGTGCGTGTGAAGGATCGAGCATGTACGTGGGTAGTGGGCTGTTGGAAGCGAAGCCACGAGCCTCCTGCAGCCGCGCGGGCTGGTTTCATCGGACCTGTGGCACATTTGCTGGGCCACCCTGTTGCCTTGGGCCAAATGACTGTTAGTTAGCACTAAAAAATTTCTTGGACCCTGTAGCTTGTGCCACAGGGTTGGCCCATTGGGCTCCGCCCCTTCTCTCTACGGCTCAGCCCTTGAACTATTACACTATTACATGGCCAAACCTTCGATGGTGTGGATCAACAACGCCCCCTCCTACTACTATGATTTACCTGTAGTGGACCCAATTGTCACCTGCTTTTTACAACAAGCAGCTTACCCCCCAC
>NC_041390.1:622349168-622458408 GCF_002162155.2 Triticum dicoccoides | reverse complement strand
CAGGAAAATAATTGAGAGGGGGCAAAAATATATGGCCATATTCATAAACCAACAAGGCAAAAACATCCATGTAAACTAAAAATGCATATATAATCTCTTTATTATCCACATGGTAACCAAGTTCATTGAAAAGTGAAAGGAAACTCACCATTTGTCAATATAAAAATATCCTGTTATGAAGTTGCAAAAGAGCACATCGACACATTGTTCTAACACTGTAATCTGCAACCTGCAACAACAACGAAAAACATGATCAAAATTGAGGGGAAGTGCAAATGTTGAAAAAGGCTGGTATTAAAAAGGCAAGAGCTTTAGGAAGAGCATTACCTTCTGTTTCATCCCACAACGTTCTTTCACCGCATGAAAACATTCAACTATCACTTCATTTGGAATTTTTTGTTAACCGCATGTTCTTTCACCGCAATTCTTTTTCATTAAATCTTCACTAATTTTGTTACGTAGAGCATTCTTCACAATCTTCATAGCTGAGAAGCATCTCTCAATGGTTGCAGCTGCAACAGGCAAAGTAAGTATTATAATCCTTTTCCTTTTAGATGGATCCCTATGAAGCTTGTCCTGATCAACTAGTTCAGGCATCGTGGAAGTTGTTGATTTCTTGAAAAACCTCTCCATTAGCTGTCCTGTAATATATTAAGTGCCAAAATTCAAACATCAATAGAAAAAAAATGTTTGAACTGATCTAATCACACAAATTGATAAATTATACACATGAGTTAACAAGACTAAGATGGTTTTTAACATAGAAGCAAAGTAATAACAAGTTTGAAGAAAAATGTTCTAGGGATTTACCTTGATGTCAACTGAAGTTAGGGAATTGCAGAACTGGAGAGATGAGAAATGAGATCACCGTCACCGTCGTCGTGCCGGTGTGCCGCCGCCCGCCGGCCAGGAAAACGAGCAGCAAGGGACGGGCTATGGGGAGTCGACGATTCACGATTGCCGGCGGCGCTGCAGCGAGCCGGTGACTGCGCTGCGGTTTGAGATTGAGGCGACAGGCGGGGGCTTTCGTTCCAGTCCCGTGCGGGGCTGATGCGTCCGTGTTTTTTCTTAGGTTTTTTTTTTGAGAAATGTGTTTTTTCTTAGGTTGTGTATAAAAGGCAGGGTTCAGATTTACGACGCTACGGGCTATGGCCTTTTACTGGGCTGTTTTTTTGTCTTAGGTTGTGTATACGTGTGTAGGCAGGGAAAAACCTATTTGACGCTCTCTGCGTCAAAGTGTCGACCAGACGCACAGGGGCGCGATTGATTGGGCCGGGCCATCTACATATCTGGCAGTTCTGGTTTTGGGAACGTTCCAGAAGATTCCTAGCTAGTTCTAAAAAAAAAGAAGATTCCTAGCTGGTTTTCTAGGTTTTGGGATCCTTTCAGAAGAATCCTGAACCGTTTTCTTTTCCTTTTTTTCTGTTTATTTTCTAATTTTTCTGTTTCTCTTTCTTTTTTTCTCTTTCTTTTTCCTTTTTGTTTTTCCTGATTCCTTTTCCTTTTCTTCTTTTTTGTTTCTTTTAGTTGTATAATTTAAAAATTGTTCCAAATATTCATCTTTTGTTTTCGTTTCCAATTTTCTTTCAGTATTTTCAAAATTGTTCGAAGCTTTAAAAAATTTCGTGTAATACAAGTGTTTTTTTTAATTTTAGAAAAATGATTTCCTTCTCAAAAAAATCGCTTAAAAATCATAAGATTTCGAATTGTATGAGATTCAATTTTTTTTTATGTATTTGAAAAGATGTACCCATTTTCAAGTTTACTCACCAATTTAAAAAATGTTTGCATTTTCAAAAAATGTTCCAGAATTGTTTTTTCTCGCGTTTTACAAAAAATGTTTGAAGTTATCGAAAAATGTTTCTATTTTCAATATTTTGTTCACATATACATAAAAGCTTCGGGATTTTCAAATTGTTCTCAGGTTCAAAATTTTGTTCTTCTTTCAAAAGTTGTACCTGTTTTCAAAATATGTTCATCAGTTTAAAAAATGTTTGCACTTTCCAAAAATGTGTCGGCATTTGAAAATTTGTTCATGTTTCACCAAAATGTTTGCATTTTCAATTTTTTGTTCACGTATACAAAAAAATCTTCATGATTTTCAAATTGTTCTCAAATTCAAAATTTTGTTCTGCATTCTAAAAGCTCTACCTGTTTTCAATTTTTTTTCACCAATTTAAAAAATGTTTGTGTTTTCAAATCATTTTCTCCAATTTGGAAAATTATTCATGATTTACGAAAAAATGTTCGGTAAATTTATAAAATGTTTGCGTCATAGAAAATTGTTAGGATTTTCAAAAGATCTACAATTTTTTTAAGTTTTTGTACAAATTCATAAAATCTTCAGTAATTTAAAATTTATTCACAGTTTCGAAAGATGCTTGGAAATTTATTCACAGTTTCGAAAGATGCTTGGAAATTTATTCACAGTTTTTGTTCAAATTCGCATTTATCAAAAAGTATTCTTAATTTCAAAAAATTGTTTACAGTTTTCTAGTAATGCTCAATTTACGCCGTTGTTTTTAGGTCATTGTCGTGGAGCCAAATATTTACAACGAAGGCTCAGTGGCTGTGTTGGCTATTAAGATGCGTGCACACACGGCAGGTCTGCAGTTCGAATTGCAGCTCTGGTAATGCAGTTTTACATTTACGAATTTTTGCTGGCGTGAGTTTAATCTTAATGGGCCGGCCCTGTCGCGCGCATCCTGTGCGAAGGTACGTCTGTTTGACGCAGAATGCGTCAAATAGGTGCTCCCTGTAGGCAGGGTTCATATTTACGCTGCGGGCTGTGGCCTTTTACTGGGCTGTTTTTCTTATGATTGGGCTTTTACAATATCCAACAAATTAGGCTTAGTAGGGGCACTAATGAATCACGTACGCTCTTCTATGCGTTTTCCCTCACGTTAGGGTTTGTCGTCCTCTCGGCGGCGTTTCTCGTCGCGCCTTGAGATCTCCTCTTCCCGACCCCAACCTACCGTGATCCCGTGACTCGGATCGACCAAGGGGTGATCTTAGTATCGCTACCCGATCTTGGGCAGGGTTTCGACGGGCGGCTGGAGGATTAGGGTTAGGTCACAGCTTGGCGGAAAGTTCCATCGGGCTAGGGAACAAGACTATGGCATCCAAAGCTTCTGGTTCGAGGGATCCGGAAGACCTGGAGGCGATGATGAAAGAGTTGGGGCTCTCGGAGGAGGACCTCGATGACGTGGAAGTTGATCAGGAATCGCTACCGCCGGAGGCTATGCGGTGGATGGCGATAGCTCGAGTCAATATTGACAGACCATACAGCCAGTTCTGGTTCTATAAAAACATGCGCGCGGCGTGGGATCTCGCCCAGAAGGTCAATATTCGCCCTCTTGAGGAGAATCTGTACACCCTCCAGTTTTCTTTCCTAGGGGACTGGGAGCGCGTCATGGAGGAGGGACCGTGGGCGTTTCAGGGTGATGCGGTTGTTCTTGCCCCGTACGATGGATTCACCAAGCCGTCGACAATCAAGTTGGATCTCCTGGAAATTTGGGCACAGATTCATGACTTTCCAGATGGCTTTGCATCGCAGATCCCGTCTCTCGCAGCTAAGATTGGGGAGTTAGTATATGCTGAACCGGCCTCGCATGACTTTGAGGGAAATTTCTTTAGGGTTCGTGTGAAGATCGACGTCAACAAGCCACTGAAGAACGCCGTCTCTCTCAAGGTTGGGGAAAGGAGGTTGATCTTCCGAGTCAAATACGAACGCCTCCCGAACTGGTGTGCTGTGTGTGGCCGACTTGGCCACATGTACAAGGAACACGAGGATGGAGTGCATCCTCCGTCAGCGTTAGTTTTCAAGAACCTGAAGGCGGACTGGTTCAAAGGTGCTGGTCCAGGCCCGGGAGCAGCTAGAGGCAGAAACAAGGCTGCACCAACTGGAAGCAGGAAGCAGCAAGAATGTGCGAAGGAGGGAGTGGATGAGCAGATGATGGATGCGGCAAATAACAGGGAGCGAACCCAGACTGCTGAGCCGCATGCTGCCACACTGTTGGCTCAGGGGACAAAAGGGACGGGAAGCAAGAGGAATACGCTGCTGGCTCTACCACCGCCGTCTCTTCCGGTGAGTCCACCACCCAAGCAAGATCCAAAGAGGCCCAAAACAGTTGACTCTAGTGAGAAGAACAACGCGGCGAGGAACAACAAGTTCAATGAAGCATTATCGGCGGACTCCCCGGAGAAGTACCGCCGGGCGCAATGAGTATCCTCAGTTGGAACTGTCGCGGTGCGGGCAAAGCTGCGACGGTTCGTGAGCTTCGCGAATTAGCGAGGAAATTTGCCCCTACCCTCTTATGTATTGTGGAAACTCAACTTGATAGAGTGAGGGTAGAAAGGTTAGCTAGCACTCTTGGTTTTGATAATGCTTTTCCTGTTAGTAGTCAGGGCCGCAGCGGTGGCCTGGGAATTTTTTGGAATAATCCAATAAAGGTGGAGATTTTAGGGTATTCTGTGTATCATATTGGTTGCTCGATAGAGGACCCTGGCTCAAGCCCATGGAGGGCCTCATGTTTTTACGGCGAGGCACAAACCAATCTAAGATACCGGACATGGGACACTTTGAAGGGGATTGCTACTTTGAGCAACCTCCCTTGGGTTTGTATAGGCGACTTCAATGAAGTGCTACGTCCGGAAGAACATGACGGGATTGGAGAGAGAAGTAATGCCCAGATCCAAGGGTTTCGTGATGCGGTTGATATCTGCATGCTGATGGATTTGGGTTACATGGGCAACTTCTGGACCTTCGAGAAAAAAGTGACTGGAGGCAGTTACACCAAAGTAAGACTGGACCGTGCTTTAGTATCTACAGAGTGGAATACTTTGTTCCCAGAGGCACACCTGAAGCACTTGACGGCTGCTAGTTCAGACCACTGCCCAATTCTTCTGTTGTTACACGAGGAAGAAGTGCGGCCTCCAGCGAAACCTCCTTTTCGGTATGAGGTGATGTGGGAATCCCATGAGAGTTGGAAAGACACAATCACGCAGAGTTGGGGTCAGAATCAGCCGGCGGCTACCATGCAACTCTTAAAGGAGAAGCTACAGGCTATATCAGGAAACCTTGGGAGATGGAACAAGGACACCTTTGGTTCGGAACGAAGAGAGATAAAAACACTCACGAGGGAGTTGGAGCGCCTTCGAAGCGATCCATTGAGGGTCAGCCCGACACATGCAGAGATTAAAATCAATGAAAAACTGGTAAAATGGTATCATCGGGAGGAATTAATGTGGAGGCAACGCTCCAGAATCGAGTGGCTAATAGCGGGTGACAAGAACACAAGATTCTTTCATTTGAGGGCTAGTATGAGGAGGAAAAAGAGCATGATCAAGGCGCTAGAAAATTCATTAGGAGCTATCATTGTTGACCCGGCCGAGCTAAAAGTGATGGTGGCAGATTTCTACAAAAAACTTTATACGTCCGAAGGGGTAACTGATGTTGATCGGGTCATCCAGCATGTACCAACAAGGGTTACTCAACAGATGTATGAGTCTCTTATGGCACCATATACTAAGGAAGAAGTGAAGACGGCTCTCTTCCAGATGTTCCCCACAAAGGCCCCGGGTCCAGATGGGTTTCCTGCACATTTTTATCAAAGGCACTGGGACTTATGTGGGGACGAGGTCACCAATGCCGTCCTCAGAATTGTGAGGGGGGAGGAAAGTGCAGAGTGTGTTAATGAAACAGTCCTTGTGTTGATTCCAAAGGTGATAAATCCAACCTTCCTTACCCAATTTCGTCCCATTAGCTTATGTAATGTCATATACAAAATTGCCTCGAAAGTGGTTGCAAACAGGTTAAAGGAGTTTCTCCCGGAGACCATATCAGAGGAGTGGTCAGCTTTTGTTCCTGGCAGATTGATAACAGACAACATCATTTGTGCCTATGAGTGTCTTCACTTTATGAAGCGGATCAAAGCAAAATCCAACAGTTATTGTGCGCTGAAGCTGGACATGATGAAGGCTTATGACAGACTCGAGTGGCCTTATCTTCGAGCTATTATGTTAAAGTTGGGTTTTAGCCGACAATGGGTAGATACAGTGATGAGCATGATCAGTTCAGTCTCCTTCTCTGTACAGTTCAATGGTGAGAAGCTTGAGAGTTTTAAACCATCTCGGGGTATACGACAGGGAGATCCGATCTCCCCCTATCTTTTCTTGATTGCAGCAGAGGGCCTTTCGTGCCTCCTAAAAACCAGTTCTCAATCGTCAGCACTCGGCAGGATCAAGGTGGCTCAAACAGCTCTGGTTGTAAACCATCTCCTGTTTGCGGATGATAGCCTGTTGCTCTTCAAGTCAAGTGTGGAGGGGGCAGTGGCAGTATCAAACTTGTTGGAAACGTACTCCAATGCCTCGGGGCAGCGAGTCAGCCGTGAGAAATCTTCCATTTATTTCAGCAAGGGCTGCCCTCAAGTATTAAGAGATAACATTAAAAACACTCTGAACGTACAGGATGAATCGTTGAGTGAAAGGTACCTTGGGATGCCAACAGATGTGGGACATCAAAAATGGGCACGTTCAAATATCTAAGAGATAGGGTATGGGAAAAGGTTAAGGGCTGGATGGAGAAACTCCTATTGTCTGCAGGCAAGGAGGTATTGATTAAGACAATGGCACAAGCACTGCCGGTGTTTTCAATGACATGTTTTAGGCTGCCAAGGGGTTTATGTGAGAATATCATGGCCATTATTCGACAGTTTTGGTGGGGAAGTAAGGGGGGAAAAGAAAGCCGAGTTGGGTTGTGTGGGATGTCATGACAAGGCCAAAACATATGGGCGAACTCGGTTTCCGTGATATGAAGATTTTTAAATTGGCTCTACTGGCAAGACAAGCTTGGAGAGTAATGGACAATCCTAACTCCCTTAGTGCTAGAATTCTGAAAGCGGTGTATTTCCCTAATGCTACACTGTTGGAGGCCGAACTAGGAGGAAGACCATCTCAGATTTGGCGGGCAATGTTAGATGGGAGAGATATGCTCAGACTGGGAATCATCCGGCGAATTGGGAATGGAAGGACAACTGAGATATGGCAACATAATTGGCTCCCAAGGCAGGGGATGATGCGACCTATCACTTCCTTGATGCAGAACCCTCCCAGATTTGTCTCGCAGCTTATCACACCGGCTACGCCCGCTTGGAACGAGCCTTTTGGTTCGGTTAGTCTTCTTGCCAATTGATGCAGAGGCAATTCTGCGTATCCCGTTATGCACAAGAAATATCAACACTAGTGCAGAACTGGGCAATAGCACCGGTTCGTAAGGCCCTTTAGTACCGGTTCCGTAACCGGCACTAAAGTGTGGGCACTAAAGCCCCACCCCCTTAGTACTGGTTCAGCACGAACTGGTGCTAAAGGGCAACCACGTGGCACGAGCCAGCTCCGGGGGCCGGGAGCCCTTTAGTACCGGTTGGTAACACCAACCGGTACTAAATGTTTGGGGGTTTTTGTTTTATTTTTTATTTTTCATTTAAATTTGTGTTATCAATTTAATTTAGGATTGTTTTAAGTTGTTATACTTGATATGGATATGGATATGGCATATATATATATATATATATATATATATATCACTTAGCTAGCTAGGATCCATCCAGTTCAAACTAATTTGCGGTTTCTTTCATAAATGATATATATATACGTAAAAATCACTACACTTAAAATACAATACATATTATTGAAAAAATAGTGTATATATATACTACCTAAATATTTATATATAATATATAGTACGCGTACATACTCATCAATTTGATAATTACTACATACATCATACAAAACGCAAGTGGTGGTAAATACCACTGCTGGTGATACGAAAATTTTGTACGTTAGATGTGATGATCTGAGTACCGATGCGACCAGTAGTAATGGGGGAGCAGCGTTAGCAGAATCATCATTTACGTACCCATGACTAGAGCTGTCAGCGTGACTGTCAGCGTGATTATCGTGGCCATATTTAACTTTAAACTACCCTACAAGTCTCAGATGACGTACACGTATGTGTTGGTGCCACTGCTGGCCACTCATACACTCGCTGCCGGTCGATCGACACTATAAAAAAAGATGAAGGTAGCTAGCTTAGGCATCTTGAGGCGGCCATGGAGGACTGGGTGTACTACTCCCTCTCCATCTCCTTGTGCCTCACCCTGTCCCTTGTATTCTCGTCCCTATGCAAGGCCAAGGCGGCGGGCTCGTCGTTCCTCCCGCCTGGGCCAACCTCGCTGACGGCTTTCGGTCCGCTGCTGCTGCTCGCCTGGACAAGCGTCAACATCGAGTCGATAGTCCGCGTGGCACGGTCATGGTACGGCCCCGTCTTCACGCTGTACCTCCTCCCATCCTTCCCCGTCGTGTTCGTCGCCGACCGGGCCGTGGCGCACCGCGTCCTCGTGCAGCTTGGCTCGGCGTTCGCCAACCGGCCTCCAGCCAACCTCGCCACCCGCATCTTCTCCAGCGACCAGCACAACATCACGTCCGCCGCGTACGGCCCGCTGTGGCGCACGCTCCGGCAAAACCTCACCGGCCGGGCGCTCCACCCGTCGAGCATCCCGCGGTACGCCGCCGCCCGCAGGCGCGCCGCCTCGGGCCTCGTCGACGGCATCGCGCGCCAGATGCATAGCGAATCAGGGGTCGTCCTCATCGAGGGGCTCCTGCATGATGCTGTTTTCCACGTGATTGCATGTATGTGCTTCGGCCAGGGGCTCGACGCCGCCGCCATCGCAGCAGTCACGTCGCTGCAGAGGCAGTCTCTCAAGGAGGTGGTGGGGTTCCAGGTGTTCGGGTCGAGCCCCAAGGTCAGCAAGCTCCTCTTCTGGCGACGGTACCAGAGGATGCTGTCCATGCGCCGGCGGCAGGAGGAGGTGTTCATCCCTCTGATACGTGCGTGCCGTGCGCGGCGCAACACCGCCGGCTAGATCTTTGAAATGGATTGCTACGTCGACTCCCTCATCAGCCTCCGCATCCCGGAGGAAGATGGCAGCAGCAGGCACCTGACGGACGGCGAGATCGTCGCCTTGTGCACGGAACTCTTGTCCGGGCCCGTCGACTCTACGGTAAACATGTTGCAGTGGGCCATGGCGAACCTCGTCACACGGCCGGAGATCCAGGCGAAGCTCAGGGCCGAAATAAACAACGTCGCGGACGGCCAGGTCCAGCTCGGGCAAAATTTGTGCGAATTCGAAAAACACATTTGATTTTTTTATTTTTTCTTAAAGAACATAAACTTTTACAGGTCCGGGATGAGGAACACCTGCCGTACCTCCGGGCGGTGGTCCTGGAGTCACTGAGACGGCACCCACCGGCGCGCTTCATCCTGCCGCACGCGGCGGCCGGGGAGAACGGCACGGTGCTGGATGGCTTCACCGTGCCCAAAGAGGTGTCAGTGAACTTCACGCTGGGCGACATGGCCATGGACAGAAAGGTGTGGCCGGACCCCACGCAGTTCCGGCCGGAGCGGTTCCTACCCGGCGGCGAGGGGGAGGACCTGGACCTCACGGGAAGCAAGGAGATCAAAATGATGCCGTTCGGTGCCGGCCGCCGGATGTGCCCTGGCATCGATGTTTCGCTGCTGCACGTCAACCTCCTTGTGGCCACCATGGTGAGGGCGTTCAGTGGAGCGAGGTGCCCGGCGAGCCGGTGGACTTCGCTGAGACGCTGGAGCTCACCATAGTCATGAAGCGCCCACTCCGTGCCAAGGTCGTGCCATGCCATGCTACTAGCTAGCAGCTCTCAGTCGTCTTCCATCATTGTCCCATCGGAGTAACTACATACAATATACAATATGCTATCTATCAGCTCTCTAGTTTATAATAAGTTCAAGATATAAATAGTTGTATCCAAATAAAATGTTACGCGGAATTGTGTACCACTATTTTTGTTTAGTTTGTCCTTCACACCACCTTTGTTTCCAATAAAGTTGTCATATGTACCGTAATAGACCAAGTCGTGTTTGAATTAGCAAGAGCAAGTCGTGAAGGGGGAAATGCTTTTAGATATGTGGACAGTCCCTCCCGACCAGGTCTGTCTCCAGAAATTTGGGGGCCCGGGCCAAATACAAAATAGGGTCCTAAATTTTGATATACTCATATAACTGAAGTTTTAAACTTATCATTTATAGCAAGCTAAGAAACAAAAATGGTCGTTCCTTGAAATTTGAATTAGCAATTATCTCCAAAAATATCTGCATCAATCCATGTGAAGTCTAAACCTCCAACTGCAAAGTGTAAAAAAAATCATTTATCAATATATAGGAATGCCTAATGCTCAAATTTATTAACTATCAATGTATTATAGAAACATAATAAATGTGATCATTTTGTGCACCAAAATTCAGAAACGAAGAGCATATATATAAAAATGTTCGCAGGAGTGTGTCTCTTGATTTTCTAGTTAGAAGATGCAGATTCGTTTGGGTCTTCTTTACTAGAATTCAGAAATCTGTTGTGTTAATTCTGAAGCAAACCAGCCTACATCAAACAGATCTGGAGCACTCATGTGGGGATCATGGCTTGGGTAGTCAACTAGGCATGCAACATCCATCTTATGAGAGCATCTCCAACAGCCGCCGAACGCGCCGCGCGCTAAAAAGTACTTTGCCGCGCGCCATCGTCTGGTTTGGCGCGGTGGGCAACGCTGGCTTCAGCAGCCACGCGAAAATGCAGCGCGCGCCGCGCAAAAATGCAGCGCGCGCGACTCTCGCACAAACAACATATGCATTCCAAAACAAAAGAAAAAAGATCAAATATAAATAAAATAAATCAAAATAAATAGTTCAATTTCTTTATTACAACTCAAACAAACAGTTTATCGTTCAATACAACAAATAGTTCATGAAGTTTGAGCAATACATACCTTGCAGGCGTTTTGTCGAACACCTTGCGGGCGCCGAGCGGCAGCGAGCGCCCGGGCGCTGTTCGACGGAGGACGGACGCGCGCGAGGGGCGGCGGTGACTAGAGGGGGGCGGAGGAAGCCGCCGCGTCGTGGGGATAGGCCGGGGAAGCGTCGGAACGGTCGCCGGATGGCGCGGTCGGCGGCGGTGCCGTGGCTGGAGAGGGGGACGGGGTGAGTTGCGAGCGAGCGCGTGAGAGTACAGCGCGCGGAAGCGGGCGCAGCAAATAAGCGGCGCGCGATGCAGTTTCAGCTCGCGCGCTGAACTAGATATGCCGCGCGCGTGGTTTTTACGCGCCCGCTGGAGCCACTATACCGGTTGTGTGTGCGTTAAAATGGGTAGTTTTACGACGCGGCGCTAATTTGACGCGGCTGTTGGAGATGCTCTGAGGAGACAAGATGAAGATTAGGGGAGGGCCCAAGGGAGACAACAGCGAGGGCGACCTACACACGAGGCGAGAGATTGGATTAGGTGATCAGCCGACGGAACAAGTGAGGCGTCTACCATAAGGATTGGCCGAGGCCGCGAGGCAACTACCCTAAGGATGGGCGTGTACGATCTGCTGCAGGCGATATAGACTAGGGACTTGGCGACCCCAAAATTTAGATGGCCCTGGACAATCGGGCAATTTGGCCAGCCCTATCGACGGGCCTGTCCGACCCTTCGGCGTCGCTCCTGCGAGCGATGGGGAGGGAACCCTAGCCGCCTAACCAACCTTCCCCTCTGCCGCCGGCAGGCGCTGACGCGGGCCTTTCCTTCTCCTCTGCCTGTGGGGAACCGAACCGATGCGGGACGGAGTTCTCGGGTGGCGGCCCTGGGCTTCGGCAGGGCCCAGCGGCACGACAACGGTGGTGCGGTGCGGCGGTGCTGCCATATGGTGGCAACGTCATTGTCCCATCGTTCTCCATCATTGTCCCATCAGCTCTCTTGAGTTTACTAACTTCAAGATATAAATAGTTGTACCCAAATAAAATGTTACGCAGAATTGTGTACCACTATTTTTGTTAGTTTGTCCTCCACACCACCTGTGTTTCCAATAAAGTACTCCCATCGTTCTATAATGTAGTGCGCCCACGTATCCTGAAATTTAATTTTGACCGTAAAATTAACCAACGAGACCGATTGCAACGGGAGCAAAAATTATACCACTGAATTCGTATTTTCATATCGGAATATGAATTCAGTGGTATATTTTTTGCTCCCGCCGCAGTTGGTCTCCTTGATTAAATTTACGGTCAAAGTTAGATATCGGGAAGCGCGGGCACACTATATTGTGGAATGGAGGGAGTATGTCATATGTACCGTAATAGATCAAGTCGTGTTTGAATTAGCAAGAGCAAGTCGTGAATGCAAGAAATCCTTATGTTGCCTTACACCTTGAGCTTTGCTACCGAGTAATAATACCTCTAATGGATCGCTAGCACTTTCAAAGAAAACTATTAAGTGATTAATATACAATTATCAGTTTTAGTTTTCATCGTATACATTAGTTGTTTGTGTTAATCTATATATCTGCTTCCACATTGCACCACTAAGGGTCCTTAATTGCTATTTTTCTGCTTCCACATTGTGCCACATCATCTTAAATAGTTTTACCCCTTAGATGAAGATTGGATGTTAGGGATTACCATCATTTGTAAGCCTTGCTAGCAATTAGATCATCCACCAGAATATGAGGGCCACATGATCAACTTGCCTGCTCCAGCTGCTACAATCGAACTTCTCATAGAATTCCCGAACAATGTCAGGTGTATCAAATTCGTCAGTTTGTATTAATAAAGACACATCAATTGTTTTCAATTGCACCCATGAGTCAACGACTATAGGGAAACAGTAGTAAACTGACCATAAAAGCAACAATTTCTTGGCTCCATTACGTACAAATCCGTAACTGACCTATTACACTAGGGCAGAATTATCTTCCCGTCTCCTTTCCCCTCTGCATATAGCCTGTGAAACACATATAAAAAGAAAAAAAATGATTTTACTGGGTGAGATATTCGAGTTATTTGTGCTGGACTCCATCTTTTTTCTTTGTTTACTGTTGTATAGCCAATCATTCCCTCAAATTTGCCTGCATGATTGTGTAAATTTTCTAATTTATATTCCATCACCTCGCCAGAGTCACCAGCTCAATTTGCTTAACTCAGGCTTGATAGTTCTAATACCAAAACAGGAAGGAGCAGCTATTATTGCTGACTACAGACCCATTAGTTTGACACACAACATTGCAAAGTTGGTCTCAAAGCTCTTAGCAAATAGGCTGGCTGGGTAGTTATAGAAGCTAGTGGCAAGAAACCAAAGATCATTTAACAAGAAGAGGAGTATTCTTGACAATTTCGTATACACACAGAATTTGATTAGAGAGGTATAGCAAAGCTACCACATTGTTTCTAAAGCTAGATATAGCAAAGGCCTTCAATACATTGAGATGGGACTCTTTATTGGAGGTGTTGCAGCAAATGGACTTTGGTCTTCGATGGAGAGAATGGATCTCTGCCTTGTTAGCATCAACTAACTCATCTATCCTAGGCCCTGTTTGTTTGGGCTTTTGCTTCTGCTTTTGCAGCCTTTTCACTTTGGCCAAAAACCATAAAAGTTCCTAAATAGGTGCTTTTAGAGGTTTTATGGCTTTTGAAGGTTAATATTGTTATATTAATTCATCAAAAGCCATAAAAGCTTCAAAAACATCTATTTAGAAGCTTTTATGGCTTTTTGGTAAAGTGGAAATGCTGCAAAAGTAGAAGCAAAAGCCCAAACAAACAAGGCCTTATCGCTTTCGAGGGAAAAGCTTCAGACACAAAAACGGCCTAAGATAGGGCGACCCCCTCTCTCCCATGTTGTTCATTCTCACAATGGAGCCACTGCAAAAAATGCTACATCTTGCAATAGAAGCTTCCATCCTCAAGCCCATAAACAACAGGACTGCGAAGCTTCTAATGCTGATGATGTGCACATACAGGACGATGCGCCACAAGTAGCCCAGGGAGCCATTCGTGTGGTGGCCATCGTCTGTGACGCTGTGGATGTAGAGCTCGACGTTGTCGTCGCAGTCGCGGGCGAGCCTGACGACTTGCTTCATCCAAGCGCGGACATGGCGATCGAAGTGGTGAGCCTCCATGAGATGGAGAAGCACGCCGTTCATGCACTCCGTCTCTTCCTTAATGAACTCTACGTCGGTATGGAGGCCACCGAGCAACTTGCTTGACGAGGATGGCGGTGAGGCAGCCAAGGAGCGGGTCGAGCCCTCGAGGGTGCCATGGGTGTCCATCTTGCTTGATTTGGAAGAGGTGGTATGCACAACAATGGATGAAGCAAACCGAGAGGTAACGCTTTGTATGGAGGGTGTGGTTGGGACCTGCAAGGCATCAACCAAAGGTGGGAGACAGCTTTGAGGATGTGGTGTTCTTTCTTCATGCTGCAACGTTGAGGCATCAAGCAAAGGTGCGAGGCAACTTTGAGGTTGTGTTCCTTTTCTTGCGCTGCGAGGTTCGGTGGAAGACACTCTAGGAATGGCGATTTCTACATGGAAGACATAGGATTCTTCTGAATTCCGTCGGAATGCTGGCACCGTAGCTTGGATGGTAGGAATGGCCAAATAAAGTTCTGGACAGGAAAGGAAGCCCCTCCCTTTGATTTCACATGATGATTGATACAGAGAAGAGCAACTCGTACCTCACGCCTTCACTCAGACGAGGACGATTTCTATAGGGAAGACATAGGTTTCTCGATTGCAAAGCAACGGTGGCAGGCATGTGAGTTTCACAGGGCAGGACATCCTTCTTTCCATTTGATTTCGCTGGATCCGATGCCGGAAGAACATCATTACATCAACTTGTACCTCACTGGCGTTGGAGCAGGACCGAGATGCAAGTCCGGAGCTCGTCGCCTCCTGGGTGAAGATGACCCATAAGCACACCAGCCGCGCTCCGCGGATCCCCACAGCAGGGGCCGGAGCAGGAGCCGGAGCCGAAGAGCGCAGCCGCCTCGCCAGAATCGTTGCCTTCCGCCATGGCCGCGCACGGAAGAACCGAAGGAGTCGGCCGGGCATGAGTGGGGTGGGAGTGGGACGGTGGAGCGGCGGCTGGATCCAAAGAGGACGGGATGCGGTGGCCGGAATATTTTTTTTAACACAGTACAGACACAAGCGCTCATATATACTCGCATACACTCAACCCTATGAACGCACATACGCACATCCTACCTCTATAAGCACCTCTGAAAGACTGAACCGGCATATCATCTTAAATAAATGCGAGCACCAGGATTTGAACCCTGATGGGCTGGGGATACCACATTCGCTCTAACCATCCAACACAGGTTGGTTCGCGGTAGCCGGAATATTTAGACGATTTTGGGGCCATATTTTTTTCTTTTATTTTTTTGGAACCGGTTGTGTTGCTAATTTATTTTCTCAACAAAAGTTCAAAACAAACCTTAAACTTGTAAAGAAAATTTAAATCGAACCCTGAATTCTTAATCGCTGAAATCAGCACATCTAACTCTCAAATCCCAGCCTATTTTAAACCTTGAGAGCATTTAGCTAGTGTTCACTAACATGGCAAGTCAAACACCGGGATCCTTGACTAGGTTGTGCACTGCATTCTTCTGTTCGTTCTGATCCCTGCTTGTTTCGGTTTTTCCTCTTCTTTCTTCTTGTTTCCTTCTATTTTTAAAATATCTTCACTGGTTTTTCTCGGTTTTTATTTTCGGTTATAGTTCTTTTTTATTTTGTTTCTTTTTCTTTTTTGTAATGTCTGTTTATTCAAAATTTTGTCTGCGACTTGAAAATCTTTGGAACTTTAGTTTTTAGTTTCCAAAACTCAAAAATGTTCCCATTTTTCTAAAAATGTTCTCAAATTGTTTGAGACTTTCAAGAAATGTTAAAATTCAAAAAATAATTGTGTTTTAAAGATATGCTCACAAATTCAAAAAAAATGTCCGTGTTATAAAAAATTGTTTGCTACAGTACCACCCAGTTTTCAAACATTGTTCAAAGTTTAATGTTTGCGTTTCTAAAAAAATGTTCGCGGCATGGCTACAGTACCTCCTAGGTTTTCAATTTTTTTCATGATTTTTGAAAAATGTCAGAGCTTAAATTTTTCGTGGTCAAGTTTGCAAAATATCCGTATTCTAAAAATGTTCAGTTTTTTTTTCAAACAGAATGTTTCACGTTTGTTTTCACGATCTCGTGCTGCTGTTAGCTTATTTTAATAAGTTGCGGTGCTCAACGAGACACAAGCACTCGCTAACTCTACCCGTTACCATCCGACGCGTGTAGCCGATGGTTGCATGTTCAAATCCTTTCAGGGCACCTATTTTTTGTTACATTTTTAACTGTTTTCTAAGACAGTCTCACAAAGCTTTGTTAATTCATCACAACGTTACAGGGACGAAAGGAAGATCATCAACGTTACAGGCTTTGCTCGATTGTGAGACTCATTGTTTGAGCTCCTAAATTCATGATCTATATTACATGAAATAAAGACACTGGGACCTTCTGTGATTTCACGAATGATTACACCATGTCGTGCACTGCTTTCACCCTTGACTTCATCTACCACAATCTTGCAATCTTACGTAACATGTATGTGTTGGTTTCAAAGATTTTTAAGTTTTTTTTGAGGGGGGTAAAGATTTTACGCCAATGGGCTAGTCCATCGCGGCTCCACGCGGGCAACAATCCCTGAGCAGGATTAGGATTTGTGTTTGGAGTTGGCTAGTCTAGCCTGGTCAGGCGTCCAGGTTGATGCATATATATATATATATATATATATATATATATATATATATATATATATATATATATATATATATATATATATCCCTCTTTCTCCTCTTTATTTCTATTTTTCTTTGTTTTACAAAAAACTCAAGCAACGCTGCATATATATATAGTCGCTGGGATGCAGCGACGAGGAGAAGCAGGCAATTGTCGTTCAGCGGAGCGGCGACAAGAAGGCGGCGAGGACGTTGTCGCAAGCGAGGCAACGGGTAATTGTCGTTTGGCGTAACGACCTGGAGGAGGGCGACAGGGCTGTCGTCGGCAAGGCGTTGGTGATCATTGATGGTTATGGAGGTGCCGAAGTTACGACACCGAGGAAATCATCGAGACCATTGTTGGAGGGTGCAAGGTGGAGATGACGAAGTTGCGAGCCGTCATCGAGGTGTGCACATGAGTTCTTGTAAGGTGCGTCCAAGAGCTCAAGTGTGTGAGTCTTCTGCTATAGTTGAGATGCGTCACTGGCGGAGGAGAATTGCAAGCGAGAGCGGGCGGAAAAAGGAAAGTGTGCCTTGCATTTCCGTTCGTGATCAAGGAGTTCCGGCGAGTTCACATACGGTGGAGATGAGTTGCACGTATATGGCGAGTTGTATTGCCGCTGGATAGGAGGTGTTGTTTGGTAAGTTGTGTCACCAACGACAACGAGAAAGTGAAGATGTGGTGGGTGAAAAGATGTGTCTCCCCGTGCACAAGCAACCGACGAGAAGATGAAGATCAACACGAAGATGGACGCGCACCAGTTAAGTTGAGCTCTTGCATGAGGCTACGCGTTTAATCTGCATGTAGCACGCTAAGATGTGACAGCGTGACTGGTAGTCCGGATAATCGTTGGTTCAGTCTACAACTCAGCATGAAAAAAAATGATGATGAAGTGGTGGTCATCATTGCAAAAAGAGAGAAATTGCGCTCCGATAAGCCGCGTCACCGGAGGCAGCCATCGTGACAACATGAACAGATGGATATTTGCGTGTGTCTCGTCGAGTAAAAAATTAGATGTTTGGATTAAGGGGTGAATGTTAGAGTAATTCAAACTGGAGTTAGGCAAGTGCTATGTTAGTTGTACACGTGGAAGGTTCTAGTGCTAGTCCCACTAGGATTAGTACTTGACGTGATCAGCGTGCCGTGTAATTAGATTAGGCAAGTCAATATGAGTCCCGTCAAGAGTAGTAGTATTGCCGTGTCCTTGTAGTACATGGAGAGATACGTGCATGTTTTTAGTCTACGTGGGTTTGTGTCCATGTACAAGTCGAGGTCAATGTATGAGCAGGATTAGGATTTGTGTTTGGAGTCGGCTAGTCTAGCCTGGTCAGGCGTTCAGGTTGATTTTTTTTTTAGAAAAGGGGTATTATCTCGGCCTCTGCATCAGAAAGATGCATACGGTCCAAAATTAAAACAAAAGTAGTCACAAAAATCTCGAGCATCTGAAGGTACGAAAAGAAAACAAGCTGCTCCAGCGAGCCTAATCAAGAAAGTCACAACCGGCTGGCAAATAAAATAGGAGCACTACATGCCTATCCTATTACATGACCGCCATTCAAACCGGTTGAAAATACCCCGAGCTATCATCTCCCATCGGGTAGACGCAGTAGCCAAACGCCCCCTGGCCTCCGTCGGAGTGAGTAACGACCACATACGGATCAATGCTGTGGCCCTGAAGATAACCTGCAAAAAGTGAAAGTTCATTTTTCTGTTAAAAACCAAATCATTTCTGCAGTTCCATACTGCCCATAACAAGGCACACACTCCGACACGAATGTGTCTTGCTACATCCAAGTTAACCCCATCAAGCCATGTTCCAAATAACATATTGATAGAGGTAGGTGGAGTAATATTAAAAGCAATATGAATCGAACGCCAAAGAATCTTAGCCAGCGGACAGTCTAGAAAGAGGTGCCTTATAGTTTCGTTACAATCACAAAAGCTACACCTAGCAGAACCCACCCAATTGCGTTTTGCCAGGTTATCTTTTGTCAAAATCACTTGTTTATGCACAAACCACATAAACACTTTGATTCGCAAAGGTATCTTAACTTTCCAGACGTGCTTCGATCAAGGAATGACACTAGTGTTTATGACATCCAGATACATGGATTTGACCGAGAACCTGCCGTCCTTAGTCAGTTTCCAAAACAATCTATCTGGCTGCTGAGACAACTGGACATCCATCAACCTTCGTACAAGATGAAGCCATGCCTCCCGGCGATGGCCTAATAGCGTCCTCCGCAAGCTAATATTGAGAGGCGTGGACTGTAAGACAGTTGCAACATAGGCTTCTCGACGTTGAACAATGTTATACAGAGTAGGATATTGAAGTGCCTGAGGCGTCTCCCCAAGCCACGTATCCTCCCAGAACCTCGTGTTAGCCCCATCACCGACTAAGATTTTTGCCCTGTTAAAGAAGAGGGGCTTGACTCTCATCAACCCTTTCCAAAATGGAGAATCAGTCTGGCGCACAGTCACCTGAGCCAAAGTTTTAGCCTGAAGATACTTATTCCGCAGAATCTGAGCCCATGTGGCCTCTGTCTCGGACGAGAGTTTAAATAGCCACTTGCTAAGGAGACATCTATTCTTGATCTCTAGATTTTCAATGCCTAGACCGCCTTGGTCCTTCGGCCTACAGATGATATCCCATTTTGCAAGCCTATACTTTCGTTTCAACTCATCATTCTGCCAAAAGAAACGAGATCAATAAAAGTCTAAACTCTTCCTGACCCCCACCGGGACCTCAAAAAAGGATAAAAGAAACATGGGCATACTGGTTAAGACCGAATTAATCAGAATTAATCGACCTCCATATGACATGAGCTTCCCTTTCCAACAGCTCAGTTTCTTTTCAAAACGATCCTCGATGCACTTCCACTCCTTGTTCGTCAGCTTACGATGGTGAATGGGTATACCTAGGTAAGTAAACGGTAGCGAACCCAACTCACATCCAACAATTGCTTATACGCCTCCTGGTCCTCATTAGCTCTTCCAAAGCAAAACAGTTCGCTCTTATGGAAGTTAATCTTGAGTCCAGACAATTGTTCAAATAAGCACAACACAAGCTTCATGTTCCTTGCTTTTGCCAAGTCATGCTCCATAAAGATGATAGTATCATCGGCATACTGCAGAATGGATATACCACCATCAACTAGGTGTGGAACCAAGCCCGAAACCTGCCCCGCATCCTTAGCCCGACCTATTAAAATGGATAACATATCAACCACTATGTTAAATAGAATCGGTGACATGGGATCTCCTTGCCTTAGTCCTTTATGTGTCTGGAAATAGTGACATATATCATCATTCACTTTAATCCCTACACTCCCTTTTTGCGTAAAGGACTCAATCTGGTCTCGCCAGGCCTTGTCAAATCCTTTCATACGCAACGCCTGTTGAAGGAAAGGCCATTTAACTTTATCGTATGCTTTTTCAAAATCCACTTTAAAAACCACACCATCTAGTTTTTTTGAGTGAATCTCATGGAGCGTTTCATGCAAGACGACCACCCCTTCAAGGATATTTCTGTCTGGCATGAAGGCGGTCTGGGACGGTTGCACAACTGAATGCGCAATCTGCGTGAGTCTGTTCGTCCCAACCTTGGTGAAAATTTTGAAACTGACATTAAGCAAATAGATAGGCCTGAACTGCTCAATGCGAATAGCCTCTGTCTTCTTAGGAAGAAGAGTTACCGTTCCAAAATTGAGCTTGAACAAATGAAGCTGACCATTGAACAAATCATGAAACATCGGCAACAGGTCACCCTTAATAAAATGCCAGCACTTTTTGTAGAACTCCGCCGAAAACCCATCTGGTCCTGGCGCCTTATTGTTCTTCATTTGTGAAATGGCCGCAAACACCTCTTGCTCCGTAAAAGGAGCAGTCAAAATCTCATTCTCTTCCGTCTCAAGTTGGGAAACATCCTCAACTCTTGACTCATCCAGGGACACAAAACTCTCTTCCGGAGATCCAAACAACTGCTTATAATAGTTGGTAATGTAAACTTTCAGGTTTTCCTGACCAACTATCGTCCCTTCATCTTGTTCTAATTGAAAAATTCTCTTCTTACGATGCTTTCCATTAGCAATCATATGAAAGAATTGAGTGTTGTCCTCTCCTTGGACAACCTTACGAACCTTAGCTCTCAAAGCACATTTCAATTCCTCCTCGCGGAGAAGCTCTTTCAACCTCAACTCGGCCTCCACTTTAGACTCCAGCTCGGAAGTATCTAAAATAGAGGTTTCAGCTTTTAACTCAAGGGAATGAATAAGCATAAGGAGTCTTTCCTTCTCAGCCTTATATATCCCATTCGTGTGCTTAGCCCATCCACGAAGGAACCTTCGAAGATGACGAATCTTGCACTGCCACCGCTCAATGGGTGACCTTCCCCCCGAGTCTTTAGCCCACTCTCTAGCTAACAACTCAATAAACCCTTCTCTTTCAAACCAGGCAAGTTCGAAGGAGAAAATATTCTTATTACCCATATGAGTTTGAGCTCCAGAGTCGACTAGTAACGGTGTGTGATCCGAGATACCTCGCGTCAATGCCTGCACCGTTACCAGAGGAAATTTCTGTTCCCAATCGACGCTCACCAAAACACGATCGAGCTTCTCAAAAGTCGGAACCGGTAGCGAGTTTGGCCAAGTGAATTTTCTACCTGAAAGCTCTATCTCTCTGAGATCCAAGCTTTCTTTGATAGTATTGAACATAAACGACCATATGCCGTCAAAGTTGTCATTATTATTTTCCTTCTTTCTTCGAATAATGTTAAAATCCCCACCCACTAGGACGGGTAGTTGCTCGTTACCGCAAACACGGACCAAATCAGCCAAGAAATCTGGCTTGAGTTCTGGTTGCGCAGCCCCATAGACTGCCACCAAAACCCAATCAAACCCATCCGCTTTAGTTCTGACCCGAAACTTTACCGCAAACTCACCCAACACTACACTCCGAACCTCCAGCGTTTCACACTTAACCCCAAGTAAAACCCCACCGGATCTTCCTCAAGGTGGGAGGCAGTGCCAGTCAAAATCAATCCCCCCAGATAAGGTACTAAGAAATTCTGGATAAAAATTACCTCGTCCAGTCTCGGACAAAGCAATAAAGTCTAAATGATGTTCAAGAGAAGCCTCTGCTAGAAACCGTCTTTTAGCCAAGTCTTTAAGACCTCTGCTGTTCCAAAAGATGCCTCTCATATTTCATCATGAAATTTTTTAGAGGTACGGATCCTAGCACTTCTACGCGCAGCCGACACCAGATAAACCTTCCGTTTCCAGGTCCGTTTAGGCTTAACGCGAACATCAGAAGGTTCGGCACGTTCGGAATGAGCCTCTATCACCAAAGACTCATCCGCAGGGTTAGAAGTTTCAGGGAGGCCATACTCATCCTCCTCCTCCACCTCCTGTACCACAGGATCAAGATCAGCACACAAACCATCTAGAACTCTGACCCCAAGCGTATCAATCTCCGATTCATTCATCGGCCTAACCGCCGCCATGTTACGAATCAAGTCTAACGCTCGTTCCGCTTCCAAATCTAGCATATCATTAACAGACTTAGAAATCTCTAGATCATTATTACCAAGAGATACTCCTAATTGGTTAGCATTTTGCACAATCTCATCATTGGTAAAATGCATAATAGAATTAGACTTGTTAACAGACATACCAGTAGAAAGCTCAACGTCACGCAACTTGGCCGCCCTCAGCGCGCACCTGAGCTGCATGTCATCAACATCCGGCTACTCCTGCAGTCTCCCGCTGACCCGTATCCCTGCAGAGACAGGATCCGGGATCCCACCGAAAGCGATGACCTCCTCGCGAGAAGCTGCGCTGGGGGAAGAGTCTCCTGCCCGTCCCCCAACAGCGGTGACTAGCGCCGGGGCCACCGGAGCCACATCCAACGGCGATGAGAGCTCCCAGGGCCCATGGACTGCCACCCCGCCGACGCCCGCGACCGGTGAACTCGGCCTAGCGTGGTCCAGGGAGTCCGGTGCCGCAGCAACCAAACCACCCAGCCCGCCATCCAGAGCAACCGAAGAGGAAAAGACGGCCTCCTGCGCGCCCACTCCCCCGCAAACCGGCGACCTCACCAAGGGGGCCGCGCCGACCCTTGGGACTGCCAGCGTCAAAGGCCCAGAGGGCCGAGCCTCCTGCTCGCCCTCTCCTCCCATGACCACCGGCTCGGCCGCCTCAGCCTGTGCCGAAGGAGAGGAAACAACCGAGGGCGGGCCATCCTGCCCCGAAGCACCTCCGCCCTCAGCGACCTCGACACCCGCAAACTGGGCACCGTGGTCGCAGAACGGACCCTGTCACACGACACCCTCGGCGGAGCCGAGAACGCTCCAAAAGAGCCAAGCTGAAGAGTGGTAGTCGGAACTGTCCTGGAAGTCCCAACATGGGCGGAGTCACCATTATCAGACTGCCCCGAAGGCCCCTTAGCCTTATCATCATCACTCTTAGCTATATCATCCTGGTTCCCCGAACCCCCTCCGCCCTCAGAAGTGTCCATGGGGTTATCATCCTCAAACTCATTGAAAAGATTAGGATCCTCATACTCAACATCCAACTGATATAGAACACCCGCGTAAGTCCAAGGCACCACGTCTGGCAAGAACTGAATATTGGCTACACTGACAAGCAGCCGTGCCACCCCATGAGCCCGAGTGAACTGCATATCCACCTGCTCAGTCCTGCCAATCAAAAAACTCAGGCTCCAAGTGACCAAGAAGCTGTCCAGAGGGTCAGAGGGAGCACCAGAGAAACGAACCCAAATCTGAGTTAAAGGCGTGCCTTGTGGCTCTTTCTTGGTCCAGGCGGTTGATGCATATATATATATGCAGCCTTGCTTGAGTTTTTTGTAAAACAAAGAAAAAGAGAAAATAAAGAGGAGAAAGAGGGCACGACAAGAATCCTTGGCTATCAGTTTTGTGTGCGTGCGTGTTCATCGTGTGATTTGATATGATCAATTCTGAGGATGAATTTACAACAGTTTGCATAACCCTTTGAACTTTTTTACAGTTCGCTTAACCCTTTGATCTAACCAATCCCATTCGGAAATCGTCATTCGTGGGTTTGCATGGTGGTTTTGCTGACATGGATGAGGTCAAGGCAGTTTGTTGACCAGTGGGGCCACGTCATCAGGTAGGAGCTTTGAGGTCGGGCGGCTTCGGGAGCTCTCACCGGCGGCAATGGCCGACAGAGGCCGGCAGCGACATCATCATCTCCAGGGATTCGAGGGAGACCGACTGTTGTACGCCTCGCTCACCTGCCACAGCCAGAGCTACGGCAGCATTGTTCCTGAGTGGGGGCCGGAGGTGGAGCTCCACGGGAAGCTCGTTCCTGTCGGTAATCTCTGCAGTTGAAAGGGGGGAAGAGTGAGAGGCAAGGGAAGGATGCTAAAGCCTCTAGGAAATTGTCGACGGACGCTCACCATTGCCGGAATTGGAGAAATGTTCGTGTCGACTTCATTCGTTCCAAGGGGACAAGGACGACCAGCTCGTTGGCGCGATTCGGGAGAGGCACTTCAAGGCCATCGGCGTCAACCACAAGGGCGGTGGCGACTGGCGACTGGCAATGGAACAGAGCGGAACCATCCCGGGCGCCTCGCGGCAGCCACGTCGGGCGGCGTCGCCTGCTTATTCGTGTGCTGCCGCTTGATGACGCTCCCCGGCTGCTTTAGCGCGGGCGGCAGCGCAAAAGGCGCTGCAGGAGGCGACGGCTGCGACCACCTGCTTGCTCAGCACGATCTTGACGCGCATCGCGCCGCCAGCATGGCTGGTGGTGGCGCCGACCGCTGCATCGGTGATGGGCGTGCCGGTAGACTGCTCCACGGGCGCGACCATCTTGGCATCCAGCTGCAGCCTCGGCACCTCACAAGCTTCCTGGCATCTCTCCTGGAACCTGCGGGGCGGCCTTCAACTCCATGGATCTGATGCTAGCTTGCTCATCTACAATTGTTTTCTTCTTGCTCACTTGTTTCAGTTTTCTCACCTGACAACATGGCTCCATTAGTCAACAAACCACTTTGACCTTATCCACATCAGCAAACCGCCTTAGCAAACCCACCAGAAACAACTTATGAACAGTATCGATTAGATTAGGGGGTCAAGTGAGCCAAAAGAAAAGTGAGGGGTAATGGGAACCAACCACTTTTTTCAGAGAAGTAAAATGGACTTTTTTTTATTTTGTTTTGCTTTGACCTTGTAGCCGACACTTCGGTTTTACGATCATGAAAGCTGGAGGGTGCTCTCTCTCTCTCTCTCTCCAACAGCAAATTATATTGTCCAGTGCAACATTGACATACAAGCCGAGGAGCGAAAGGAATTGACACTGAAATATACATGACAGAGGAAGTTCCTGTTAGAGCCCGCGGAGACACGTTCATCCTTCCTGGTCCTGAAGGCAGGTACATGCAAAATTTTGATTGGTTTATACACAGTCAAGTTCAGAGTTACCTATTAAACACATGATTGTGTCCCGCATATGTCACGTACAGAATACGTACAGGAGGTTGAGTACTTCACAAGGATAGCTAGGCGCATGAGATATTCTGTTGTAACTACTAGCTAGCTTATCCCCTTATCTCTCTTATCTTTCTTCCATCAAGTTGTATCTCAACCAACTCTTGTACGCGTATCTCAGGCTCGCACCCTACCTATAAACATGCAGCACGTCGCCCTAGATCGGGTAAGACGTTTCCGCCAACGCACATGGTAATCAGAGCCTTCCTACTTCCCATCTAGCCTCCACCTCCACCTGTGCCGAAACCATGTCTTCCTCCTCCGGTGTCGCCCAGTCCAATCTCCATGGGCAGGTCATCGAGAAGATTTCCCGCACAAATTACGTGTTGTGGCGCACGCAGATCACACCCCAACTGCGTGGCGCCGGTGTCTTCGGCTACATCGACGGCACGTCACCGGAGCCGGCCAAGCTCCGCGCCGCCAAGGACAAGGACGGCAAGGACACCTTCGAGCCCAACCCTCTCCACCCTCTTTGGGTCAAGGAGGACCAGCAGGTGCTCGGGTTCCTCCTCAGCAACCTCTCCAAGGAGGTGCTGGTCAAGGTGACCGCGGTCACCACGGCGAACGCGCTCTAGACGACGCTGGCGGGCATGTACTCATCGCAGTCGCTGAGCCGCGTCAACAACATCCGCACCTCCCTCATCAAAGCGCAAAAAGGTACCCAATCCGCCGCCACCTACTTCACCTACATGCGTGGTCTCGCCGACGAGCTGGCCGCGGCGGGTAAGCCGATCCAAGATGATGAGCTGATCTCCTACATCCTCCATGGGCTGGATCTGGAGTACCAGCCCCTGGTCTCAGTCCTCGACGCTCGCGTCTCCCCCGCCTCCCTCGATGAGATTTTCGCCATGCTCAGCAACTTCGACCAATGCATGGCGCAATTTCACGGTGCGGGCGGCCACTCCTTCAAGTCATCGGCAAACACTGCAACCCGCGGCTCTTCCCGCGGCAGGGGGCGGTCTGGGGGCAGCGGCAACAACGGCGGGCGCTTCAACAACAAGGCTCGCTGCGGCGGCGGCAGCGGTTCTGGTTGATCTCGCCCAGACTCGCCTCGCTGCCAGATATGTGGTAAGCCGGGCCACACCGCAAAAGATTGCTGGTACCGTTATGATGAGGACGAGGATGACTCTCAAGACGATGACAAGGTCGCTATGGCGGCCGACGGCTCCTATGGCATCGACACCAACCGGTATGTCGATAGCGGCGCAACCAACCACATCACCAACGAACTTGAGAAGGTGACCATGAAGGAAAGGTACCATGGAAAGGATCAAATCCACACGACCAGTGGAGAAGGTATGCGGATAAATCACATTGGTCATTCAATATTTAGTACCCCTAGTCGCAATATTCATCTCAAGAAAATCTTGCATGTTCCTAGTGCTGCCAAAGTCTTATTTCTGTTCACCGAATTGCCTTGGATAATCACGTCTTCCTTGAGTTTCACCCCTTCTTCTTTTTGATTAAGGATCAGGAAACGAAGAAAATCCTCTATCGAGGTAGATGTGTTCGAGGGCTTTATCCGTTGATCCCGGTGCGTAGAAGATTCAATAAACAAGTCTATGGTGTTACCAAGCTTTCATCAACCCGGTGGCATGATAGATTAGGACATGCTTCTTTCTCTCTAGTTGAAAAGTTGCTTAGGAAAAATAAGCTCCTGTTTGTGGTTGAGCGACATAATGAAACTATTTGTGATTCGTGCCAACGAGCAAAAAGTCATCAATTGCCATATCCCATATCTACTAGTGTTTCTACCAAACCGTTGCAACTTATATTTTCTGATGTATGGGGTCCGGCCCCAACCTCTGTTGGTATACATTCGTATTATGTCAGTTTCATTGATGACTATAGCAAATTCTCGTGGATTTATCTCCTTAAGCATAGATCCAAAGTGTTTCAAGTTTTTCAAAACTTCAAAGCTCTTGTTGAACGCAAGTTCAACACCAAAATAGTTGTTGTTCAATCAGACTGGGGGGAGTACGAGAAGTTAAACTCCTTCTTCCAAACTCTTGGCATCTCACACCACGTATCATGCCCTCATGCGCACCAGCAGAACGGATCCGCCGAACGAAAACATCGTCACATAGTTGAAGTTGGTCTTGCTCTTCTTGCAGGAGCATCCATGCCTCTCAAATTCTGGGATGAGGCCTTTCTCACAGCCGTACACCTCATAAACATTCTTCCTAGTCGTGTCATCAATAATGAAACACCCCTAGAAAGACTCCTTCATGAAAAACCAAACTACCAATCTCTCAGTGTTTTTGGGTGCGCATGCTGGCCCAACCTTCGTCCCTACAACAAACGGAAACTCATGTTTCGTTCCACCAAATGTGTGTTCCTTGGCTATAGCTCTCAACACAAGGGTGTCAAGTGTCTCGAGGTCTCCACAGGTCGAGTCTATATCTCTAGGGATGTCGTATTCGATGAAACGCAGTTTCCCTTTGCTGATCTTCATCCTAACGCCGGTGCGCTTCTTCACAAAGAAATCCTTCTTTTGCCCTCACATCTCACCGGTTGTGACCAAGGGGGGAACGATACTGATGATCACTTGTTGACTAATCCTACTGATATGTTGCATGAGTCGTGTGGTGATGAAACATGACCAGAATCAGGAACAAATGGCAAAAAAATGAAGAAGAAAGAGCAAATTTTGGCCCTTATTTCATGTGTTCAGAAACAAGAGACAAGATCTCCTCGAGATCAGCGCAGCGTCAGGAAATCCGATCCCCCTCGGGATCAGTTGCAGCAGACGCGGGATCTCCCTCGGGATCCAGCGCAGCTGGCACGGCTGCGGCTGCAGGCGCACACGCCGCAGCGCCCGGCTCCACAGGCGGCACGCGGTCGCCCCTCCCGTTGGTCGCGACGCGGACCCAGTGACGCGCCAATCTCCTGCTGCCAACTGGCGATGCATGGATGGCTCGGATGGCGCGCGCTACCGCGGCCAGCCTGTGTGCTACAAGCGGCGGGCTCCTGTTCGCTTCATCGATGCGGACCCTGGTGCGGGCCCTAACGCGCCCCCCAGCGCTGATTCGCCATCATTGCACAATGATGGGCCGGTCCAGAGGCTGGGATCCTCTGTGGCCTCTCCAGGCGATGCGGTTCAGCCACAAACCGCAGAAAATCCCGCTGGGACAGCTCGCGCTGCTACACCCAGGGAATCCTCCTTGGGATCGGCTCCGGCTGGAACTCCTGTACTGGAGACAGGATCTTCTGTGGCTATGGATGAGGCTGTGGCATCACCGCGACGCACACGACTACAAAAAGCGGTAACGAAACCTGTGAACTATAAATACGTAGCTAAATATGGTATGATTTGTTCTACAGGAGAACCAGGTGAACCAAACACGGTTGAAGAAGCACTTGGTAATGAAAAATGAAAGAAAGCTATGAATGGAGAGTACATGGCATTGAAGAAAAATAAAACATGGCATCTGGTTCCTGCACAGCAAGGTAAAAACTTGATTGACTGCAAGTGGGTATTTAGGATTAAGAGAAAATCTGATGGAACCATTGATTGTTATAAAGCTAGACTTGTTGCGAAGGGCTTTAAACAAAGATACGGCATAGACTATGAGGACACGTTTAGTCCAGTTGTAAAAGCCGCTACCATTCGCCTTGTCCTGTCTATTGCTGTTTCTAGGGGCTGGAGTCTTAGACAGCTAGATGTACAGAACGTGTTCCTCCATGGTGTTCTGGAAGAGGAAGTGTACATGAAGCAACCTCCTGGGTTTGTAAGTAAGAATGCTCCATCTTATGTGTGCAAACTTGATAAAGCACTATATGGGTTAAAGCAAGCTCCAAGGGCATGGTATTCACATCTCTGTCACAAGATGCAGGCACTTGGCTTTGTTCCTTCCAAGTCTGACACTTCATTGTTTATTTACAACAAGTCCAACACATGCATATTTGTCCTCATCTATGTTGATGATATTATTGTGACAAGCTCATCTGATGAAGCAATCACAGGGCTCTTGAAGGACTTGAGTGCAGATTTTGCCTTGAAGGATCTTGGAGACTTGCACTTCTTCCTTGGGATTGAGGTAAAGAGAAATTATGATGGACTCCATCTTTCTCAAGAGAAGTATGCAACTGATCTGGTAAGAAAGGCTGGTTTGAGAGACTGTAAGCCATCTCCTACTCCACTATCCAGTTCAAAAAAACTATCTCTCACAGAAGGGACACTCTTGAATCAAGAAGACAGCACAAGATATAGAAGTTTGGTGGGAGCATTACAATATCTCACTCTTACTAGACCTGACATTTCCTTTGCAGTTAACAAAGTTTGTCAGTTTCTTCATGCACCCACTACTGTTCATCTAACTGCTGCAAAACGCATAGTTAGATATGTCAAACATACTTTGAGCATTAGTCTATACTTTAGCAAATCACCTTCAACACTTGTCAGTGCATTCTCTGATTCAGATTGGGCAGGATGCTTGGATGACAGGAGGTCAACAGGTGGGTTTGCTGTATTCTTTGGACCTAACCTAATATCATGGTGTGCACGAAAACAAGCTACTGTCTCCAGATCAAGTACAGAGGCCGAATATAAAGCATTAGCAAATGCTACAACAGAGATTATATGGGTTCAGTCTATGTTGAAAGAACTTGGTGTGAAAAACACAAGAGCTCCATGTCTATGGTGTGACAACCTTGGTGCCACCTATCTCTCTGCAAATCCAGTCTTTCATGCTAGAACAAAACATATAGAAATTGATTTTCACTTTGTCAGGGGAAGGGTTGCTCAGAAGCAACTTGACATTCGGTTTGTGCACTCCAAAGATCAAGTTGCAGATGGATTCACAAAGGCATTGCCTGTACGGAGTTTTGAAGAATTCAAACGTAATCTCAACTTGACCAAGCTGTGATTAAGGGAGGGTGTTAAACACATGATTGTGTCCCGCATATGTCACGTACAGAATACGTACAGGAGGTTGAGTACTTCACAAGGACCGCGGGGGCCTCCATCTAACAGACTACTCCCTCCATACAACCCCGTGTGACTCCCCGGGCGACCGCGGGGGCCTCCGCCACGCCGTGTCCTCCTGCTGCGGCTGCTCGGGCAGGCATCGGCGGTCGCTTCTGGGCCCTATTGGCTACGGACGAGGAGGAGGCCAACGGAGATAGCGACGACTCAGAGTATTCGCCGCCGTCACCTACGCCTTCGGATCTGATTTGTGATCTATTTCATGCAGGGTATGACGAAGATGAGGTGGCCATTACAGTAGACACGGTTGTGCCGGTGGAGGATCCGGCGAGGGTTGGGCTTCGTCCGGACGAGAAGAAGGAATTGGTACGCCGTGTCGTTCACCGGAGATATGCGGCTTCGGCGGTCAGGCCGTGGAAGGGACCGTTGCCTAAGGTACGCCTACCAAACCTTACTTTGTTCGATTTAATCCATCCGGATTCATGGACGGTGGTCAAGAAGAGGAGGGCTGCGCATCGGTCGAGAACAGGATCGCTGCCGGCGGCGGCGGCTGTGGTGCCGTCGAGGCTGCCGAGCGGGATCCGGGCGAACCGCAGCGAGCGCTTGATTGATTTGCTGGGCCGCTTTGGGTCGGACTCTCTGTGCGTTGAAGCATTGCTAAATGGGCCAGATATGGCTGGGTATGAGGCCCAGGCCATACCGGACGCCACATGCACGACTAACGCCGCATGCACGGACGTAGTTTCCTCCTCCGCGTGCGTATCTTCTTCTTCCGCTAGGGTTCGTCGGCGTGGGACGCCCTTTCTTCCTCTGTGCGGTCCTGGTCGGGCTTGCCGGATCCCACCACTGCATGCGATGGCCGGTCGAGGAGCGGGTGGACCGCCGGCAGCGCAGCCCCGCGCGGCTGCGAGTAAGGCCGGGGCGGTCGGGCCGCCGCCGCCGCCTGGGAGGGCTGGTCGAGGGGCCCCTGGCGCGGGGATCAGCGCAGCCGGCGCCGGGCGAGCTGTAGCCGGGGCCGGGCGTGGCGCTCCCGCCCCCTCCGGGCGGGTTGGCGGCAACCAAGGGGCACGGCCGCCCGTGCCTGCGGCGGCTCGGCCACCGGTGATGCCTATGGGCAGTGGAGGTCTCCGACCTTCGGGGCCTTCGCCTGCCAGGCCGCCAGACTTTCCTGCGGGAAGAGGAACCCCTGTAGGGCCGCGACCTCCGGGGCCGTCGCCTTAGGTGGCCACAGCCATGGGTCGTGGCGGCGGGCCTGGTACGGTGATGCCGGCCCCGGGTGGTGCTCCGCCTCGGGCTGCTCCGCCGCCGCACTATGCAGCGAGGCCGGCTCAGTATCGGTCAGGGTCTTCGCAGCCTAGGAAGGAGTGGACAGTTCGAGAGTCTGTTGAGGCGCCCCATGATCAGTGGGGTGATGATGGTGTTGATGCTTATGGAGACGGACAGCACCGCGGTTCCTCGTCTACCGGTGGAGGCCGAGGCTATTCGTGGCAGAGTGACGGGTCTGCTGAGAGACCTTTCCTCGGGCCTCCTGGTGGCTTTGTCGAGGGTGCTTCCGGCCCGGACCCCCGCCAGAGAGGTGGATTCCATGGACGTCGGGGTGGTCGGGGCGGGGGCCGTGGTAGGTTTCGTCGGCAACCTCCGCCTCCGGTTGCTGTTGACCAGAGGGCTACCGCGGTTGAGACAGATTCTGCTCAGTGTACGGACATTACTACTCAGGCTATGGAGGTGGTAACGGCGCTGGCCAAGGCTGATGTTCCGGTGCCTGGGGCTGTAGGTGAAATATCAGACAGGTCTGACTCCGAGAGGGCGGCCAAGTGGGCGCGCAAGAAGGAGAGGATGCTGTGTTACCGGTGTGGTGAGAAGGGCCATTTTATTGCAGAGTGCGTCGCACAGCTGTGTGACTCGTGTGGCAAGCTTGCACATGATTCGGAAGATTGCCCGTTAGTGCATGACCAGGCTCCATCTCTGACTATGTATGGGTTGTACTGTGCGGAGTTATTGTTCTTCGAGTCCCCAGCCGCGAGGGAGATTCCCGAGGATACACAGTGCATAACTACCGGGATTGTGAAAGCAACTCAGGGCGAGGTGACTGAGGCTCAGATTATCCACAGGCTTCAGGAGTTGGCACCGGGGGACTATCAGTGGGAGCTGGTCAGACTCGAAGCGAATGTCTTTAAGGTGGATTTCCCTTTTGTGGAAGATTTACAGAAATTACTGAGTTTTGGCTTGTGTAGAGTTCCAGGTACTACGTGTATTTTGGAGTTTCACGAGTGGACGAAGGTGGAGCCCAAAGGCAAGCCGCTTACGCAGATCTGGTTGCGGTTTTCTGGGGGCCCATCTAAGCCTCTGCAGGACGTTCGAGTTGTAGCCAGTATGGGTATCATGGTTGGAAAGACGGAGAGAGTGGATATGGCTTTCACTCGGGCTCATGGAGTGGCTCGGATATTGGTGAGTGTTCTGAATGTTGACTTCGTGCCTGATGTCGTTCACTGGACATATAGGGGAGAGGTATTCCCGCTCGACATAGAGTTTGAGGACATTGAGATGTTCACTGACGAGGTTGCTGGGGATGATGTTGATATGCACGAGAGTGATGGTGGTGCAGGAGCCACGGGGGCGCCAGACGAGTCTGCTCGAGAGGGTTCGACCGGATCTCGTCCAGATGCTCAGTTGCCTGGGGAGGGGACCGGAGCTGGTTCCACTCCGCCTTCGGTACCCACGACGACTCTGCGTTTTGGGTCCTTTGAGCCTGCTTCTGCGCCTCCCAAGCTATGGAGCGATAGGGTAGAGATTGATGATGAGTTTGAGCACACGCTTCCTTCTTTGGACTCTGCTGAGACTGCAGTTCGGGATGTAGAGCCGGAGGTCGCTCCTATTTCCCTTGCTATACCGGTTGAGGTGGTTCCGACATTGTCATCTATGACCGAGGTGGGCCTTATGGGACGGGGGTCAAGGCAGGTGGCCTTGTCCTCTTCCCTACCTATACAGACGCTGGTGTCACCGGCCATGTCGGGGGCCGCCAGCAATAGGAGCGGGAGCCCGAGGCAGGTGGCTTCGGCTCCCCCTCCTCAGGCCCTGGTTGAGGCGCTAGCATCACCCGGGACGCCGGGGGAGGAGGGGCTGGGGCAGGTGGCCCTAGACTCCCCTTCATCGTCTGCGGTCAGGAGGACAGCTTCCTCGGCGACTTCGACGCTTCGCTCTGAGCCGGTGGGTGGAGCAGGAGGAGGGAGTGGGCAGGTGGCCCCAGCTATCCCGCCTCTTGCCATACCCGTCGGGCACTTGTCTGAGGGCATTGGGAGCCCGCAGCCTCTTCCTTCTCGAGAGGAGGTTGTTGCCTTCAGCGGTATCCCAGACCCGGTCTCGTCGGGGAGACGGATCAGTGCCCGCGTTTTGGACCTTCCGGAGGTGGACGATATGCAGCAGCGGTGCGCTATGAGGGCGGCCAAGCTTCACGATGCTGCGATATCTACTGGTATGTCCGTTATGTTGGGGAACGTAGCAGAAATTCAAAATTTTCCTACGTGTCACCAAGATCTATCTATGGAGAGACCAGCAACGAGGGGAAGGAGAGTGCATCTACATACCCTTGTAGATCGCTAAGCGAAAGCATTCAGGTGAACGGGGTTGATGGAGTCGTACTCGTCGTGATTCAAATCACCGATGACCAAGTGCCGAACGCACGGCACCTCCGCGTTCAACACACGTACAGCCCGGTGACGTCTCCCACGCCTTGATCCAGCAAGGAGAGAGGGAGAGGTTGAGGAAGACTCCATCCAGCAGCAGCACAACGGCGTGGTGGTGGTGGAGGAGCGTGGCTATCCTGCAGGGCTTCGCCAAGCACCACAGAAGAGGAGGAAGAAGAGATGCAGGGCTGCACCAACGAGAGATCGAATCACGTGTGTTATGGGCAGCCCCTTAGGCCTCATATATATAGGGGAAGGGGAGGGGCTGCACCCCCTCTAGGGTTCCCACCCCTAGGGGGGGCGGCAGCCCTAGATGGGGAGCAAGGGGGCGGCCAAGAGGGGATGGGAGAGGGAGGCGCACCAATATGGGCCCTAAGGCCCATATCCCATTAGGGTTTGCCCCCTCTCCATCTCTTAGGCGCATGGGCCTTAGTGGGGCTGGTGCCCTTGGCCCATGTAGGCCAAGGAACACTCCCTATAGCCCATGTGGCCCCCCGGGGCTGGTGGCCCCACTTGGTGGACCCCCGGGACCCTCCCGGTGGTCCCGGTACGTTACCGATAAACCCCGAAACTCTTCCGGTGACCACAACAGGACTTCCCATATATAAATCTTTACATCTGGACCATTCCGGAACTCCTCATGACGTCCGGGATCTCATCCGGGACTCCGAACAACATTCGGTTACCACATACAAACTTCCTTTATAACCCTAGCGTCATCGAACCTTAAGTGTGTAGACCCTACGGGTTCGGGAGACATGCAGACATGACCGAGACGTTCTCCGGTCAATAACCAACAGCGGGATCTGGATACCCATGTTGGCTCCCACATGTTCCACGATGATCTCATCGGATGAACCACGATGTCAAGGACTTAATCAATCCCGTATACAATTCCCTTTGTCTATCGGTACGATACTTGCCCGAGATTCGATCGTCGGTATCCCGATACCTTGTTCAATCTCGTTACCGGCAAGTCTCTTTACTCGTTCCGTAACACATCATCCCGTGATCAACTCCTTGATCACATTGTGCACATTATGATGATGTCCTACCGAGTGGGCCCAGAGATACCTCTCCGCTTACACGGAGTGACAAATCCCAGTCTCGATTCGTGCCAACCCAACAGACACTTTCGGAGATACCTGTAATGTACCTTTATAGCCACCCAGTTACGTTGTGACGTTTGGCACACCCAAAGCACTCCTACGGTATCCGGGTGTTGCACAATCTCATGGTCTAAGGAAATGATACTTGACATTAGAAAAGCTTTAGCATACGAACTACATGATCTTGTGCTATGCTTAGGATTGGGTCTTGTCCATCACATCATTCTCCTAATGATGTGATCCCGTTATCAATGACATCCAATGTCCATGGTCAGGAAACCGTAACCATCTATTGATCAACGAGCTAGTCAACTAGAGGCTTACTAGGGACATGGTGTTGTCTATGTATCCACACATGTATCTGAGTTTCCTATCAATACAATTCTAGCATGGATAATAAACGATTATCATGAACAAGGAAATATAATAATAATCAATTTATTATTGCTTCTAGGGCATATTTCCAACAGTCTCCCACTTGCACTAGAGTCAATAATCTAGTTCACATCGCCATGTGATTAACACTCACAGGTCACATCGCCATGTGACAAACATCCAAAGAGTTTACTAGTGTCACTAAACTAGTTCACATCATCATGTGATTAAGACTCAATGAGTTCTGGGTTTGATCATGTTGCTTGTGAGAGAGGTTTTATAGTCAACGGGTCTGAATCTTTCAGATCCGTATGTACTTCAAAAATCTCTATGTCATCTCCTAGATGTAGCTACCGGGTTCTATTTGGAGCTATTCCAAATAACTGTTCTACTTGGTGCTATTCTAAATTGTTGCTCCATTATACGTATCCGACATCTCTACTCAGAGCTATCCGGATAGGTGTTAAGCTTACATCGACGTAACTCTTTACGTCGAACTCTTTATCACCTCCATAATCGAGAAAATTCCTTAGTCCACTAGTTACTAAGGATAACTTTGACCGCTGTCCTGTGATCCATTCTTGGATCACACTTGTACCCCTTGACTGACTCATGGCAAGGCACACTTCAGGTGCGGTACACAGCATAGCATACTGTAGAGCCTATGTCTTAAGCATAGGGGACGACCTTCGTCCTTTCTCTCTATTCTGTCGTGGTCGAGCTTTAAGTCTTAACTTCATACCTTACAACTCAGGCAAGAACTCCTTCTTCGACTGATCCATCTTGAACACCTTCAAGATCATGTCAAGGTATGTGCTCATTTGAAAGTACTTTTAAGCGTTTTGATCTATCCTTATAGATCTTGATGCTCAATGTTCAAGTAGCTTAATCCAGGCTTTCCATTGAAAAACACTTTCCAAATAACCCTACATGCTTTCTAGAAATTCTACATCATTTCTGATCAACAATATGTCAACATATATTTATCAGAAATTCTATAGTGCTCCCACTCACTTCTTTGGAAATACAAGTTTCTCATAAACTTTGTGTACACCCAAAATCTTTGATCATCATCAAAGCATACATTCCAACTCCGAGATGCTTACTCCAGTCCTTAGAAGGATTGCTGGAGCTTTGCATCCTTATTAGCATCTTTTCAGGATTGACAAAACCTTTCGGTTGGATCACATACAACCTTTCCTCAAGAAAATCGTCGAGGAAACAATGTTTTGACATCCTATCTGCAAGATTTCATAAATAATGCAGTGACTGCTAATATAATTCCAACAGACTCTTAGCATCGCTACGAGTGAGAAAATCTCACCGTAGTCAACTCCTTGAACTTGTCAGAAAACATCTTAACGACAAGTCGAGCTTTCTTAATGGTGACATTTACCATCATTGTCCGTCTTCCTTTTAAAATCCATCTACACTCAACAGCCTTACGACCATCAAGTAGTTCTTCCAAAGTCTACACTTGTTTTCATACATGGATCCTCTCTCGGATTATATGGCCTCAAGCCATTTATCGGAATCCAGGCCCACCATCGCTTCTCCATAGCTCGTAGGTTCATTGTTGTCTAGCAACATGACTTCCAAGACAGGATTACGTACCACTCTGAAGTAGTACGCATCCTTGTCATCCCACGAGGTTTGGGAGTGACTTGATCCGAAGTCTCATGATCACTATCATAAGCTTCCACTTCAATTGGTGTCGTTGCCACAGGAACAACTCCCTGTGCCCTGTCACACTAGTTGAAGTGACAGTTCAATAACCTCATCAAGTCTCCATCATCCTCCCACTCAATTCTTTCGAGAGAAACTTTTCCTCGATAAAGGACCCGATTCTAGAAACAATCCCTTATTGCTTTCGGATCTGAGACAGGAGGTATACCCAACTGTTTTGGGTGTCCTATGAAGATGCATTTATCCGCTTTGGGTTCCAGCTTATCAGCCTGAAACTTTTTCACATAAGCGTTGCAGCCCCAAATTTTTAAAAAATGACAGCTTAGGTTTCTCTAAACCATAGTTCATATGGTGTCATCTCATCGGAATTACGTGGTGCCCTATTTAAAGTGAATGTGGTCGTCTCTAATGCCTAACCCATGAACTATCGTGGTAATTCGATAAGAGACATCATGGTATGCATCATATCCAATAGGGTGCAGTTATGATGTTCGGACACACCATCACACTATGGTGTTCCAGGCTGTATTAGTTGTGAAACGATTTCCACAATGTCTTAATTTTGTGCCAAACTCGTAATTCAGATATTCATCTCTATGATCATATCATAGATATTTTATCCTCTTGTCACGACGATCTTTCAACTTCACCCTGAAATTACTTGAACCTTTCAATAATTCAGACTCGTGATTCATCAAGTAAATATACTCAACATCTACTCAAATCATCTGTGAAGTAAGAACATAACGATATCCACTACATGCCTTAGCACTCATTGGACTGCACACATCAAAATGTATTACTTCCAACAAGTTATTTTCTAGTTCCATTTTACTGAAACCGAGGCTTTCAGTCATCTTGCCCATGTGGTATGATTTGCATGTCTCAAGTGATTCAAAATCAAGTGAGTCCGAATGGTCCATTTGCATGGAGTTTCTTCATGCATATACACCAACAGACATGGTTCGCATGTCTCAAACTTTTCAAAAATGAGTGAGTCCAAAGATCCATCTACATGGAGCTTCTTCATGCGTTTTATACCGATATGACTTAAGTGGCAGTGCCACAAGTAGGTGGTACTATCATTACTATCTTTTGGCATGAACATGTGTATCACTACGATCGAGATTCAATAAACCATTCATTTTAGGTGCAAGACCATTGAAGGTATTATTCAAATAAACAGAGTAACCATTATTCTCCTTAAATGAATAACCGTATTGCGATAGACATAATCCAATCATGTCTATGCTCTACGCAAACACCAATCTCGATGGTAGAGGGAGCGTACGATATTTGATCATATCAACATTGGAAACACTTCCAACACATATCGTTAGCTCACCTTTAGCTAGTCTCCGTTTATTCCGTAGCTTTTATTTCGAGTTACTAACACTTAGCAACCGAACCGGTATCTAATACCCTGGTGCTACTACGAGTACCAGTAAAGTACACATCAACACAATGTATATCCAATATACTTCTATCGACCTTGCCAGCCTTCTAATCTACCAAGTATCTAGGGTAATTCTGCTCCAGTGGTTGTTTCTCTTATTACAGAAGCACTTAGTCTCAGGTTTGGGTTCAACCTTGGGTTTCTTCACCAGAGCAGCAGCTGAATTGCCGTTTCATGAAGTATCCCTTCTTGCCCTTCTTGAAACTAGTGGTTTCACTAACCATCAACAATTGATGCTCCTTCTTGATTTCTACTTTCGTGGTGTCAAACATCGCGAATATCTCAAGGATCATCATATATGTCCCTGATATATTATAGTTCATCATGAAGCTCTAGCAGCTTGGTGGTAATGACTTCGGAGAAACATCACTATATCATCTGGAAGATCAACTCCCACTCAATTCAAATGATTGTTGTACTCAGACAATCTGAGCACAAGCTCAACAATTGAGCTTTTCTCCCTTAGTTTGCAGGCTAAGAAAACCGTCGGAGGTCTTATACCTCTTGACGTGGGCACGAGCCTGAAATTCCAATTTCAGCCCTCAAAACATCTCATATGTTTCGCGACGTTTCAAAAACGTCTTCGGTGCCTCAACTCTAAACCGTTTAACCGAACTATCACGTAGTTATCAAAATGTGTATGTCAGATGTTCACAACATCCACAGACAACGTTCGAGGTTCAGCACACTGAGCGGTGCATTAAGGACATAAGCCTTCTAAGAAGCAATGAGGACAATCCTCAGTTTACGGACCTAGTCCGCATAATTGCTACTTTCAACTTTCAACTAATTTTTCTCTAGGAACATATCTAAACAGTAGAACTAAAGCGCGAGCTACGACATAATTTGCAAAATCCTTTTGACTATGTTCAGGATAATTAAGTTTATCTTATGAACTCCCACTCAGATAGACATCCCTCTAGTCATCTAAGTGATTACATGATCCGAGTCAAATAGGCCGTGTCCGATCATCACGTGAGACGGACTAGTCAACATCGGTGAACATCTTCATGTTGATCGTATCTTCTATACGACTCATGCTCGACCTTTCGGTCTTCTGTGTTCCGAGGCCATGTCTGTACATGCTAGGCTCGTCAAGTTAACCTAAGTGTTTTGCATGTGTTCCGAGGCCATGTCTGTACATGCTAGGCTCGTCAACACCCGTTGTATATGAACGTATGAATCTAACACCCGATCATCACGTGGTGCTTCGAAACTACGAACTGTCGCAACGGTGCACAGTTAGGGGAGAACACTTCTTGAAATTGTTGTAAGGGATCATCTTATTTACTACCGTCGTTCTAAGCAAATAAGATGTATAAACATGATAAACATCACATGCAATCAAATAGTAGTGACATGATATGGCCAATATCATATAGCTCCTTTGATCTCCATCTTGGGGCTCCATGATCATCTCGTCACCGGCATGACACCATGATCTCCATCATCATGATCTCCATCATTGTGTCTTCATGAAGTTGTCTCGTCATCTATTACTTCTACTACTACAGCTAACGGTTAGCAATAAAGTAAAGTAATTACATGACGTTTATGTTGACACGCAGGTCATAAATAAATAAAGACAACTCCTATGGCTCCTGCCGGTTGTCATACTCATCAACATGCAAGTCATGATTCCTATTACAATAACATGATCAATCTCATACATCACATATATCATTCATCACATCCTTTGGGCCATATCACATCACATAGCATACCCTGCAAAAACAAGTTAGACGTCCTCTAATTGTTGTTTGCATGTTTTACGTGGCTACTATGGGTTTCTAGCAAGAACGTTTCTTACCTACGCAAAACCACAACGTGATATGCCAATTGCTATTTACCCTTCATAAGGACCCTTTTCATCGAATCCGATCCGACTAAAGTGGGAGAGACGGACACCCGCCAGCCACCTTATGCAACTAGTGCATGTTTGTCGGTGGAACCGGTCTCACGTAAGAGTACGTGTAAGGTTGGTCCGGGCCGCTTCATCCCATGATGCCGCCGAATCAAGATTGGACTAGTAACGGTAAGCATATTGAACAAAATCAACGCCCACAACTACTTTGTGTTCTACTCGTGCATAGAAACTACGCATAGACCTAGCTCATGATGCCACTGTTGGGGAACGTAGCAGAAATTCAAAATTTTCCTACGTGTCACCAAGATCTATCTATGGAGAGACCAGCAACGAGGGGAAGGAGAGTGCATCTACATACCCTTGTAGATCGCTAAGCGGAAGCGTTCAAGTGAACGGGGTTGATGGAGTCGTACTCGTCGTGATTCAAATCACCGATGACCAAGTGCCGAACGCACGGCACCTCCGCGTTCAACACACGTACAGCCCGGTGACGTCTCCCACGCCTTGATCCAGCAAGGAGAGAGGGAGAGGTTGAGGAAGACTCCATCCAGCAGCAGCACAACGGCGTGGTGGTGGTGGAGGAGCGTGGCTATCCTGCAGGGCTTCGCCAAGCACCACAGAAGAGGAGGAAGAAGAGATGCAGGGCTGCACCAACGAGAGATCGAATCACGTGTGTTATGGGCAGCCCCTTAGGCCTCATATATATAGGGGAAGGGGAGGGGCTGCGCCCCCTCTAGGGTTCCCACCCCTAGGGGGGGCGGCAGCCCTAGATGGGGAGCAAGGGGGCGACCAAGAGGGGATGGGAGAGGGAGGCGCACCAATATGGGCCCTAAGGCCCATATCCCATTAGGGTTTGCCCCCTCTCCATCTCTTAGGCGCATGGGCCTTAGTGGGGCTGGTGCCCTTGGCCCATGTAGGCCAAGGAACACTCCCTACAGCCCATGTGGCCCCCCGGGGCTGGTGGCCCCACTTGGTGGACCCCCGGGACCCTCCCGGTGGTCCCGGTACGTTACCGATAAACCCTGAAACTCTTCCGGTGACCAAAACAGGACTTCCCATATATAAATCTTTACCTCCGGACCATTCCGGAACTTCTCGTGACGTCCGGGATCTCATCCGGGACTCCGAACAATATTCGGTTACCACATACAAACTTCCTTTATAACCCTAGCGTCATCGAACCTTAAGTGTGTAGACCCTACGGGTTCGGGAGACATGCAGACATGACCGAGACGTTCTCCGGTCAATAACCAACAGCGGGATCTGGATACCCATGTTGGCTCCCACATGTTCCACGATGATCTCATCGGATGAACCACGATGTCAAGGACTTAATCAATCCCGTATACAATTCCCTTTGTCTATCGGTACGATACTTGCCCGAGATTCGATCGTCGGTATCCCGATACCTCGTTCAATCTCGTTACCGGCAAGTCTCTTTACTCGTTCCGTAACACATCATCCCGTGATCAACTCCTTGATCACATTGTGCACATTATGATGATGTCCTACCGAGTGGGCCCAGAGATACCTCTCCGCTTACACGGAGTGACAAATTCCAGTCTCGATTCGTGCCAACCCAACAGACACTTTTGGAGATACCTGTAATGTACCTTTATAGCCACCCAGTTACGTTGTGACGTTTGGCACACCCAAAGCACTCCTACGGTATCCGGGTGTTGCACAATCTCATGGTCTAAGGAAATGATACTTGACATTAGAAAAGCTTTAGCATACGAACTACATGATCTTGTGCTATGCTTAGGATTGGGTCTTGTCCATCACATCATTATCCTAATGATGTGATCCCGTTATCAATGACATCCAATGTCCATGGTCAGGAAACCGTAACCATCTATTGATCAACGAGCTAGTCAACTAGAGGCTTACTAGGGACATGGTGTTGTCTATGTATCCACACATGTATCTGAGTTTCCTATCAATACAATTCTAGCATGGATAATAAACGATTATCATGAACAAGGAAATATAATAATAATCAATTTATTATTGCCTCTAGGGCATATTTCCAACATGTTAACATATCTAATTCTTTATTGCCTTTTGCTCCTGAGGAGATTGTTAATAATGCAAACCAATTAGGAGTTTCTTTAGGCGCTAATGATATTGAAATCTCCAACTCGGTGAATGATATGTTAGATTTAGAGGCGGAGCAGGCCTTAGAGACTATTCGTCATCTTGCTGCGGTCAAGCCCATGAATGATGAGGAAATTGATGCGTTAGGGGTTAGAGTGCTAAATAATCTTTGTGCGGACCTAGCACCTTCTAATCAGGAGTCGGAGGGCGAGGATGTGCCCTTAGATGATGTAGATATCAATTCTGTTCAGTCCGGTTATGAGGACCGGGTGACGGAGCACACCAAGCCAAGCTGTAAGTGGAAGCGAAAAATTTATCCCGACTCTGTTGTTCGTAGGAGTGCTAGGATTCGGACTGCTAAAAAATTCCATGATGAACTATGAAAGGAATCTTTTGGAATAGCAAAGGTCTGAAAGGCTTGGCTAAAAGGAGGTTTCTTGCTGAAGCTTCTCTGGAACATCGGTTAGATTTTGTTGCTCTGTCGAAAACCGGTTGAGATAATTTTGCGCCGCAGTTTCTTTCCTCTCTTGTGGGTCGTCTTGAGTTCGATTGGCATTGCCTCCCGCCACGAGGTAGATCGGGGGGCATCTTACTGGGTGTGAGATGTGATTCCCTTGAAGTCCGGAGTGTAGTAATGGGTGACTTCGCGGTAAAGTTTCGAGTTAGGTCTAAAGTTGATGGGTTCAACTGGGCGTTGGTAGCGGTCTATGGTGCCGCCCAACCCGAGCTTAAACCGGAGTTTCTGGCGGATCTGGTTCGGATATGTGGGTCCGAACAGCTTCCGATTTTGGTCGGGGGTGATTTCAACATTATTAGAAGGAGAGAGGAGAAAAACAATGATAACTTCGACGGCAGGTGGTCGTTTATGTTCAATACTATTATTGAAAGCTTAGATCTAAGGGAGATAGAGCTCACTGGTAGACAGTTTACCTGGGCTAATGCTCTGCCAAACCCGACATATGAGAAGCTTGATCGGGTTCTCGCCAGCATGGAGTGGGAACAGAAGTTCCCTCTTGTTACGGTGCAAGCTCTCACGCGGGGAATCTCCGATCACACACCTTTGTTCGTGGACTCAGGGGAGCCGAACCATATAGGAAACAAAAACACCTTCTCTTTTGAGATGGCCTGGTTCGAACGAGAGGGATTCTTAGACATCATAGCCAGGGAGTGGGCTAAGGGTGTTGGAGGAAGGACGGCGGTCGAGCGCTGGCAGAATAAAATTAGGCATTTGAGAAGCTTCTTACGGGGTTGGGCTAAGCATCTAAGTGGGGTGTATAAGATTGAGAAGGATAGGCCCCTCTCTCTTGTACAGGCATTGGACGTAAAAGCTGAATTCGCGCTGTTGTTGCCTACCGAGCTCCAAGTTAAAAATGAGGCGGAGAAGAGGCTGAAAGAGTTTCTCCGCGAAGAAGAATTGAAGTGGGCTTTGCGTGCCAAGGTCCGCAAAGTAGTCCAAGGGGACGCGAATACTCAATTTTTCCACCTCATTGCTAATGGTAAACACAGAAAGAAGCGGATCTTTCAGCTAGAGCAGGATGAGGGTACTATTTTAGGGCAGGATAATCTCAAAACCTATATTACCGAATACTATAGACAGCTATTTGGACCGCCGGAGGCCAATTGTGTGTCCCTCGATGAGTCCAGGGTTGAGGACGTGCCTCAATTGACTGCTGCTGATAATGATATCCTGGTTGCCCCGTTCTCAGAAAAGGAGGTGTTCGATGCTATTGCACAAATGGAAAACAATAAGGCTCCCGGTCCGGATGGGTTCCCGGCTGAGTTCTATAAAAAGTGCTGGCACATTATTAAGGGGGATTTACTACCTATGTTTCATGATCTATTCTCTGGACAGCTTCAATTATTTCACTTGAATTTTGGAACTATCACATTGCTTCCGAAGAAAATGGATGCTGCGAGGATTGAGCAGTTCAGGCCGATCTGCCTCCTCAATGTTAGTTTCAAAATCTTCACCAAGGTCGGAACTAATAGGCTCACACAGATTGCGCAATCTGTGGTGCAGCAATCCCAAACTGCTTTCATGCCGGACAGGAACATCCTTGAAGGGGTGGTTGTCCTTCATGAAACGCTCCATGAAATCCATTCCAAAAAATTAGATGGAGTAATTTTTAAGGTGGATTTCGAAAAAGCGTACGATAAGGTTAAGTGGCCATTCCTCCAACAGGCATTGCGTATGAAAGGTTTTGATGAAGCCTGGCGCCGACAAGTCGAATCATTTACGCAAAAAGGGAGTGTGGGAATTAAAGTGAATGACGACATAGGTCATTATTTCCAGACACATAAAGGCCTAAGACAAGGAGATCCGATGTCCCCTATCTTGTTTAACATTGTGGTGGATATGTTAGCAATTTTGATAGGCCGGGCTAAGGAAAATGGTCAAGTGGGTGGGTTGGTTCCTCATCTTGTAGAGGGAGGTGTTTCCATCCTTCAGTACGCTGATGATACAATCATCTTTATGGAGCATGATTTGGCCAAGGCGAGAAATATGAAGCCTGTGTTATGCATGTTTGAACAATTAACCGGGTTAAAGATTAACTTCCATAAGAGCGAATTGTTCTGCTTTGGTAGAGCCAAAGACGACCAGGAGTCTTATAGGCAGTTGTTTGGGTGCGAGTTGGGGAGTTTACCCTTCTCTTACCTTGGTATCCCGATTCACCATCGTAGGCTAACAAACAGAGAATGGAAGTGCATCGAGGATCGATTTGAGAAAAAACTGAGTTGTTGGAAGGGTAAGCTCATGTCATACGGAGGCCGGTTGATTTTGATTAATTCGGTGCTCACGAGTATGCCTATGTTTCTCTTATCTTTCTTTGAGGTCCCAGTTGGTGTTAGGAAACAACTGGACTTCTATCGGCCGCGCTTCTTTTGGCAGGGTGATGAACTTAAAAGAAAATACCGGCTTGCTAAATGGGACATCATCTGTAGACCGAAAGACCAAGGGTGTCTCGGTATTGAAAATCTTGAAGTCAAGAACAGATGTCTTCTTAGTAAGTGGTTGTGGAAGCTGTCCTCCGGGACTGAGGCCATGTGGGCGCAGATCCTTCGTAACAAGTACCTCCAAACTAAAACATTGTCCCAGGTCGCAGTCAGGCCGACTGATTCGCCTTTCTGGAAAGGACTAATGAAAGTCAAACAATCTATGTTCAATAGGACGAGATTTGTTATTGGAAACGGTACAAGTACCCGTTTCTGGGAGGATACTTGGCTTGGTGAATCACCGTTAGCCATTCAATATCCGTCTTTATATCGGATTGCTCAACGACGTGAGGTGTTCGTGGCAACGATATTCCAATCTATCCCCCTTAATATTCAGTTTCGATGGTCGCTAGCGGGCAATCGTTGGGAAGAATGGCTTCATCTAGTAAGGAGACTGACGGAGGTTCAACTTTCTCACCGACCCGATATATTGCGTTGGAAGTTGACTAGTTCTGGAGTATTTACAATCAAATCAATGTATATTGATGTTATTAATTCGACTGCTATTCCAACTTCCAAGTTTGTTTGGGCTGTCAAGGTGCCTTTAAAAATAAAAGTGTTTATGTGGTTTGTCCATAAACAAGTTATTTTAACAAAGGACAACTTGATTAAACGCAATTGGACAGGTCCTACTAGGTGTAGTTTCTGTGATCGGGATGAGACGATTAAGCATTTATTCTTTGATTGCCCGTTGGCTAGAGTTCTTTGGCGGATGATTCATATTGCTTTTAATCTTCCTCCACCGACTTCTGTCAATGCTTTATTTGGGACATGGCTTAATGGGGTTGGGCCTATTCTCACAAGACATATTCGGGTTGGAGTTTGCGCTTTGTTATGGACTATTTTGCAGAAATGATTTGGTTTTTAACAGAACATCACGGATTCATTTTTTGCAGGTTATTTTCCGAGCTACGGCACTGATCCGTTTATGGTCGCTACTCACTCCGATGGAGGCCAGGGAGCATTTGGTTACTGGATCTATCCGTTGGGAGATGGTCGCTCGGGATATCTTCAACCGGTTTGGATGGCGGTCATGTAATAGGATATGCAATTAGTTTCCCTATCTATTGTTAGCCAGCCGGTTGTGGCATCTTTTTTGGGCTAGTTTGTATATCTAGCCGTCTGGAGCTTTGTGTGAGCTGCATTTCTATTTTTCCTTTTGGTTTAGCTGGAGACTGTGGAACCTTGTTGGCACTTTTGCCTTTTCTATTTAATAAGATGACCGTATGCATCGTTCTGATGCAGAGGCCGGGGAGCCCCCCCTTTTCGAAAAAAAACAGACTACTCCCTCCGTCCAGGTAGCCAACGCCAGCAAGGCCATCTTTTTTCCGGCGATCACATCCTCCGTTGGTGGATTAGTATCATCAGATGCGACCTTGTGATTTTGTTTGTACTATCCTACCTAGCTCGTCCCCAGTTTCGTGGTGGCTTCGCATAAGCCAAGAATCAACTGATTATTCTTGATTATAGACTCTAGTTCCGTCCGACCAGAGCATGAGTCCTGCCAAACTCCTCTCCTTCCTGTTCCTGGTACTTACAACTGCGGCGGCATTTCTATCCATGGCGCGGTGGCCCTTGAACTATCCCACCATCCAACATGGTCAACGATGCTAAAGTGCACTTCGGTGATACTTCAACCCTGCACCCCATTCTCCTTGGTTTGAGGGGGGTGGCGAATCATATTTGAGGGATTTTAAACTTTTCGATAGATCTGCTAGCTGGTGATTATTTCCACAAAACAAAACAAAATCTCCTCAAATATGACTTTTGAGGGATCTGCTAGAGATGCTCTAAGCTATGTATCATCAGCCATCAGGCTTGGACCACGTACAGCATATAGAAGCATATATACTTCATATTTCCACAAGTTTTTTCTTCAGTTGAATACTTTGCAAGGAGAACTTGCTACAGAAACATTTTGTTCTGTTGCTGCATTAACAGCTAGCGACTTCTCAAAGAAAAAATTAAGAGCTACGAAGCGTTTCAAATTAAGCAACATATATTTGCCTTCAAACTTTACTCTGAGTGACTGATGTGGTGATGCCATATAACAGGCATGCTCCTCTCAACCCCTCTGAATAATTTTGCAAGTGCTGCACCCATCATGCATCCAAACCTAACAAGAATGAGTGGTAGACCAAATGACTAACCCACTGAGTTTCAAATATAAAATGATTGTTAAGGAGTATTAGTATTGGTCTAGAAGTCCTTATTAGTCTATGTTTAGTTTCCTTGCACCTCAAGTCATGTGTAATATATATATGCCTCTTGGGCCTTCAATAAAGATAAGTTGCTTTCCTAACATGGTATTAGAGCCTAGGTTTAGGTCTCCAGACGCCGCAACTCGTCCTTGTGATCCACTATTTTTTTTCTCGATCGATCTGTTTTTCTTTGGATCGATCTCGTCTTCCATGGCACCACCAGCCCCGCGATCCGCCTGGCGCCTTGACTGCTCGCCCAGCTGCTTCGGCGTGGGCACCTCGTGGGCCGCTACCTGCCCCTGGATCGATGGCGGCTGCCTCAGATCGGGACCATCGCCTCCTGTGCGCTCGGCTGGGGCGCTCGGCTGGAAGGACCTCCAGGCTCCAGGAAGGCTCCGCTCCACGTGCAGGCCCGCCCGTACAGCTCCAGCAGCCTGCGTGTTGCTCTCCTGCAGCTGCAGGCTTCTGTCCGCACACGTTTGCCTGCAGCTGGATCTCATCTTGGCCAACGCTGCTGCTTCCTGTCGACCGCGTGTGCCCCTGCTGGCTGGCTGCTGCTCTGCTCCCGCACGTCCATCTGCGTGCTGCTGTTGTTCCGCTGCCCTTTGCTGCTCTACTCAGCTGATGCGTTCTGCTAGCCTACTTGCTAGTTGATGCGTTCCTGCTAGCCTATTTGCTAGCTGCCGCTGCTGATCTTTTAGTCATTGCATTAGTCTGGCATGTGTTTTTCTATATTTTTCGCTGCGTCCACCAAATTCGTTGATATTTTGTGTTTTCTCATGTCATGTGAGTCCACCATACCTATGTCTGTCAGCCTTTTTCTGGTCATTGTCCTCTCTATAGGATTTCTGTGGCCTCTCTTTGCATTGTTGATCTAAGCCCATTCCCTTGCCGCCGAGCTTCTTTCGCCGTTGGTTTTCATGGGCCATGATTCTTTAAGCAATGCTTTATTCTCTCGATGGACCATCTTCTTTTGACAACCCATCTTCTCTTGATACTTCTATTGTATCTTCTATTGGTGCGGTGTCTTCCTCTGATGTGCCATCTCTTCGTTATCCCCTTTGGCGACTCGACAGGTTTTGAAGACTCTTCATGCTACGACGACACTCTCAAGACACGGATTTGGATTATCATATTTTTTTTAGTATTACACTTCTTCAAATGCAATGCTATTGCATACGCTTTGCATTTGAGGGGGGTGTTAAGGAGTATTAGTATTGGTCTAGGAGTCCTTATTAGTCTATGTTTAGTTTCCTTGCACCTCAAGTCATGTGTAATATATATATGCCTCTTGGGCCTTCAATAAAGATAAGTTGCTTTCCTAACAATGATGACCAACCCACTGAGACTTGTTGACAACGTACACTCCACGCTCCAGAGCAAATACGCTGACGCTTTGGGACTAGTCACCCAGACCATCCTATCTCTGAAAATCTAATCCCAAGTCCCTCGGCAAGGCCGGCCATCGCTCTGGCGAGATCACATCTTCTTTGTTATTACTTGCTGGGTTCTTCCTTGTGCTAAGTGAATTTTCTTAATTAATTACAGTTTCCACCATGGGTCCTGCAATTCTCTTCTTCCTCGGGCTTGCAGCTACAGCACCATCGTTAATCTTGGCGGCACAAACCTTGGGGGGCTATTCCATGGCCAAACCCTCAACAATTTGGATCAACAACGATGTTTTCTTTGAAAGTCGCAACCGCTACAGCCGTGACATCGTCGCCATAGCACAATCACAAGCTCACTCTGGCATTGCATCTTATATTGCTGCAGGGTTCTTTTGTGTCTCCTCTTCCATGTTCCCATGCAAGGAGTTCCTCTTTGCGGTATCCATTGCGGCGCCCATCGACACTGTCAGCAGCATTCATAATTCGCAAATAGTTTGGTCAGCGAATCAGGCTTGCCCTGTCGGGGAGAATGCCACCCTTGAGTTTACCTCAGGTGGAAATTTGGTCCTATGTGATGCTGACGGTAGCTACGTCTGGTCAAGCAATAGCTCCGACCGATCTGTAGCTCGCATGGTGTTAACCAAGTTTGGCAATCTGGTGTTGCTTAATCACATGAATGCAATTGTGTGGCAATCATTTGATCATCCTACAGATACATTGGTCCTCGGACAGTCGCTTGCCAAAGGTATGAGGCTCACAGCAAACACTTCTGCAACAAATACTATCTCGAGAGAGAATCAGTTATATATCACTGTACTCCCAGATGGATTATATGCTTATGTTGGATCCATGCCACCACAACTCTACTTTTCATATATTTATTCGTCTCTGGTTGACCACATGAAAGAAAATGATCTAGAGAAGGTTACATTCATGAATGGAAACCTCAGCATGTCAAATATGAATGATAGTATCTCATTGCCAGAAGCAAAATCCACCCAGTACTTGAGATTAGATCCAGATGGACACATGAGGTTGTATGAGTATGAATTGTATGATGAGAAATGGACTGTCATGCATGATGTAATGCGAATCAATGATTGTGCTTACCCAACAGTTTGTGGGGAATATGGTATATGTCCTAGGGGGCAATGTGGTTGTCCCGTTGATAATAATTCAAGTTCAAGGTACTTTAAGCTGCTGGATGAATGGAAGCCAAACCTTGGTTGTGCACCGATAACTCCAATATCTTGTCAAGAAATAGAACACCATCAATTATTGACCATTCCGAACATTTCTTACTTCGATCAAAACCCCACAGTTGTGAATGCAACAAGCGTCGATGACTGTAAGCAAGCCTGCTTGAAGAACTGCTCATGCATGGCCGTTCTGTTCAGAGAAGGAGAATGTGTTTGGGTAACGAAGGTCTTCTCCTTGCAATCAATACAACCTACAAATTTTCTTTACAACTCCTCAGCTTACCTCAAGGTGCAGCTTAGCCCCTCGAGGGAAAACAAAATGAAGGCGTTGTTAAGTGCTATACTTGGTGCTATTACTGCTCTAATATTAATTTTCATTATTGTCACTCTTTACCTACAAAGGAGGAAGCATGAAGACAAAGACGAGGAATTTGATTTCAGTCAATTGCCTGGAATGCCAACGAGGTTTTCTCTTGATACACTGAGTGAATGCACAGAAGGATTCAATAAGAAACTTGGAGAAGGTGGGTTTGGGTCGGTTTTTGAAGGGAAATTAGGTGAAATAAGAGTTGCAGTGAAACGTTTGGAAGGTGCTAGACAAGGAAAGAAAGAATTCTTGGCAGAGGTCGGGACTATTGGCAACATCGAACACATCAATCTTGTCAACCTGATTGGGTTTTGTGTTGAGAAGTCTGAGAGGCTTCTGGTTTATGAATATATGTCAAGAGGCTCGCTTGATAGGTGGATTTTTTATTCCCATAACAACGCCCCTCTTGATTGGTCAACTCGGTGTAGGATAATTATGGATATTGCCAAAGGCCTATGCTATCTTCATGAGCAGTGCAGGTGAAAAATTGCTCATTTGGACATCAAGCCACAAAATATTCTCTTGGATGAAAACTTCAATGCCAAAGTTGCTGATTTTGGACTGTGTAAGTTAATAAATAGGGACCAAAGCAAGGTAGTGACTGTGATGAGAGGAACACCTGGATATCTAGCACCCGAATGGTTGACGTCGCGGATCACTGAAAAAGTTGATGTCTACAGCTTTGGAGTTGTCATCATGGAAATAGTAAGTGGAAGAAAAATTATTGACAACTCTCAACCCGAGGAGGACGTTCAGCTTATAAATCTATTGCGAGAAAAGGCTCAAAATGAGCAATTGATTGATTTGATTGATAAGCATAGTGGTGATATGGTTTCATACCAGGAGGAAGTGGTTCAAATGATGAAGCTCGCAATATGGTGCCTGCAACATGATAGCATTCAAAGGCCATCAATGTCACTCGTAATTAAGGTATTGGAAGGTACTATTAGCATTGAAACTTTCGATGCAGATTCACTCTTGTTTGTTCAAGATAATCCATCAACATACTCAATTCCATCTCAAGCATCGATATTATCTGGCCCAAGGTGAAATAAGTGGATAACGAGGAGAAGAAATTCAAAGTATATATATGCAGTTTTGCTTTTGTATCCTATCCTATTTGTACTATGGAATTACATTTGAAATGGCACCAAAAGGACTTTTGAGGCAATATATATCATTGATTGTTTGGTGAGCTTGTACCTCATGGTATTGTACCTTCAAAAATGAAAAATTGGCTATCCTTCATGAACAATTATATGGCGGTTCATTCTTGATCAGGCTTGTTCGATGTACGAGAACATCGAGCCTTACTCAGGCAACCCCTCCTACAGCTACCATATGATATTGTGGGGGTGGTATAACATCTAGTAGACTAGTACATGAACGAAGCGGCACAACAACTAATTATAATATAATAATAAATGAAAAGTAATTAAGTAAATGGTTGGTTTCATTTACTGAAAGTCGCGTCAATGTTGATCACAATTACGAATAGTAAAGAGATAGTTTTAATTCATCAAGGACTAACTTGCATTCGACAAGGCCAAGGGAAGAACCTCGTTACTCGTCAGTTTTATTTATAGGAAATATGAAACCTTTATTGACTCTTTGCAAAAGTATCAAGTTGATATTCCACAAAAGAGTTCATTAGTTATAAGATGGCTTCAGGCAATCCTAGTGGCGTGTATCTGTAGTTGTATCTAGGTGTGTGTATACAGCTCTTTCGACGGCTTTTATTGTTGATCACGTGTCGTACTTATGGCAATGTAAACTAGAATAACTCGCGAACTGCTGACCAATTTGTATCATACATGAGCACATTACAGAACGAATTCCTAGATGGTCGGATTGTAATTGCATATGGGATTTCAGTAAATGATGTGTATAAACTGTGGAGGAGAAGAAACTAGACACTTCACTTAGTTCACTGGACATGTACATGACCGAACTGGAAAAAAAACTGAGATTATGACCCCTTCACGATGAAAAAAAGCTCGCTGTGCTAAGATACTTCTTAACTGAATAGACATGAGGATAAACAAACACTCCATGTACACTCAAATATGCATGTAAAACAACAGAACAGGGTTGACACTCCTCTTACCTGAACCATGTATCTTATTAGATGTAACCAAGCATTTCATTTCCCCTGCGTTATTGGCAGCTCTCTACTAATCCATCGATGAGCCGAAGTAAGCAAAATCCATTATACCCTTCATATTGCAGAATTTAATCTATCCACCTGCATATACATGCAGGTTTACAAACATCAAGAGATAACATCAATCAATTGATGCAAAAGCGAGTTGCAGAAATCACAGAACGCCAGACTAAACTCAGTGGCACCATTTATGGTGGAGTTGGATTAGCGTGGCAGGGTCGGCATCTCAGGAACCACCAGCAGGCGCGGCAGCCTAGCAAGCAGAGCACCCGGGGCACCCGCAGTCTCGGTGACAGCTTGAATTTAGGCACGGGCGATCGAGCAGTTCCTCCCTTTTTCCCATGCTCTTGCCCGGCCCCTTTCTGCCGGTGAGGGATCGTCAGAGCATTCCATTAATGTGACGACGGCTGCTATGGCTGGATTTGTAACGAACAATAACACATGGGGTCTTAGATTTGTGTTTGGGTCAATGCTACCGAACAAATCTAAGGGCTCAAAGTACTTCACAGAAATTTTATAGAATTTCGGACAGACTTCAGAATTCAGTTATCCGTGAAGCAAATTATCATGTGTGAACTATAGATACTGTGTTTTGAAGTGTACCATGTGTGGGCTATATATGTGTGATGTAAATGTTTGAACAAAGAATGTTCAGCTTTTATAATTTCAGAATCTATTCTTCGGATACGGTCCAGAGAGCCAACAATTCCGCTAATTAAATTGAACATTTTAGGATCTACATTGATTCGGTCAATCCTGTAAGTGGGCCATGTTTCATAATGCATGACAATGCACTCCACCTTCTGAGTGGCAACAAGCAAAGGTCGATGCACTCAACATGTGGGTGATATTTAATCATGAAAATACCCATAACTAATTTGGCCAATTGGCCAACAAAAAAAAACAATCCTAAAGCGAATTCTCTCATGCGTCAATCAAACTATCGTCGCACACGAATTCCCTAGCCATCCTGTACCCATGTGGTTGCCAACGTCAGGTCCAAAATTGCTAAATAAAAAGTAATCACAAGCACTTTCCAAATTAAACGCATCTAACAATTTTTTTCACTGCTAAAAAAACCTCACAGGTTCTTAGGCGGCTTTATCAAATCCGTCTTTGACGAAAATATCTAGGAGATACCATATTATGGAGACAAGTCCACGGTAACCATCAGGACAAGTAAGGACAACTTGCTACTACAAGCATATGCACTTTGTTGTTTTGCTGCATTGAGAGCTAGCGATGCCTCTCTAATTAACCAAAAAAATATGTCTTTAAACTTTACGCATTTGTGACTGATACCATATAACAGGCATGTTCCACTCAACCCCTATGAATACTTTTGGGAAATGCAGCACCCATCATGCTTCCAAGCCTAACAACAATAAACATAAACCAAATGACCAACCCACTGAGCTTAAAAAACAAAAATAAGAATGACCAACCCACTGAGACTTGCTGACGACGTACACTCCATGGTCCTAGCATGGAGATTGGACGGGCGCAAGCACACATCCACTCACTGAGTGGCGTTTTGGGACTTGCTAGCCAGACCACCCTACCACTGAAAATCCCATCCCAAAACAACTCCAAGTCCCTCGGTGAGGCCGGCCGGTCATCTCGTTTGGTGATCACATCTTCTCCATCGATTGCGGCTCAATATCATCAGGTGTGACGAACGTGCCATCTTGCTTCTACTCTACAAGCTCATCTCAAGATTATTGCTACCTTTCCCCTTGTGCTAACTGATTCTTCTTCTTTTTTTGCGGGGAAGCTAACTAATTCTTCTTAATTGAGCTTATTGTTGCCTTGCTCCTCATTCTAACTGATTCTTCTTAATTAATTACAGTTTACGTGAAGCAGCATGGGTCCTGTCATTCTCTTCTTACTGTTGGCGGCAGCTGCAACACCTTTGCTCTTGGTAGCGCCGACCTTTAGTGATGATTTCCCAGCCAAACCGTCAACAGTTTGGATCAACAACAATGTTTACTTTTCAAAATGTCGACCCCCGTATCATCACTGGTTTAATACCTGTCCCAGGCCACAACCCCGAAGCTTACATTGGTGCAGGGTTTTTATGTGTCTCCTCAAGATCCATGTGCGATGAGTTTCTCTTTGCGGTATTCATTTACCCCTTCCGCGTTGACAATCCGCAGGTAGTCTGGTCTGCCAACCGGGCTTGCCCTGTCAGGGAGAACACCACCCTTACGTTTACAAGAGATGGGAACTTGGTCCTTCATGATGCTGATGGTAGCCATGTTTGGTCCAGCAACAGCTCGGGCCGATCAGTAGTTGGCATAATGCTCACTGAGATCGGCAATCTGGTGTTGTTTGATCATAGGAATGCAACCGTGTGGCAGTCATTTGATCATCCTACAGACACATTGATCGTTGGGCAATCACTCGAGGAAGGTATGAGGCTCACAGCAAATACCTCTCCAACAAATTGGACTGAAAATCAGTTCTATATCACTGTATGCGTGGATGGATTATATGCTTTTGTTGAATCCACACCACCACAGTGCTACTTTTCAGATCTCATGGGGCAAAACAAGACAGGAAATGATCCAACAAGGGTTACATTCATGACTGGAAGTCTTACCATCTTTGGGAAGCCAGGCATGCCAGATACTGAGAGTTATATGCCATTATTGCCAGCAACTGACTCCATCAAGTACATGAGATTAGAGTCCAATGGACACTTGAGGCTGTATACTTGGTCTGGTACAGAATGGAATGTGTTTGATGTACTAGGGTCCCTTTGGATGGACGATTGTGATTACCCAACAGTCTGTGGGGAGTACGGCATATGCACAGAGGGGCAATGCGTTTGTCCACTTGAGAATAATTCTAGTACAAGCTACTTCAAGCTGGTGGATGAACGTAAGCCAAACCTTGGCTGCAGACCATTAACTCCAATATCTTGTCAACAAAGACAACAACATCAGCTATTGTCCCTCCCTAATGTTTCTTACTTTGATAAGAACTACATGGTTGTGAATTCAACAAGCATCGAGGAGTGTAAGCAAGCATGCTTGGAGAACTGCTCCTGCATGGCCGTTTTGTTCACAGCTAGAGAATGTGTGTGGGTGACGAAGGTCTTCTCCTTGCGATCAATACAGTCTGAAGTTGTTGGTTACAACTCTTCTGCTTACCTCAAGGTGCAGCTTAGCCCCTCTAACGAAAACAAAAAGAAGGTGCATCTTAACCCCTCTAGTGAAAACAAAAAGGTGATATTAGGTGCTACAGTTGGAGCCGTTACTACACTCGTGTTGCTTGTCATTGTTGTCACTCTTTTCCTACGAAGGAGGAAGTATGAAGAGAAAGATGAATTTGATTTTGATCAATTGCCTGGAATGTTGGCAAGGTTTTCTTTTAAAAAGTTGAGCGAATGCACTGAAGGATTCAGTAAGAAGCTCGGAGACGGCGGGTTTGGGTCAGTTTTTCAAGGGGAATTAGGTGAAGACAAAGTTGCAGTGAAACGTTTGGAAGGTGCTAGACAAGGAAAGAAAGAATTCTTAGCAGAGGTCGAGACAATTGGCAGCATAGAACACATCAATCTTGTCAGGTTGATTGGGTTTTGCGCTGAGAAGTCTGAGAGGCTTCTGGTGTATGAATATATGTCAAGAGGCTCACTTGATAGGTGGATCTATTACCGCCATAACAATGCCCCTCTTGATTGGTGCACCCGGTCGAGGATCATTCTGGATATTGCCAAAGGTCTATGCTATCTTCATGAGGAGTGCAGGCATATAATTGCTCATTTGGACATCAAACCACAAAATATTCTCTTGGATGACAACTTCAATGCTAAAGTGGCTGATTTTGGACTTTGTAAGTTAATAAATAGGGATCAAAGCAAGGTAGTGACTATGATGAGAGGAACACCTGGATATCTGGCACCTGAATGGTTAACTTCGCGAATCACTGAAAAAGTTGATGTCTACAGCTTTGGAGTTGTTCTCATGGAAATAGTAAGTGGAAGAAAAAATATTGACACCTCTCAGCCCGAGGAGGATGTTCAGCTTATAAATCTATTACGAGAAAAGGCTCAAAACAATCATTTGAGTGATCTGATTGACATGCACGGTGAGGACATGGTCTCACACCAAGAGGAAGTGATTCAAATGTTGAAGCTCGCAATATGGTGTCTGCAACAAGACAGCATTCAAAGGCCTTCAATGTCAACTGTGATCAAAGCATTGGAAGGTGCGATTAGCATACAAACTTTCGATGCAAATTCAGTCATGTCTGTTCAAGATAATCCATCCACATATTCAGTTACATCCCAGACATCGATGCTATCTGGCCCAAGGTGAGAGTGAGACACGTGGGAAATGAGCAGAAGAAATAACTCATGCAGTTTGGCTTTTTTATAATATCATGTTTGTACTTTTCAGCCAACATGTATATATATATTTGATTGTTCAATGAAGTTTTACCTGATGGCCGTGCATCTGAGGCTGAAAACCCAGTTCTGCTCCTTGACAGTTTGTTCTTCACTGGGCCAGGAGAGACAAACTTTTGACATGGGGTACCAAGGCTCTACTAATTCTAATAGAAAAAAATTACAATAGATCAGGACTCAAAATAGATGCATCGGCAAAAGCAAGAAAATTTGATTAGGTCTCAGGACGGTACATTGACCCTTACTAACACAACCCCTCCTCTATTGTTAACCATATGATACAATGGGATGGTGCAACATCTAAATGATGAAGGAAAATAGATGGTTCTGTAATTTTTCTAAGCATGGAAGGGGCTGTTTGCAAGACCATTCAGTTGTTTATGAAGGTGCAACTTTATGAGTCTATTTTCTTTCGGTATCCAGGAGGTAGTAGTAATAGAAAGCTCAAGTAGTCTATCTTGTCATACATAGGAAGAATGATATAAATAAAACACACTCAAATAAACTTCATTAACAGCGAGCAGAACTGAGGCAACTGTTCTTCAGAAGAAAAAATACAAATTGTGATACCCCTAATTTTTTCCACTATAGATGATTGAACTGAAAACAGATATGTCCCCCCATCACCACTTACGCTCTCTACAGACATAATGAAGCTCCTTAACTGAATCTAGCGTATCTCAAATAGACAACGAGGATAAAACCCAGTGTCGGTGAAGTCATACCAGATGGTCGAGAGATTGGATGATTTTCCCACGCACGCGCCCACGCGCCCATCCCCACACCCTCACGCGCACACACACACGCGCGATAAAAGTCAGTTGACATGTCTGAACAAGCTGTGGGATCCAAACTACATATCTAGAAACCCTGGCTTGGTCTCCTTCCACGCCCTGCCAAGCATTGCAGAGGCCTCGGACGACATCCAGGAGTAAGCAATCAACGCTTCCTCCTCCTTGACTTCCGTGATGCCGGCTTGGCGCGGCCGGGTGGGGGTGCTGCCTCTGCCGTGGCCATGCCTCGCTCCATTCTGTCGAGGCCGCTCATGAGGACCTCATAGTACCGTTCATCCTTACAGGCGCGGCGCGCTAGGCCAAAGAGCATATCATGCAGCACGGAGTGCCTGCACTGCTGGCACGTGTCATCCTGTGGTTCACCGCGGCAGTGCATCTGGCACTGCAGCGGCTTGGTTGTCCAGCGTGGCATGACGTGTAGCCTTGGTATCTCACGCACCCCCAAGTGGATCATCACCTAAAACAAATTGCAGTCTAAAGATCTTGCAGGGTGTATGTACATATGGCAGCTAAGGATGCAAGATCAGAATTCTTCAGTAGCAATGGATGGAAGATAACTGTTACCTTGACGGCATGGCAGCAGAGCATCCCCGTGTGCTCAAATTGCTTGCACACGCACATGAACACCTCACCGTCTTCTCTAACTTTGACCTCATATTCCACCCTAGACCATTTCTCCCTGGTTTCACTGCTGGGATGCCGTGCTAAGTACTTCAGGTTGGGGATGACTGCCTCCACCATGTAAGATTCAGATTCGTGTATGGCTTGCACAAACAGTTCGTAAACCGGTCTTGTGTACACCTCGCTGGCGTGCTTCTCGATTGGCAGATTTGTTTTCAGAACAATCTCATCCTGCACGAAAGCAATAATTCGCCGTAGCTTAGTCTTAGCTCATCAAGAACACATCACAAAAAATCTGTTAATTTCCTGAAGTTAAGCTTACCATAGTAGTCGGCTTATCCTCAAACCCATAGTCCGGTTCTTGATCGGACCGCAGTTCCACGTACTGTTTGACGAAAAGCTCCATTGAGCAATCCCGTGGAACATGTTGTTTCAGTAAGTGTTTCGCGCTCTCGCTCTTTTGTGTGCTAGTCAGTGTAGCACAGAATGTGTCACTGAAGTATGCCTTAACCCACTTATGCCGAACCTCATAGATCTCCTGCAGAAATGGGTGGTTCTCCAATCCATGCTTCTCTAGCAGCATCTCCCATGCTCTCTCAAACTCATCAGTCGTTAGCGTGTCGGTCAGAATTCTGTGGAGCTCCACCCGGAATCTACTACTTTTGGTGTAATGAAAACCGAGGTACTCCTTTGCCCTTCCAAGGACATGCCACTTGAACCATCTGTGTGTGGTGGATGGCAGTACCTCCAACACAGCTTCCTCAATTGCCTCGCAGGGATCTACAGAATTTTAAGCAAAACAAGTTAGATGGCTGCGCTGCAGAAAAATACTATTGGGTAGGGAAAAGCGTGTACAGAAGTAATCTTACCGGTCAGTATAGTTTGGGGGTGTTTCCCACCCATTAATTGGAAGAACTGACTCAACACCCATTTGAAGCTCTCCGTTTTCTCGTTTATCATCAGCACCCCACCAAGCACTATGGTCTCGAAGTAGTTGTTGACTCCAACAAAAAGGCCGAACGGCATTCCATACACGTCCGATCTGTAGGTTGTGTCGAAGATAATCACATCACCAAAGTATTGGTACTGAACGCTCTGGCCACTGGTCCAGAGTAGTGGCCTTACTCTACAGTTACTATCAACCTGCAAGCCAGAATACTCAAATGTTGGATCCTTTGCTTTGATCCTAGCAAAGGTTTCCACGGTCTTTCTGAGATCCTCAGACAGCAGATCCTTTGCTTCATTATCAGCAATGTGTGGCACATTGTTTTCCCTTAGTTGGCGAATCAAGTCCCTTGTGTTCTTGTCGATACTGTTGTGAGACTGCCAGGATGATCTCTGCGCACACGTCTTAGAAAGTGGATGGTTATGCCCAACTTGATGTTCGCATACACACCATCCACCGTCTCTGGATCTCAGCAAAAGAATCGACGCCGTGCATTCACACCGACGGAATGAATTGCTGTCCTTGCTTGGTTTCCCCTGTAGAATATAACATTTTTCCGAGCATTGGTACTGGGTTGAGATCAGCAACACAAAAATCAGAAGTACTACCTTGACCACAAGGGGGGGATGAATGCCATACCTCACATGCGCAAACAAATTGCTGTATGCATTTAGTTCCATGAGAATCCACACTACTCGGTCCATAGGTGACTCCGAATACAGATTCCCAGGAATAAATGTTGTAGAATTCATAGGCCTCATCAAGAGAAACAAAGAGAGTCCCCACGGTTGGATTGACCACGGCCTCAGTTTCCCTCTGCTCGAACCCTGCAATTGCCTTCTCCAGTGCGCTGACACGACACACAGAAGCAGATCCATGTTCATCTCCCAGCCGTTCCCTACAAAAATTGTGCATAGATCAGCAGTAAGTTGATGAATGGGAGTACAATTTCCTAACTTTGCACCAGCCGGCACACAACAGAACATCATCTAAAGATAATGACATTGAAAAAGTACTGAAGGTCTGAAGCATCCATATATTTCACGTATCTGAATTCCAATATCCGGCAACACAGCCAGGCTATGAATGTTTCTTTACCTATCTATATGCATAGAATGCTCACAAAGTGGGAAGCATCAAATGAGTGCAAATGACAAGACTGAGATATGTACTGCAAGGTCAAGAATGGGTTCTTAATTAGCACCAGCCTGTCGATAATGAAACAAACCTAATATATCCACGATTGGGCTGTGAATTTCAATCAATAGGAGTAGAGTACTGAGTACATGCTCTGGACTGGGATTGTAGCGTCTGTGCAGATGGATCGATGCATTTAGCTGTCACAGGAAATGGATCTGTTCATAATGATCTACCACAGAATTGGAACATACAAAAGCAGAGAGCCTGACTGAACTTGTTTGGGCGAAAATCACAGGCAGCTAACTACTCGCAACCACCTAAAACCCTAACCCACAAATCCTTGTGGATTAACTAGTCAAGGATTCCTACATCCAGGGATAAATTAATTATTAATCCGCATGCCCTGTTCCATGGAGTTAGGTCGCAGTCATCCAGATCCAGCCAACCTCCGCGGTCCCTGACAGAGACGGAAACACCCAGAAGAAAAGTGAACAGCATACAGCGCTAGCGCGACGGCGAGGTTGAGTACCTAGGACGAGTGGCGGCGGCGGCGGCGCCATGGGCGTCCGGGTGCGGCATCTCCGAATCCTTCTCCGTCATCTCGACCCTGTACCAACGAAACGAAACGAAACGCCTGCGGTTAAGTAGTAGTTCGCGGGCCGGACCGGAGCGGCGAAGTTGAACAAGGAAGTGGCAGGCTGACCTCGGCTGCTCCTTCCCCGGCGGCGACAACTCCGGGGGCCGTCTCTGTCGCCCGCGGCTGTTGGTATGTACAGTACGGCGCAGGAAGAAGAATGTTAGTTTTTTTCCCGCAAAAAAAAGAATTACCCTTTTTTTTTCTTTATCACCCTTTGCACCACGTAGACCGTAGACTGCCAATTTTGTTTTATAGTCACTTATTACACTCTTGATTGATAAGGTCAAATATTTCGATGCTTGATCAAGTTTGTAGCAAAATCAATACTGATTTCACTTTGACCAACACATGCCGTATACAGTATTGTGAAAATCATGTCGGCACCTGTATGTATATATCGATTTGGATGATTTAATCTGGAAGATCTCATCAAAACCAAGGCAACGGTGAAAATACATTGTTCTTTCGAGGCTCCATTTGAGCATAGTGTCTTTTTGAGGTTTCATGATTTGGTTTCATAATTTGGTTTTTGTGAGCTACCATTTATCTTGAAGTTAGCCAACTCCAACCAATAATACATTTTTTTGAAAAACCCCTTCCATATGTTAATTAATCAAAAATGTTCGTACAATCATCCGTTGCAGCTTTTCCTGCACAAGGCAAATTAATAAAATAAACTTTGCAATCTCATGTGCCATCCTACTGGCCTTCCTTTTAATCTTGGACAGCTTAAAATTTGTCAGCGTCTTAGAGACACTCATCGCTTCCTTCTTAATATCAACAAGGGGAGACTTGTCAAACTTATCATTTCCAAGAAAAGGAAACCACAAAAGAACAATTAGTTTTCAAGGTGATGGGCCTGTGGACCTTCATCAACACTATTGCAGGCCGTATATAATCCCATAAGGAAAGTGATAACTTCTACCTATGTAGGGCAGGTGTTGTAACATCCCAAATCTTCAATACACATCTGGGTAGATTGAGGCACCTGGGGAATTCCAGTGATTGCCTGTATTTTTGGAAATCCCGGGGTACCGTGTGATTTTTCTATGGACTGCCACCCAGGCTTAAAGGGATCATAAGATTATTCATGCGAGAAACTTCCGTATGCAGCCACATGCCATTATGGGCTCTGGCATAGTTGAGTAAGTTGTGGGAAACTTTTCCATGATGGGCTAGCAGATGTAGGGGGTTGTAGGTGTACAGGCCTATCTATCGATTAAAGGGACCTCTTCTGAAAGACGGTGTCTCGGTCATCCGTTTCTGAAACATCATGTAGTGCGAGAAATCCAACGGAGGAGATCGAGTCTTGTGGGGAAAAGTGCACAAACCTATGCAGAGTGTACAAACTAATCATGGTTAGTCGTGTCCCCAGTTATGGACATCTTGAGTATCTAGTTTCTGGATTATCATGTGGATCTCATCACTCTATTACTCTAAATTAATTTTGATTGGGTTGTTAATTACTTTTAATTGGGATTGAGATGGGGTTTACCATTCTCAATGTTTTCAACCAACTTTGTAGTTAAATAAACTATATTCCTTTGTTGTAGGGAAAAATTGGCTTTTCGCAAAAACATATTAACCATACAGCCTCCACCAGCCAAATATGCATGTAGATGATAGCTTTATTCTGTTCATTACTCTCTTGTGTTACATTGCCAGCATATTCCATGTGCTGACCCATTTTCGGGCTGCAACGTATCATGTTGCAGACTTTTCAGACGATGAGTAAGGAGCCTTAGGTCGTGGTCTTTCATTCAGTGATGCCGTTGAAGTTGATGGACTCACTTTATCTTTCAAGCCTTCCGCTGTTATCGTATTAGATGGTCTTAAGCCATATTATTGTAATAAGTTCTCTTTTGAGACATTCGATGTAATAAGTGTGTGATTGATACTCTGTTATAAATCCTTCAAGTACTGTGCATGTCAGCATTACCGATCTAGGGATGCCACTGATGCACAGAGATCGGACTGTTTGAGGTATGGTCGCTACAGTTGTCTTACAAGCAACATAACAAATCAAATGAAATAGATACATGCAGCAGAGTTTGTAGGATCTCTTCCATCGTGGTCACATTTTATAGTGAAGATATGTCAATATTCCATAGCTGCAAGTAGAGGCCGAAGGGCCTCTTCCATCGTGGTCCCAGGGGAAAATAAATAAACGGGGTAATAATAAAAAGATCTGGAAGATGAAGATGCCTCTTAAAAATAAAATCTTTGCATGGTATTTTCGTCGTGGAGTCAATCTTACTAAAGAAGTAAAGATAACCTTATTAAGAGGAATTGGCATGGAAGTACGCAATATGTCTTTTGTCAGCATGATGAAACAATAAAACATTTGTTCTTTTAATGCAAATTGGCTCGTTTTATATGGTCAGTTATCCAAATAGCTTCTGGCTTGTATCCTTCATGTAGTGTTGCTAATATATTTGGCAACTGGTTACATGGGATTGATCACATGTTTAGAACTCTTCTCAGGGTGAGAGCGCTTGCCATTATTTGGTCGCTTTGACTATGGCGAAATGATAAGGTTTCTAAAGATAAAAGTACTTCTCTTATGCAGGTTATTTATCTACAGATGTACCAGAGCTCTTCGTTTATGGTCCTCTCTATAATGCTGGAGAATCGAGACCTGTTTACGGAGGTGTGTACACGATTGGAGGCTACGGCGAGGGATATTTTTACCCAACATGGGTGGCGGCATGATCTTAGGATTGTCCCCCCTCCGGTTTAGGCGTTATAAAGATTCTACATGTGTCTTTGTATTTCATCTCTTTTTATTTTTGGTTTTTATGAGAGGATCTTGCTTGGCTGTGTACATCTTAATTATGTAGAAGCTGAGTGTAATGCTTAAGCCATTTAAGTAATAAAACGTCCTTTATTGGAAAACATAAAACGGGGTATCTGAGGTGCAGAGGCCGGAGAACAATCTTTACGATGATTATATGTGTCCCATATTATAGGAGGAGACTCGTCTTCATTGATCTCAACAATAGCAGGAGAAATTTATCTTGTGTCCCACTTGGGCCTCCCTTTCTTAGAGCATAATTGGTTTGCTACCAATATTTGGCTTGCCATACGTTTGTGTTTTTACGATCACAGAGATACCAAAATTACAAAGATATCATTGTACTATCATATTTCTTCAAAAAATCTATGCTTCCTTCAATTTCACCATGTTCTGAATCTTCGTTGTCTAGAATGAAAAATGAAAGTAAATATTACTATTCAACAAACAAAGCAGATCTAGTGCAAGATAATGATTTCCCTACACCTCCATATATTCATGAGATGGCCAGTTGGTCACTACTTCACAAGATAAAGAAAACAAAATTATTGAACATATCCTAGTGCAAGATCATACTCATTGTCCAAACAATATTGTTTTTCACCCTCTATAAAAACAGGAAACTATAAGCCCTCTATAAAAACCGAAATCTACAAGCCTCTATAAAAACAGGATTTCACCTTCTTCAGCTGGAACTTTATTCAGTACAAAATTTCATGAAAAAACAACACTCCACAAATGCTTTCGTAAAAAAAAAAAAAACTGATGTTCCAAAAAGTCTGTTTTTTGGAGCATCAATTTGTTTTTATGGAAGCATTTTTGGATTGTTGTTTCTTCATGAATTTTAGCACGCATATTCGGAATTCGTCAATGTTTGTTTTAAAAATATTCAAAATTTTCAGATTTTTTTTCTATTTTTGTTATTTTATTGTTCACGAGGGCGCATATGAGCTCGGGTGCAGAAACTTAATGTCCAGCACCTGCCATATGTCATAATAAAAATAACATAGAAATGTGCAATACTGGTCATGAAGAAGGAAAAAACATGCATGACTATTGTGGCGTAGGCAAGAATTTGAGTTTGAATTCTTTTGAGCATAAGACACATTGTCATACATTTTATTATTATTATTATTCAAAAGGAGGAATGCCCCCAACATGATGCCTGCAGCCATGTTATTAAATGAAATCTCCAACAAGTACATAGTGTGGTACATAGTCTCGAAAAGATAAAATTGCATGGGTTCAACTGCACTAAACTCCATCAATCGAGCATGTTGTCGTGACGTCTTTGATTCAAAGGATTTTCATATGAACTATGGAGAATTAGAATCCTAGGTTGTTTGATTTGTAGTATGGAATCCTATAGAAAAATTTTCCAAGGATTCCTTTGCACTACATTACAAAGAAAATTTTAGATCCGCTCAAACCTTTTGAAAGTAATCTTTAGTTTTTCCTAGGGTGCAAGCATTCGAAATTTCATACTAGAAATTTAATCATGTAGAATTCGACCAGACTAGGCCTTCTTTTAGTAGCAAGAGATCACGAACAACAGATTTACGACGTGTTTGGTTCGCACTCAGGTAACGGATTCGTTCTGGTATCGGGAAGCCTTGGTTTCCAATGGTTTTCTACCGAATACACGTCTAGTTTGGTTCGAGCATCCGACCCCGTTTTCCGAATCACCTTCGCTCCGGCCGTTTTCGGTTTTGTGAATCGATGTATCGGAAGACACGGATACCTAATACGTAGTATGCGTACCAAATGCTGGATGCCGTTTCAGAAAGCGCTGGTTTGGGAAGCCGCGACTTTTCCGCCCAACCAAACGCGTCGTTATATCTTACAAGTATATTATCTTATACTCCGGCGAAAGAATGCAGAGATATGCCTATAGATACAAAATTCTTTGTGGATTGTATTATTTCTCTCTTGAACACAAATAGATACATACTTCCTTCGTCTGGAATTACTTGTCACGAAAATGGATAAAAATGTGAATGAATAAATTGAGTCGCGTTCAACAGGGATGAGCTGCAGCTGACACTTGTTGACGCACAGTCCCACGGTTCAGCAGCTAGCATATGTAAACAAATGAAATAGCTTGGGCCGGCACAAGCGGTCCAGCCACTAGCATGTAAACAAATGAAATAGCTTGGGCCGGCAACAAGGCCGGCACAGCGACAGTGAAGCTTCTGAACTAGTCAGGCAGCGAAGCTTTTGCATTAATCAAAACGTAAAAAAAGAGCAATCCATCTTTCCAACACCAAAGAACTGGAGAAGAGAACGGATGACCAGAAAGAGAGTTCTGGAGAAGAGAACTGGCTAGACCATCTTCTACACAGCGGCGCAGTACAGGTTAGACCTTGTGATCTTTGCTTGTACTACTCCGCAAAGGCAAAGTTCATCTCGAGCTCCATGCATAGGCCAGTAACTGACTGCTTTACTGGTTACAGTTTCGGTTTGAAGCACCATGGGTCCTGCCGTTCTCTTCTTCCTCGTGCTTGCGGCTGCAGCACCCTTGCACTTGGCGGCTCAAACCTTGGATGATTCCATGGCCAAACCCTCGACGGTTTGGATCAACAACGACATTTTTCTCCGCAACGGCATCACTGGCCTCCGCAGCATCGTCGTCCGTTCTCTACAACCACAAACTCAAGCTCACCCTTTCTCCGTACTTAAAGTTGCCGCAGGGTTTATATGTGTCTCCTCCCAGTCACCATGCAACGATTTCCTCTTTGCAGTATTCATTTACGAGAAGAAGTATAGATTGAGCATCATTCCAGTTGATGCCAAAGATATACAAGCTCCGCAGGTGGTCTGGTCTGCCAACCGGGCTCGCCCTGTCAGGGAGAATGCAACCCTTGAGCTTACCTCCGATGGGAACCTGGTCCTCGGCAATGACGATGGTAGCCCTGTCTGGTCCAGCGGCACCTCAGGACGGTCTGTAGCCAGCATGGTGATGACCGACATGGGCAATCTTGTGTTGTTCGATCAGAGAAATGCAACAGTGTGGCAGTCGTTTGATCATCCTACTGACACATTGCTCCCTGGGCAGTCACTTCTGAAAGGTATGAAGCTGAAAGCAAGTAGCTCTGCAACAAATACGACTGAGAATCAATTGTATATCACTTTAGCCCCGTATGGGTTATGTGCTTATGTTGAATCCACACCACCACAACCCTACTACTGTTCATCATTGGTACCCGGCGTCAAGAAAGGAAATGATCCAACAAATGTTACATTCATGAATGGACGCCTCACCATCTCTGTGCAGTCAGATTATTATGATCAAATCCCATTGCCAGCCACTACATCCACCCAGTACATGACATTAGATTCAGATGGACATATGAGAGTGTATGAATGGTCTGATAGAAAATGGAGAGTGAATTATGATTTAATGCAAATAGATGATTGTGCTTACCCAACAGTATGTGGGGAGTACGGCATATGCAGCCAGGGGCAATGTACTTGTCCACTTCAAAACTATTCTACTTTAGACTACTTCAAGCCTGTGGATGAGCGGAAGCCAAAACTTGGTTGCACTCCAACAACTGAAATATCTTGTCAAGAAATACAACACCATCGGCTCTTGATACTTACTGATATTTCTTACTTTGATAACAGCCACGAGGTTATGAATTTAGACGAAGATGACTGTAAGCAGGCCTGCTTGAAGAACTGCTCATGTAAGGCCGTTATGTTGAGCTATAACCGATCGGGTCCTAGCAGATGTACCTGGATGGTAAAGGTCTTTTCCTTGCAAGCAATACAACCTATAGCCAACTTAAGTTCCTCTGTTTACCTCAAGGTGCAGCTTAGCCCCTCCATTTCTGCATCAACTTCAAACAAAACAAAAGTAATGTTAGGTGCTACATTTGGAGCTATTGTCACTCTTGTATTGCTTGTCATTATTGTCACTCTTTATCTGCGAAGGAGAAATAAGTACGAAGACAAAGACGAGGAATTTGATTTAGATCAATTTCCTGGAATGAAAACAAGGTTTTCTCTTGATAAGTTGACAGAATGCACTGAAGGATTCGGCAAGAAACTCGGAGAAGGTGGGTTTGGGTCAGTTTTTGAAGGGAAATTAGGTGAAGATAGAATTGCGGTAAAACGTTTGGAAGGTGCTAGACAGGGAAAGAAAGAGTTCTTGGCAGAGGTTGAGACTATTGGCAGCATTGAACACATCAATCTTGTCAACCTGATTGGGTTTTGTGCAGAGAAGTCCGAGAGGCTTCTGGTATATGAATATATGCCAAGAGGATCGCTTGATAGGTGGATCTATTACCGTCATAACAACGACCCTCTTGATTGGTGTACTCGTTGTAGGATCATATTGGATATTGCCAAGGGCCTGTGTTATCTTCATGAGGAGTGCAGACGAAAAATTGCTCATCTTGACATCAAACCACAAAATATTCTCTTGGATGATAATTTCAATGCCAAAGTAGCTGATTTTGGACTATGTAAGTTAATAAACAGGGACCAAAGCAAGGTAGTAACCGTGATGAGAGGAACACCTGGATATCTGGCACCTGAATGGTTGACGTCACGGATCACTGAAAAAGTGGATGTCTACAGCTTTGGAGTTGTTGTCATGGAAATAGTAAGTGGAAGAAAAAATATTGACAATTCTCAAGCCGAGGAGGAAGTTCAGCTCATACATATATTACGGGAAAAAGAACAAAACAGTCAATTAATTGACCTGATCGACAAACATAGTGGCGATATGGTGTCACACCAGGAGGAAGTGATTCAAATGATGAAGCTCGCAGTGTGGTGCTTGCAAAATGACAGCACTCGAAGGCCTTCAATGTCAACAGTGATCAAGGTATTGGAAGGTTCAGTGGGCGTAGAAACTTTTGATGCAAATTCAAGCATGTTTGTTCAAGATAATCTGTCCACATATTCAGGTCCATCTCAAGCATCCATATTATCAGGCCCAAGGTGAAACGGGTGGATATGAAATTGATTTCTATGTTTTTGCTTTTGTATTCTGTATTGTATATGCTATGGAATTATGTTTGGATATCTTAAATTGTAGCTTGCAGCCAATATATAATATGTTTGATTGTCCAGTGAAGTATCTGACTGTGGACTCATACCTTGATGAATTATGTTTGAATGTCGCGTCGGTCCAGCGTTAATCTTATCTGTCCGAAGGTGAGATGGCTGGTCAATGAGGATGATTTGCTTGTCTTACATGGATTCTGTGTCCCTCTCCTGCCATTATGTTTGATTGGGTGTGGCACCATACTCCATGGAGATACATAACGTTGGTTTTCTATACAAAACATAAGCGATATTATTTGAATAAAAGCCAGTTGACATTTAGTTAGCTCAATTAGGTCTCAAACTCGATTGGGAATTGGGATGAAAGTTAATATCAACTTGATGTTCTTCTGCAAGTTGCAACTCACAGTGTGCTGACAAACAATTCGAATTGCAGGCTTCAGTGCTTTCCAATTCAGTGAAACTATACCCATCAAGGTTTGTGCAGTTAAACTTACATGAAAGCCGATAAACGCAGTGAACTACATTCGGATTTGATTCGCAGAAACCAAAAAACATAAGTATTATCAGCCGAGTTTGATTCAGAGCCAACTACAGCCTCATCTTTTATTTTCGATTTGGGATTTAGAACATACTGAACCGGGCAGAGGCTGCCTGTGAGGGGAAGAGGGAGGCAGAACCTGGGGAAGCAGACGCTCCGTGGAGGAGAAGCGGGGCGTGGCCCACTGCAGGCGCACGGGAGGAACCCATCGGCGTCGCCTGCCGTCGAGTGAGGTGATGATTGTGCGCAGTTCCGCGTTGAACCGCAGCAGAAGGAGGTCCAAGTGCCTGCTGCCATCAAGCCACGCGGGGACACGGGGTTACCATGCCGGGGTAGTGGCGGCAGCAGGTCGCCGGAGCTTTGAGGCTTCGCGGTGGCGCCGGCGCCGGCGCGGGAGGGGAGAAGGAGCCGTCCAGGTGGCCGTTTTTTTTTTGGTGGAGTTGTTGCGGCGAATGGGCATCTGAGCCGGGGGAGCGGAAGCCCAGCCCAGTGGGAGGCCTGCCTCTTGGACTGAAAACACACGCAAAAAATAAAAAACCACTATCGGGGATATTCGCTCAAAAAGAAAACATATGATCAGTCAATTTCCCTCAAAAAAAATATGATCACTCAATTTCCATCAAAAGAAATATTATCACTCGATTTCCCTCAGGAAAAAAAAAGATACCCGCACTTATATTTTTCCCAAAAAAAATTATGATCACTCGAGTTATACTGCTGAAATAATCATACAACACCCTCACAAGAAAAGTTGAAGAATAACGACTAATGAATTCGTCGCGTATTCAGCTCATATCCATATCCTGAACACTCAGGATGAACCTGTGCATCTGTGTATATTTGTTCAATATAAACCTGTGCATATGTGTATCATAGGTCCTCAAACTATTGCAGAGGTGTCGCGTAGGTCCTCAAACTATGAAAATCGTCATCCAGGTCCTCAAAATGCAATATGTGTGTTATCCTGGTCCTCAAACTATTTCAAAGGTGTTACGTAGGTCCTTGAACTATTTTAAAGGTATCACATATATACACACTTATTACACTTCAAGTATTTTCGAGGACCTGGATGACACTTTTCATAGTTTGAGGACTTACCTGACACCATCAAAATAGTTCGAGGACCTAGGATTCACTTCACTCTTCACACAAAGACGCGTCACATTGGCAACTAAATAGACGCAAAGTATTCGCAATAACAACAACAACAATAACAACAAAGCCTTTAGTCCCAAACAAGTTGGGGTAGACTAGAGGCAAAAATAAATTAATTAAATAGACACACTGCGCCATAAAAAATGATCGATCGCCTAAGTGGGAGACTGGAAGCGAATCTATGACACCATTGTCCAAGTGGCATGTTGCTCCTGGTCCCCAATGCCATACTCACATACTCCCTCCATTCCACAATGTAGTGCTTCTTCTATCCTTGTGCTTCAACTTTGATCGTAAATTTAACTACCAAAACCGATTGCGGCGGGATCAAAAGTTATATCAGTGAATTCGTATTCAAAAGAAGTTTTCAATTATATAATTTTTTTCTCCCGCCGCAGTCGGTCTCGTTGGTTAAATTTATGGTCAAAGTTGAACCTCGGGAAGCGCAGGCGCACTATATTTTGGAATGAAGGGAGTATGAAAAGCTTCATCAAACATATGTTGATTTGGTTTCCACACAGTTGACAAGTTCAGATTTACTCCCTCCGTCCCATAATATATAAGAGCGTTTTTGACACTAGCAGAAATAGTTGCCCATTGTTGAAGAACAGAGTTCAGAGATACCCACGGCACGGAAGACATAATCTGCAGTTCTAAAGTTCAGAGTTATACCAGTGCAGGCTCAGACTTGTCAAGCATGACGGAGATACCCCTTCTGCTTGCCTTAAATAACTTTTGCTGACTGGAGCACATCATTTCCTGGCTAACAGGGAAGAGCCGTGAGCGGTAGACCACATGACGAGCCCGCAGAGACCTGCTGACTTGTACTCCTGGTGTGACACCATGTTGCCACTATGTTTGCGGCTCCGAATCATCAGGTGCGACCGTGTGATCTTGTTGTTTACTCTGCTAGTTCATCCCCAGTTTCTTGGTGGCTTATCATAAACCAAGAATGAACTGATTATTCTTGATTACAGACTATGTTTCCGACAGGCAGAATGGGTCCTGCCAATATCTTCCTCCTGGTAATTGCAACTGCGGCACCACTTCTCTTCACGGCGCACCCCTTGAGCTATTCCATAGCCAAACCATCAACGTCGTGGATCAACCAAACCCCCTCCAAGGTCCAATTCAAAATACAACTCCATACAATGGTCACCAGTTCCGTACAAATACAACAAGCACTTTACCTAGACTACATGTCTGCCTTTGCCGTGGGGTTCGTTTGTGCCTCCACCACCACATGCGACGTGTCTCTCTTTGCTGTCTTCATTGTTTACTTTGACTATGATGGCACAGTGGACCAGGGTCATCCAATGCAGGTGGTATGGTCTGCCAACAGGAATCATCCTGTTAGGGAGAATGCCACCCTTGAGTTCAGTACTGATGGAAACTTGGTCCTCCGTGATGCTGACGGTAGCCACGTCTGGTCAAGCAACAGCTCAGGCCGATCTGTAGCTGGCATGTTGATCACCGAGATCGGCAATCTGGTGCTATTTGATAACAAGAATGCAACTGTGTGGCAGTCATTTCATCATCCTACTGACACATTGGTCCTTGGACAATCACTTCTGGAAGGTATGAGGCTCACAGCAAGTACTTCTGCAACAAATACAACTGAGAATCAGCTCTATATCACTGTAGGCCCAGATGGATTATATGCTTACGCTCAATCCACACCACCACAACTCTACTATTATTCGTCATGGGTGCCCAACGACAAGAAAGGAAACGGTTCAATGAATGTTACATTCATGAATGGAAGCCTTAGCATCTTTGTGCATCCAAACAAATACTTTTCGCAAATCTCACTGCAAGCAGCAGAATCTACTACCCAGTGCCTGAGATTAGATCCAGATGGGCACATGAGGTTGTATGAATGGTCTAATGTAGTGCTAGTGCATGATATAATGGCATTGGATGATTGTGATTACCCAACAGTATGCGGGGAATACGGCATATGCACAGAGGGCGAGTGCGCTTGTCCAGTTGAGAATAATTATGGTTCAAGCTACTTCAAGCCTGTTGACGATCGGAAGCTAAATCTTGGTTGCACGCCAATGATTCCAATATCTTGTGAAGAAATTCAACACCACCGGCTTTTCACACTTGCTGACATTTCTTATTTTGATAACAACTGCACGGTTGTGAATGCAATAAACGAAGATGATTGTAAGCAAGCCTGCTTGAAGAACTGTTCCTGTAGGGCCGTCATGTTCAGCTATTATGACCAGTTGGGTCATGGCCTATGTATCTGGATGACAAAGATATTCTCCTTCCGCTCAATACAACAAGCAGAATTAGATGCAACAACCTTTAGTAACAACTCTTTTGCTTACCTCAAGGTGCAGGTTAGCCCCTCGAATTCAAACAAAAAAAAGGTGATGTTAGGTGCTGCACTTGGAGCTATTGCTACTCTTGTATTATTAGTTATTCTTGTCGCTCTTTATCTACAAAGAAAGAGGAAGTATGAATACAAAGATGATGAAACTGATTTTGGTCAATTACCTGGAATGCCAACAAGGTTTTCGCTTGAGCAGTTGGGTGAATGTACTGAAGGATTCGGTAAGAAACTCGGAGAAGGTGGGTTTGGTTCAGTCTTTGAAGGGAAATTAGGTGAAGAAAGAGTTGCAGTGAAACGTTTGGAAGGTGCTAGACAAGGAAAGAAAGAATTCTTGGCAGAGGTCGAGACCATTGGAAGCATTGAACACATCAATCTTGTCAAACTGATTGGATTTTGTGCAGAGAAGTCGGAAAGGCTTCTAGTATATGAATATATGTCAAGTGGGTCGCTTGATAGGTGGATCTATTACCGTCATAACAACAACGCTCTTGATTGGCGCACTCGTTGTAGGATCATATTGGATATTGCCAAGGGCCTGTGTTATCTTCATGAGGAGTGCAGGAGAAAAATTGCTCATCTGGACATCAAACCACAAAATATTCTCTTGGATGAGAACTTCAATGCCAAAGTAGGCGATTTTGGACTATGTAAGTTAATAAATAGGGATCAAAGCAAGGTAGTGACTATGATGAGAGGAACACCCGGATATCTTGCACCTGAATGGTTGACGTCACGGATCACTGAAAAAGTGGATGTCTACAGCTTTGGAGTTGTTGTGATGGAAATATTAAGTGGGAGAAAAAATATTGACCATTCTCAGGCTGAGGAGGAAGTTCAGCTCATAAATATATTGCGAGAAAAAGAACGAAACAATCGATTGATTGATCTGATCGACAAACATAGTGACGATATGGTGTCACACCATGAGGAAGTGATTCAAATGATGAAGCTCGCAATATGGTGCCTGCAAAATGACAGCAGACGAAGGCCTTCAATGTCAACAGTGATCAAGGTATTGGATGGTGCAGTGACCATAGAAACTTTTGATGCAAATTCAATCATGTTTGTTCAAGATAATCCATCCACATATTCAGGTCCATCTCAAGCATCCATATTATCAGGCCCAAGGTGAAACGGGTGGATAATGAAATTAATTTCTATGTTTTTGTTTTTGCTTTTGCATATTTGTATTTTATATACTCTGGAATTATGTTTGGATATCTTAAATTGTAACTTCCAGCCAATATATATGTTTGATTGTCCAGTGAAGTATCTCACTGTTGACTCAGACCTTTAGAGCTGAAAAAACGGTAGTGCCATGTGACGTGTGCCAGAAAAGATACTAGGTGGTGGCAGATGAAGTACTTATAAAGTGGAGATAGTGCCTACTGTGGTAGGGAGAAACTACATTTGTTAGTGACTATTCTAGATAATCCATCCGCAGATTCAGCATTGGCATCCATCCAGCGTTAATCTTATCTGTCCCAAGGTGAGGTAGGTGGTCACCCAGTATGCTTTTCTTGCAACAGATCTTTCTTTTGACAAGGATAGTATGCTTGTCTTACATGGATTCTGTGCCCCTCTCACATTTCTACACTTGGGACTATATCTGAAACATTTTCAGCCACTATGTTTGCTTGCGTGTGACACAATGCTGCACATCTGAAGGTGGAAAGTGGTACTACATAGCATTGGTGCTATATAAAGTAGAAGTGAATGTATTTGGCATTTAATTAGCTGAAACTCAATTGGGAATTGGGGGTTCTATCAAACCAAACTGAATGGGAGGTAGAAGATTTTCACGATGTTCTTCTGCAAAGTTGCAACTCACAGTGTATCGATATGTTTCAAGGGATATCGAGTGTTTTTAAATACTTTGCCTGCATCTTCAGTGCTCTGCTTTCCAATGTAGTGAGAATATACCATCAAGATCTGCGGAATTTAAATTACACAAGGGCTAATAAAATAAACACTAGTATCCAAAAACTAAGCAGCACATTATCCTTTGAGAAACCTCTTATTTGACACCCATCAGTTGAATTGATAACATCAGTTCAATGATTCCAAAAATTTAACAATCAAGAATTCAGATATGATTCACAGCCCACCACAGTCCCACTTTCTAATCTGTTTAGGTGTCCTCCAGAACTGGATTGTTGGGTTTAAACCAAAAGATTCAGTAACATAAGACTGTGATTCCACAACCCAAATCGTACAGAACCGAGCAGAGGTGGCCTGTGAGGGGGAGAAGGAGGAACCTGGCGAAGCAGAGGCTCCTTGGGGGAGAAAGTGTCCTTGAGGCGGCGGCCGGCGCCACACGCTGCTCGCTGCCGCCAGCGCGCCGGAGGAGCGCCTCGGCGTCGCGTGAGGTGAACCGCAGCGGCAGGAGGTCGGACTGGCCGCTCTTACCAAGCCACGCGAGGAAACCATGCCGGGCAGCGGCGGCACCGGGTCGCCGGAGCTTTGAGGGTTCGCGGCGGAGGGGGAGGAGCCGTCCAAGGGGGATGAGTGATGAGGCAGCTCGAGGCCGTACAAGAAACAAACAAAAACAACAGATCTGTAAAAAAACGTTCGAAGTATTGGAGGGTTAAACGGTAAAATCACAAAATTTAGGAATTAAACATGTTTATTTGAAATGCACATGTTTGTGTGAGTGTCTTCTGCTTTCATGTAAATCTCGTGAAAAGGTAAAAATCCATATCTTCTATGTTTGGCCGAAAGTCTATACTTGCAGCTCTCTAAGACGAGATTCTACTTCGCTATTACACGTTTATGTTTTACGCAATATGCCTATGAAGATCGGCACGGATTCGGATTTCGCCGTACCGACGAGAAGCAGAGGTCAGAGGTGCCCTCTGTCACAATTTTAGAAGAACTTGGTTTTGTTGCTCATGGTCAATGGTAACACAATGAAGCAAATCGCATCGGCGGCCATCGAACTTGTCGTGAAGGCGCAAGCGTGTATTTATGTGTTAGATTGGCTCCGGAAGGCCGGTTTTGAGACTCTGAAACCGCACGCCAAAGGAGCTTCAACATTTTATTTTATTTTGCATCGAATATGGGAGTTTTATTATGAAAGAATCAAACTATTACACTCAGCCAATAGGCTACTTACAAGGAAATCAGTACTCCTATTGAGCCCGCTTTAGATAACAACATTTTTGCAAAGGACTCTGCATACGATCTTAATTCTTCCCACAAAGTATTATGATGACGAGGCGAAGTATCTGGCGTATATACATACACCACCTGAAAAATGTGTGCTTTTTTCTCCTAGTATTTTCCCTATATGTCCTCGTGTTTCCACGATTTCACAATCAAGAGAATCAAAGGGGCCTATGACTAGGAGGAATCCCCTTCATCCTGTTAGCGAATATAGTTTCCGTAGCAGCCTCCAACTCTTTCCTTTACTTGTTCTACTCAAACTCTTGTAAAACCTTCCTTGTACGCCAAGGCTTGGCTTCGGCACATCAATATATACAGCCCACGACTCCCCCTCGAGGAGTAGGGAACGCTTATCATCTTACATGGTAATCAGAGCCACCTCTTCCCAAAATATCTAGCCAAAGATCAAAACCCTAAACCACATACCATTGTCTCCATGGCTTCCTCAGCCGGCGTTGCTCTTAACCTTGGATCGCCGCCGTCAGAGAAGCTCGCAAGAGAAAATTTCATCCTCTGGAAGACTCAGGTTCTCCCAGCCCTGCGAGGTGCGCAGGTTACTGGGCTCCTGGACAACTCCGATGCCGCTCCATCGAGGATGGTGGAGATCACGAAGGCGGATAAAACCACGGCCCTAGAGCCGAATCCCCTCTACGGGCCCTGGATCGCCAAAGATCAACAGGTCCTATCATATCTACTCAATTCTATGTCTCCTGAAATCCTTGCACAAGTCGTCGGGAAGGACTCCACCTACGAGCTCTGGACGACGGTGACAAATCTCTTCGCCTCGCAATCACAATCCCGGATCACCAATCTGAGGATCGCCATCACCAACACCAAGAAGGGCACCATGTCGAGATCGGCGTATATGGCAAAGATGAAGAGCCTTGGGGATGAACTTGCTGCTGCTGGGCGCACTGTCTCTGACCCGGAGATGGTGGACTACATCCTGGCGGGACTTGATCGCGACTACGACTCTGTGGTTGCAGCGATCGGTGCTGTCAAGAACACTATCACCGCCGACGACCTCTTCGCTCAGATTTCTGCTTTTGATCAGAGGATGGAGATGCTGGGTGATTCATCTTCAGGAGGATTTCATTCATCGGCCAACGCAGTCTACAGAGGCCGTGGCCAGTCCCGCGGCAGACCCCGTGGGCGAGGAGGAAGGGGGCGCGGCTGTGGTGATCGCGGTGACCGCGGTGACCACCAGCCCTCTCCTGCAAACAGAGGCGGCGGATTCAGAGGACGCCCTCGACAACAACAACAACAGCAGGTGCGTGAACAGCAGCACGATTACCCGGAATGTCAGATATGCTATAGGCACCATCCAGGAGGCGCACGTGTTTGCTGGTGGCGCTATGAAGAGAACGATCAGGAAGAGAAGGAGGCGCATGCTGTCTCCTATGGCGTAGATACAAACTGGTACGCCGACAGTGCAGCAACAAATCACATCACAGGTGAACTTGAGAAGCTGACAACACGGGAGAAGTACAATGGAGGCGACCAAATTCGCACGGCAAGCGGTTCTGGTATGAATATCACTCACATTGGTAATTCAATTGTTAAAAACCCCATGAAAAATTTGCACCTGAATGATGTCTTGCATGTCCCTCAAACATCAAAAAATCTTGTTTCCGTTCATCGATTCACCCTTGATAACAATGTTCTCATAGAATTCTACCCTTATTTTTTCTTGGTTAAGGATTTGAGAACAAGGAGAATCATTCTTAGAGGACGGTGCGTGGGAGGCCTCTATCCACTTATATCATCATCATCATCTTCACGGTCAAATAAGCAAGCCAACATTGTCACCAAGCCATCATCATCAAGGTGGCATAGTCGTTTAGGTCATCCATCTTCAGTCATAGTTAAATACGTTCTTAGCAAAAATAAACTCTCTTATGAGAATAGTGTTGAGTCAGTTTGTGATCCGTGTCAACAAGCAAAAAGTCATCAATTACCTTATTCCATCTCTACTAGTGTGTCTACTGCTCCTCTACAACTCATATTTTCAGATGTATGGGGGCCAACCCCTACTTCAGTTGGGAGATTTTCTTATTATGTAAGCTTTATTGATGACTATAGTAAATTTACTTGGATTTATTTGTTAAAGAAACGGTCTGATGTTTTCCAAGTCTTTCTCAATTTTCAAAATCTTGTTGAACGCAAACTGAACTCTAAAATCATTGCTATGCAAAGTGACTGGGGTGGTGAGTATGAAAAATTGAATTCTTTCTTCCAAAAACTTGGCATATCACATCATGTCTCTTGTCCTCATGCTCACCAACAAAATGGATCTGCTGAAAGAAAGCATCGTCACATAGTTGATATGGGGCTTGCATTGCTCGCAAATGCATCCATGCCACTTAAATTTTGGGATGAAGCATTCTTAACTGCTACATATCTTATCAATTTGCTTCCAAGCAAAGTTATCAAATTTGAAACTCCTATTACACGACTCCTTGGTGTCACACCAAACTACACATCTCTTCGTGTTTTCGGTTGTGCATGTTGGCCCAATCTTAGACCCTACAATACATGCAAACTTGCTTTCCGCTCAAAAAAGTGTGTCTTTTTAGGCTATAGTCCCATGCATAAAGGGGTCAAATGTCTTGATGTTCCTAGTGGTAGGGTCTACATATCCCGAGATGTTGTCTTTGATGAATCCGTGTTTCCGTTTGCATCACTTCATCCCAATGCCAGTGCACTTCTTCGCAAGGAAATTCTTCTTCTTCCTCCACATCTTCGGTCTTTTGATCATGGGGGCGACAATTGTACTAATCAAAGTGACGATATTTCTACTAGTACTTGCTCTTCTCTGTTGCCTGTGCAGGTCTCTGGAGAAAACAGGGCTCAAATTGATCAAAATCCTGAAAATATAGCTCAAATTGATCCTATATTGCATGCTGAGGAAGAAGACGAACCTGGCACGGACAACGAAGGTGATCCGGCGGCGCCTGGAACTCCTGTGCGTGGGCAGACCTCGAATCGCGCGAGCAGATCCGCCTCGGATCGCGCCTCTGTCAGCTGCGGCAACGAATCCAGGGAGGGCCACTCCCGCGCCGCCACCTCAGCAACAGGCGGGACCAGCAGCGGGGCCGGATCCCCCTCGCCCCGCGTGCGCCTGCAACCGCGGTCGGGCAGCGGATCGGCTGTGCCGGACCGGGCGGTTGGCCCTTGTGTGCGCTCTGGGGAGGCGGCCACACCTTCGGCTGCAGGATCATCTGCGCAGGAGGCGGCAGATTCCCCTGTGTCAGCACATGCAGGCTCGTCAGGATCTTCTGTGGCCAGCATTCCTGAGGTTCAGCCAGCAGCTTCTTCACGGGTTATGGCACGTCTACAGAAAGGTATACGGAATCCTAAAATAAGAAAAGATGGAACTATACCATATGGAATATTGTGTATTTCAGGAGAGCCAACAACGTTGAGTAGTGCACTTGACGATCCTAAGTGGAAGAAGGCAATGGATGAGGAATATTCTGCACTTATGAGGAACAAAACCTGGCATCTTGTACCAAACCCAAAAGGCAAAAATATCATCGATTGTAAATGGGTGTACAGAATCAAAAAGAAGGCAGATGGCTCCATTGACAGGTATAAAGCACGTCTAGTTGCAAAGGGCTTTAAGCAACATTATGGTATTGATTACGAGGACACCTTTAGTCCTGTTGTGAAAGCTGCAACTATCAGACTTGTGCTAGCCATTGCTGTATCCAAGGGTTGGAGCCTAAGACAGCTAGATGTACAGAACGCGTTTTTGCATGGTGTTCTGGAAGAGGAAGTGTTCATGAGACAACCACCTGGATATGAGGATAAGGAATCACCACATTATGTTTGCAAGCTTGACAAAGCACTCTATGGTCTAAAACAAGCACCCAGAGCATGGTACTCCAGATTAAGATTACAGTTGAAATATCTTGGTTTCATTGCCTCTAAAGCTGATATGTCTTTGTTTATTTATAACAAGGCTGGAGTAGTCATTTTTGTGCTTATATATGTTGATGATATCATAGTTGCAAGTTCTTCACAAAATGCTACTAATGCACTTCTGCATGACTTGAGCTCAGAGTTTGCCTTGAAAGACCTGGGTGACTTGCATTTCTTCCTTGGGATTGAAGTTAGAAAAACTCAAGATGGTATTGTGTTAAATCAGGAGAAATATATCATTGAGCTTTTGTCTCGCATGGGAATGAAGAATTGCAAGCCAGTACCTACACCTTTATCTTCCTCAGAAAAACTCTCAGCATATGAAGGTGAGCCACTTCAAGAAGAAGAGAGCACAAGGTACAGAAGTATTGTGGGAGCATTACAATATCTAACTCTCACACGTCCAGATATCTCATTTGCTGTTAATAAAGTTTGCCAATATCTTCATGCTCCCACTTCCGCACATTGGTCAGCTGTCAAGAGAATTGTAAGATATGTGAAGCATACTATGGGAACAGGACTTCACTTCAAACGCTCTGGCTCCTCTCTTGTGAGTGCATTCTCTGATGCTGACTGGACAGGATGCAGTGATGATAGAAAATCAACTGGAGGTTTTGCAGTGTTCTTTGGGTCCAATCTTATTTCTTGGAGTGCTAGAAAGCAAGCAACTGTGTCACGATCAAGCACAGAAGCTGAATACAAGTCCTTGGCGAATGCAACTGCTGAAATCATTTGGGTTGAATCACTTCTTGAGGAATTGGGGATCAAGAAAAATCGTATCTCATGTTTATGGTGTGATAACTTGGGAGCAACATACTTGTCTGCAAACCCTGTGTTTCATGCAAGAACAAAGCACATAGAAATTGATTTTTACTTTGTGCGAGAGAGGGTTGCAGCAAAAAAATTTGAGATACGGTTTATTCCCTCTAAGGATCAAGTGACGGACGGCTTTACAAAGGCTTTACCAGCAAGACCGTTTGAGGAGTTCAAGAGTAATCTTAATCTAGGGTAGTTAAGATTAAGGGAGGGTGTTAGCGAATATAGTTTCCGTAGCAGCCTCTAACTCTTTCCTTTACTTGTTCTACTCAAACTCTTGTAAAACCTTCCTTGTACGCCAAGGCTTGGCTTCGGCACATCAATATATACAGCCCACGACTCCCCCTCGAGGAGTAGGGAACGCTTATCATCTTACACATCCGAGGGACAATGGCACGGATAAAATACACTATACTATTCAAAATGTTTTACCATCTTTGGGTATTGGTCGGGTAAGTTTTTTAAGGATTTGGGGTATTCATATAAAATGTGTTACCATCTTTGATGGCCGCATGCATCTCTCGGATGCAGAGGCCGGGAATAAGCCTTCTTTTTCAAAAAAAAAACTTTGGGTATGATGTTTTTCATCAAACGCCCTATTTGAAATGCTTTATCATCTTTGGGTGGGTATTGGTCCCACAGATCCGGTCGGGTTGCCTGGCTCGGCTCGACCACATCAGCTCGACCGACCCACCCCTTCTTCAGGCCTCCCCCCCGCCCCCTCCCTCTTCTGCTAGCTAGGTCTCGTCTCGTCTCAACCTCACGCCGCGCCGCCGCCCCCCTCCCGTCGCCACCGCCGGAGACTGACGGAACTCCTCCCTCGCCGTCTCCACAGCCCCCGGCGAGCGCGGAGGCCCGTCTAGGCCCGTCTCCCCCAGGTACGGCGGCCCTGACCTAGCCCGCTCGGACCGGCAGAGCACTCGAATCTGAGCCCCCGTTTCCTCTCGCCGACGGCTCGATTAGGACGAGGGCTCGATTCGGTTGCTCCAGCACCGGATTGTATGTAGCTCGCCCTCCCCGAGGTTTCGGGGGGCGCTTCGTCCGTGCCGTCTGACGCGCCGTACCGTGTCGTCTGGGTAGTGGGTACTGACAGTGCTGCTTGTGTTGCCAAGCAGGCTCGCCTCTCTCGCTCGCTCGCTGCTGCGCCGTCGGAGGATCCCGCGAGGATGTCGTGGTGCACCATCGAGTCCGACCCCGGTAAGCGAGCAATCTCTCACCGTTTACCCTGGTTTTCTTACCTAGATTAGCTGTATGTGCTCGGATTACATGCTTCGCTAGCCCTGGGTTATCCCATCAGTGCAGAGTGATGTGTTTACTTATTTGGATTGGATGGCCTGCCTTTAGGATTTGATCAATCGAGTTGTGCAGGCAATGAACTTTTAGTATCTGCTGCACTTTTGAGAATCAGAGTAGTGAACTAGTAAATTTGTGCGTTTGACAGCTTATGCTATCTGTTCGATTCGCATTGGTGTGAAAGCCTGCTCCTCTTTTATTTTCATCACAAGTTCATAACTTCACCCGAATTCGGTTCGGCTAGGGACCCTTCATTGTTACCTCCCACTGTAAGTAACTAGTTGTGAAGAAAGACCCGAGTTAGTTGTGCTGCTCAGCAGCAGAAAATTGTATTTCTTGCGGGGAATAATCAAGTGCTGAAGTGTAAATAAAACATCCACCATGCTAGTTTGAGTAAACCACTGGTTGTACCAGTGCTTAAGTCGTCGTCCTTTATGGATACAAAATTATAGGGAGCTCTGTATCTTGTTAGTATGTTGTCTTTGTTCTTTGTTCTTTGTTCAGACTAACAGTTGGATGCAATCGTCTTGTCACTGTTTTGAACATCGCATATGCATATTTTTGACCAGAGCATATGCCTTGTAGGTGTTTTCACCGAGTTGATTCAGGAGATGCAAGTAAAAGGTGTACAGGTTAGCTTCCAGGGGTCATTGATTTCCTTATCTGAACGTAATTTAGCTATGAAACCTGTTATCAGTTACTTTTGATATGTAGTCATGCAATGGTGTAAAGTACTTGGTTGGAATTACTTGTTGAGCTGTGCAGTTTAAGAGTCTTCTGAACTGGTTTGACACTATGTTTTAAAGAATTTTATGATAACCTGATTGAATCTGAAACGAGGAACTACCTCTACTGCTGTGTGCTATGTCTGTATGATAAGCAGAGTATACATTAGTCAAGGCTTATGGTGAACTCATACTGCTATACTGGTTGTGATGACATGGACCTGCATTTAAAGAACAAATCCTTTTATGAATAGATGCACTTGAGTTTAAATAACAGTAACTTTCTAGGATAAGAGAGCCTTTTGAAGAAAATGTTGTCGGCCAGTCAAATGGCTTTGGATATAATGTGAAGACATAATAATCCTGACAGTGGTTGGGTTTTATATATGCCTGTATGCCACTGTTAAACCAATGCAAACTTAAGGCATCTTCACTGAAGCTTTTTTTCTACACCTGCTAATCTATTTCCGTGCATTCATGTTATGATAATGTTCATATGAGGCTATGGTTGTATTTTTAGTTTGATTATGCATTTAATTTTTATTACCATATTTAGGGAATTTTATATTTTTTATGGATAGCATTGTATCTGAGGTTTCCAGTTATATTTGAAAAAGGCTCCTACAAGCTATTCCATTTTTGGGATGTAGCTGTTAGCCGTCTCTTACGTTGTGATGCTACTATTAAACAGGTGGAGGAGCTTTACTCTCTCGATGTGGACTCTCTTAGTCAACTACAGTGAGGATCTTTGTTGTTAGTGTCATTAATCTCTTCTCTCTGGATGTCCTTAACATATTTTTTACTTCTACTTCTCATAGGCCAGTATATGGGTTAATTTTTCTCTTCAAGTGGATGGCTGGAGGAAATGATGAACGGCCTGTTGTCAGCGACCCAAACCCAAACCTGTTCTTTGCTCGCCAGGTTAATTTCGTTTTGTTCCTGAAGCTGCCTATGTTTAGTACTTACTACTTAGCATTCAGTACTTGGTCTAATTCATCAATGTTCAGGTGATCACGAATGCATGTGCCACTCAAGCTATCCTCTCAATCCTCATGAACCGCCCAGAAATCGACATAGGTCCAGAGCTATCAAACCTGAAGGAGTTCACAGGAGCTTTCGCGCCTGACATGAAGGGCCTGGCCATCAACAACAGCGACTCCATCCGGGCTGCCCACAACAGCTTCGCAAGGCCAGAGCCATTCGTCTCCGATGAGCAGAAAGCCGCCACCAAGGACGACGAGGTCTACCACTTCATAAGCTACATACCATTCGAGGGCGTCCTGTACGAACTGGATGGCCTGAAGGAAGGGCCGATCAGCCTGGGGCAGTACCTGGGCGGGCCAGAGGACCTCGGGTGGCTGCAGATGGTGCAGCCGGTGATCCAGGAGAGGATCGAGCGCTACTCGCAGAGCGAGATCAGGTTCAACCTCATGGCCATCATCAAGAACAGGAAGGACGTGTACACCGCCGAGCTGAAGGAGCTGGAGAAGAAGAGGGAGCAGATCCTGCAGGAGCTGAGCAACGAGGCCACAGCTGCCGCAGAAAAGGAGCCCCTGAACGGCGTGCTGGCGGAGGTGGCGTTGGCGGTGGAGGCTGTGGGCGAGAAGATCGCGATGGAGGAGGAGAAGTTCAGGAAGTGGAAGACGGAGAACGTCCGGAGGAAGCACAACTACATCCCGTTCCTGTTCAACCTCCTCAAGGCGCTGGCGGAGAAGAAGCAGCTGACGCCGCTCGTCGAGAAGGCCCGGCAGCAGAAGGCCCCCGCCACCGCCGGCGCCAGCGCCAGCACGAGCTGACCGTGTCCGCCGTAGTTGGTTGGGTAGTTGAACCTGGTCATCTTTTGAGAATGCATCATGTTATCAGACACTGCTACATACAGTACCTAGTTGGCGGCTTAGAGATGTTGTTGCTGCTGAGGCTATAAACCATTTTCTGCTGAATTCTTCTTTTGCGGTGTGCTGGATTATCGATATTATTGCTGGTTAGAGCTGTAGAAGGGGTCTATTTAATCTTAAATTAAAGGAGGGTGTGGTAGGTACTTTGTCTGAAGGATATAATGGTGTTGCCTGGTATGGATGGTATGGATAACAGAGTATGATATTCTCCAACTCTTGCATCTTTGCTGTATCAATGACATGTGGGATCATGTGCCATGGTGACGTTAGCTATGTGCCGGGGAACTCGTAGTGCGGAGCAGCAACGTTCAGTTCAGTAACGCGTAATATAGCTTTGAGCGAGTAATCTGTTTTTGTATGGTGTGTTATTGACCTGTTGCATTGTTTTGTTTGCAATGCTGACAGGTTCTCTTGTAAATTTTCTGTTGCCTTTCATAAAGAAAATGTGGTGGCCTAATTTCTTGTGCAGTTACTTTGATTCTTGAGTATCGTGTGGCTTTCAGGGATGAAAAACGCATAGATAAGTTTCCGTTGCGTATTCTGTGACCGCTACTCATACTTTGCCTACATAGAGGGAACAATGTGAGCCGCTACTCATACTTTGCCTACATACAGGGAACAATGTGAGCGAGGTCGACGATTTCAGTGACCGAGAATGCATTTTACTCCAAACAGAACATGAGGGTAAAACCTCGTGTTCTCCTGTGAGTTCATAGAATAGAGCAAGAGCAATGGAGGATGCTCAAGTTTCTCAGTTCATTCTTATTATTTGTAAGGAAATAGAAGGAGCAAATATCTTCCATACCATGCTTTAGAAGCTGGTAGCCTGTCTCTTTAAAAATAACTATATGATTAATCTAAAAAACCTACATGTTACCTCACATATTATTACGAGCAACGGCAGCAGTATATTTTAACATGAATATTTAAATTATTAGTATGATAATTAAAAATTAAAGTCTATATCATTTATTGCACTTGATTATATATAGTAATAAAATATAGAACATAAGCAGCGTCAATTAAAAAAAATATGCAGTATAAATTCTAAAAAACAATAGCACAACATGAAAGTGCGTTATATCGACTAGAGGGGGGGGGGGTGAATAGGCGAATTTTATGAAAGTCTTCAGAACATGGGAGTTTTGAAGACAAACGATAAAATTAAACCTATTACCATGCAGCGGAAGGTAGGCTACACTAGGCAAACCATAGTCAAGTATTCAATGACGTGAAAGCACAAAGACTAATAGCAGCTAGGTAGCAAGGATCAGGTAGGAAGTTATCGTGAAGCCAAACAGAACACGCAGTCACTCAGTGACGACAAATGATAGTGCAAACATACAATGACTTCACAATGAGTAACAGTAAGTAAAGTGAAGTGAAGATGAAACCAGCGACTCGTTGAAGACAATGATTTGTTGGACCAGTTCCAGTTGCTGTGACAACTGTATGTCTGGTTGGAGCGGCTAGGTATTTAAACCTTAGGACACACAGTCCCGGACACCCAGTCCTGAACACGCAGCTCAGGACACCCAGTCCTCACCGTAATCTCCTTGAGCTAAGGTCACATTGACCTCGCCCAATCACTCTGGTAAGTCTTCAAGGTAGACTCCCAAACCTTCACAGACTTCGTTCACTGGCAATCCACAATGTCTTTTGGATGCTCAGAACGCGACGCCTAACCGGCTGGAGGATGCACAGTCCTCAAGTGTAATAAGTCTTCAGATCACACAGACAAGAAGACTTAAGTGATGCCCAATTCTCTCTGGCTCTGGTGGTTAGGGCTTTTTTTTCTCGCAAGGAATTCTCTCTCGAAGGCTTCGAGGTGGGTTGCTCTCAAACGACAAAAGCCGTACTTTCAATCTAAGCAGCCAACCGTTTATGGTTGTAGGGGGTGGGCTATTTATAGCCACTTGGCAACCCGACCTGATTTGTCCGAAATGACCCTCGGTCACTAAGGAACTGACACGTGTCCCAAAGGTCAGATTTCAAACTCACACAGCAACTTTACTTGGGCTACAAGCAAAGCTGACTTGTCCGACTCTGGACAAGATTCGCTCTCATAGTCTTCACTCGAAGACATAGGTTTTTGGTTTAGGCATCACTTCAGTCATTCTGACTGGTTCTCTTGGACCCCACTTAACAGTACGGTGGTTCCTATGACTCAACACAAAAGAAAAAGAACTACGAAAGATCTAAGTCTTCGAGCTCCATAGGCTTCATATCGTGTCTTTCTTGTCATAGTCTTCAATGTGAATATCTTCATATACCACCTTTGACTTCAATGTCTTCATACATTTTTAGGGGTCATCTCTGGTAGTAAAACCGAATCAATGAGGGACTTCTACCTGTGTTATCCTGCAATTCTCACAAACACATTAGTCCCTCAACTAGGTTTGTCGTCAATACTCCAAAATCAACTAGGGGTGGCACTTACAATCTCCCCCTTTTTGGTGATTGATGACAAACTAGTTGAAGTTTTCAATGAGGAATATAATCTGTGAAATTGTAAAGGATAAGGAATTGTCTTCATAAGTTGCAAGGGCTCCCCCTGAAGATGTGCATATAAGTTAATTTGCTTTTGGAATGCAAATGCACATGGCAGGTTGTACTTGTGGAGATCCACTTCAGCTTATGATGACAATCCACTATGCAGGTGAAAGTATATGAAGATAATGACATGCATAATGGAAAATGGACGTCTGCAGAATGAGCTAAGTGCGGAATTTATCGTCGCACATGCGGAATTTATCTTCGCAAAACAAGGTGGCAAATAAGTAGCAGACGACCATCTAGTTTAAGTGTTACAACTCATAAGAACCAAATGTAGCAAAAAACGAGAGTTGTAAGCACGAAGCAAAATATAAGGCACCCGCCCATATGAACCCGCTTGAAGACTATCAATATCATATGCTTCTCCCCCTTTTGTCAGTAATGACCAAAAAGGTTTGAAGACATAGAGCCTCTACTCGTTCCCATGAGGAGCAGGTGAAGTAGCAGGATTGTTGGTGTTGTTTGGCGGTGCAGAAGAGCTTGGAGGTGCTGAAGGATATGGCGGTGAAGTAGCATCGTCTTCTTCCTCAATAATTCTGGCAGTCACTGTGGCAGCAGAGGAAGAGAACTCGGAGTCTTCAAGGGATGGAGTTCCTAGCAGCACAACCCTTCAAGGAGGTGTGGAGTCAAACTTGAATCTCTCATTGAAGCCATCCTCTTGAAGTTCAGCTTCAGAAAGCATCATCGTTAGCCCTTTCCATGTGCGGCGACAGGTTTCATGGGCAACGAATGCATTCTTGGTGGCAAGATTTCGAGTGCGATTAACATCCACCAAGAGGCTTTTCATATGACGCTTCAGCCAGTCATGATGCCTATCTTATTTCTGATGTAGAGCCACAAGAAGCTCTCGGTCGTTGAGAACACGAGTGCGCTTCTTGGGTCTTGGAGCAGTGGCACTGTCAGTGGCTTCAGTTGAAGCAGGGTGTGGCGCACGTGTAGTGCCTGCCAAAGGATACACCTGAGAAACTGCTTCAACGCCTTCAACGTTCTGAGCAAAACTCTGATGTTCTGCATTCTGAAGACTTAGAGGTTGCTTGGCAGGCTCAGAATATATGGCTTCAGTAGACATGTCCACGTCAGGCAAGAAGATCCGATGGTTGCGAGCTGAGGGCTGATACGAGATTGCGGAGTGTAGCTTGATTAGCCTCATGACCCAAGGGGCGTAGAACTTCAAACCAAACAGATCCATGCCTGATGCAGCAAGTTGGCGTATGAAGAAATTCTGTGCATTGAAGCATTTGCCATGAAGTATATAGAAGACCAAAGTCTTCATTGCACCCTGAAGCTTGGCATTTGGAGAGTGCCCTTTGATAGGCCAGAGAGTTCGCCTAATGATGTGATAAATGGTTCTGGGCAGGTACTCAAGGTCTTCAATGAAGAACTCTGTTGGATACGCAGCATCTGGGGGCAATGGCTTCATCATGCTGAGCATTTGACTCATATTAGGTTCTGGCCGCTGAAAGATGCTCTCAATAGCTTCAGCATGCAGCTGACAGCCTTGCTCGAAGAGATCGCCAGGAGTGGGCAAGCCAGTGAGCTCAATGATGTCAAATGCATTGGCTTCATGGTGAACGTTGCCAGTCATCCACTCCAGGACCCAAGTCTTCGGATCTCTGTTGTACCCTTTGATGTGGAGTGTGGCATAGAATTGTAGCAGCAGCTCTTCATTCCAATGCTCTTCATCAGTGACAAACTGCAGCAGACCCACTTGCTTGAAGCAATCCAACGCTTCTTCTAGACAGGGCAGACCAGCTATAGCTTCAACATCAAGGCGCTTGTGTGGGAAGATGCGACCTTGGTTGTAAAGAATGCAAGAGTAATAGCTTCGCTGAGGATAGCTCCAGAACCGATCAGATGATATCCTTTCCCTTGAGTAGGGGTTCCTGGAGCTATTGAAGAACGTGTTGTTTGCCCTGAAGCCATTGATGTTGAAGGAGCCAGGTGCTGATGCAGGACCTGGAAACCTTGGCAGTCTTGGGATTGGCTTCTAGACCTGAGGCCTGTGCTCAACATGATAGTTGAATTGGGGACCGGCGGCAGACTCAGGAACAGAAGTGGAGGGATCAGTGGCTTCGCTGTCTTCTGAAACTTTTGCTAGGGAGGGCTCCACATTAGCTTCGTTATTGGTTGTGGCAGCCTCAAGATTTTCATCCTCCACTTGACTAGCTGGAGGGTCGGTCACAGGCACGTTCTCCTGGAGAACTGCTTCTTGATGGAGCAGGGGAGTGGGATCTTGTGGTACTTCTTCTTCTGCGGCTGATGCAGCCGGAATGTCTTCAGCAGAGACTTGAGGCCTTGGACCTCTGCGAAGCCTGCGGAACGCAGACGACGCCTGTGGAGTTGGAGTGGGCTGGGCCTCATAGTCTTCTTCCTCTTATGGGCGATCCGCCCATGAAGCATCCTGTGCAATTGGCGTCAGTGGACGACCAATGCTGATGAGTTCGCTGTTTTCTAACTGAGGAAGGACTGCATCATCTTCTACATTGTCATGATGACCAATGTCTTCAGCAGTGATGGGATCAGCTGCTGGAATGTCTTCAGCTTCAGGAGCCTCTGTGGAAGCAGGCTCATGAACTGTCAGTTGACGTTCTGCGTCAGGATGAACCATAGAAATTGGTTCAACTATCAAGGGCTCTGTGGGAGCAGCCCGAGCTTTCTTGGTCTTTCTCTTTTTCTTGGTGGGGGCAGTAGGAGAGGCTTCAGAGTGTTTCCTCTTCCTGGCTTCAGCCTCAGCAGTTCTGGTCTTCTTGAGCTCTAAAGCTGTTGATCGACTCTTTGGCTTCGAGCCAGTCATTCTTGTTGGGAAGACAATCGGAACTGCTTCTTGCCCTGGTGCATCAGATTCAGCCGTAGCAGGCTTCTTCTTCTTCTTTGAGGCCATCCTGGGGTCGATGCCAGGACGCCCAAGTGCCTTGCGCTTCTCAGCCTCATTGTAGACTTGCACACATCTGTCAGCCAGAGTCTTCATGCGCTCACGCGAACCCTGAGCTTCTGCACGCTTCTTCACAAAGGCTTCCTTGAGCTCGTGCATCATTGTCTTGAAGTTCTTCACTTCTTGCATGCTGAGCTTGGCCATATGCTTCTTGAACTGAGCCTTTTCATAGTCAATCTTCTGCTTCAGTTCAACAATGCGCTGGGCAATTGCAAGTTCTGAAGCAATGGCGCCTTGGAAGGCGACACTGAGGCCAATGGGAAGCTGCAGATCTTCAAAGCTGATGTTTGGCGTGTCAAGCCACTCGTCAATGAAGTTGTGGATGATGGTGACATCAAAGAGAGGCAGATCATTGAAGATTTCTGCTTCTTCTTTGCTCTTGATGAGTTGCTCAAGAGCGTCATCTGCAAGATCTTCATCACTTGACAGATCAATGTCGTCATTGCGCAGGATGGCAGCAGCTGTTAGCTCTTTGCCAGTGTGAGACAGAGGCATCTTGGCCTTCTGGGGCTTGGAGACGCGTGATAAATCTTCAGACTGCACATTGTCTTCAGGAGGTGCAGTTGCCAATGGCTTCGCCCTTGAGATTTTCGGTGAAGAGGCAGGCTTTGAAGCTTTAGGCTTCTTCATCTTCTTTGGCTTCAGCACTGCAGGAGCTTCTTCTGATTCAGAGTCAGCTGGAGGCTCATTCACTGCGGTCCCTTGAACTAAGATGCGGGTGATGAGGCCTTCAAGGTTGGCATAAGGACCGATGACATTAGGTTCTGCTTCTCGTGTGCCATCTGCCCTTGGTGCTGAGGGACCAGGGTTGAAGTCTAACCCAAATTTCTTCTTGTTCTGCTTCGCTGAGTTTTGGGCAAACTGGAAGTTGTGCTTGAACAGATTGTCGTCACGACACGGATGTGCATCATCAGGCTGTGGCCCACGAACCATGCATGGATAGAAGCTTTGGGCAATAGCTTCATCTCTGGACCTGGGTACAAGATTCTTGTATAAGATGTCTCCCCACGGTCTTTTGATGGCACTTTTCTCAGCATACTCTTGGGTTGTGAAGCAGTATTTGAACCATTATTCTGCCCAATAGCGTCGAATCCATTGGATTCGGGTCTTGCGCTGACCATAATCCTCTTCAGGATCTGTCTTATACATTTTTGCGAGTTCATCAGGCAGATCTCTGGATGTTCCGCCACGACGTTGTCTGCCCCCCTTCCTTGCTGCTTTCTCTGAAGCCATAAACTTTAACTTGAAAGGCTTCAAGACGTTCAATGGCTTCAAAGGCTTTCTCTTGCTGGACCAACAGGAACTGGCTTCAGGAGAATTTATGTGATGCTGTAAGAATTCTGCAAATGAATGCAGACTATGAGAACCAAAGGATTCTCCCACGGACATGTACCTGTGACAGCATTAAGGTGCGAGGGAAGGGGAAGAGGTCATATGCATTCTTAGAAGATTTTGAAGATAAATCAGTTTAGAAGACATTGACCTCATCGTGCGAAGACATTCACTCATAGATAAGAAGTTGGTTCCAGATTTGTACGAATCCACAGATCAGTACAAGTGAGGAATCTAACTACTTTGTGAAGCACAAGTGAATATACTAGGCATGTTATGAGATGCAGTATGAGAGAGATCTAGCTTGTGTGAACAGAAACTGCTTGTGGTAGAAAGTGACAGATCAATAGGATCAACGATGCTGTAAAAAGGGAGTTTTATTTACCACACTGAGAACTACTAGACGGAGTGGAAGATGAGGCCGAGCAGTTCACTCGTCCGTGCCCTAACTTGGCGACGGAGGAGACCTACGGCAACGGCGGAGAGGACGATGTCCGCGGTCGGCGTGAAGACAGGGTCAGAGAGGTTGCGGCAGCGAAGCGCTTCGTCGCCGGCGTCGTCGAGAGCTAGCGGTGGCGCTAGGGTTCGTGCGAGGGTGGAAGAAGAGATAATTACCGCTGTGAGTGTGTATTTATAGGCACAGGGGCGGCACTGTGCTATTACACAGGTGCCCCTGGTGATTCGCATCTGAAGAACACGTGGCCAGTATGCGGAATTTTGGGGTTTGTTCCACGTCCCACGCACGCCTGGATTGTCGGGTGGTCGTTCCTACTTCTCCGGATTTCATGTGGAGCAATGAGCATTGAAAACGGACTTAATGGTTGTCTCTGTATCTACTGCTGACAATGACGCAAAGAAGACATTCGATAGTTTCAATAGAATGCATATGACTTGGAGAGATAGAGTTTGAGATAGAAAGCATAGAGAAGTTGGGGTCCGATCACATTCACTTAGTTCAAAAGATTCAACACGAAGACATAGCTATAAGTGAATGTTGTAGAGGACAGAACACTAGCATATATATATATATATATATATATATATATATATATATATATATATATATATATATAATCAACATAGTGAAGATAATCATGAAAATATGTTGAGTTTGAAGCCAAACCAAATGTGAAGACATTGCAAGGTAATGCCATGAGTGAAACACTTCAAAATAGAATGTTTGGTGCTGGCGTTACCCACCGTATAGGAAGTATTAGACCCAAACACGGTGCACAATTATCGTGGCGCTCCGAAGTCAAATTCCACATTAATGTATTCACACTTAGAATGTATGTCTTCATTGATTGAAGATATACTTTACTTCGTGTGTTGCACATCTAAGTCATCAATATGCATAAGGGTTAGGATGTGTGCCTGATCACAGGACATTTGAGGATTCTAGGATATTTAGCTCACACCGTAACTTGCAAAACCTCTTCTCATCCAAGGGCTTGGTGAAGATATCTGCCAATTGCTCTTCAGTGTTGACGTGTATGATATCAATGTCTTCCTTCACAACATGATCTCTGAGAAAGTGATGACGAATTTCAATGTGCTTTGTCTTCGAGTGCTGAACTGGGTTGTTAGCAATCTTGATGGCGCTTTCGTTGTCGCAGTAAAGTGGCACTTGCTTCAGATGAATGCCATAGTCCTTGAGTGTTTGCTTCATCCACAAAAGCTGAGCGCAGCAAGATCCAGCAGCAATGTATTCAGATTCAGCAGTGGAGAGAGATACACAGTTCTGCTTCTTTGAAGACCAACATACAAGTGATCATCCCAGAAAGTGACATGTGCCTGATGTAGACTTGCGATCAACTTTGTCACCAGCATAATCAGCATCCGAGAATCCAACCAGATCAAACTCTGAGCCCTTTGGATGCCATAATCCTAGAGTTGGGGTGTGAGCCAAATATCGAAGAATTCGCTTCACAGCTAAGTGATGCGACTTCTTTGGTGCCGCTTGAAATCGAGCACACATGCAAACACTAAGCATAATATCTGGCCTAGATGCACATAGATAAAGTAAAGAACCAATCATGGAGCAGTATACCTTTTGATCAAACTCTTTACCATTGTCGTTAGGACCCAGATGATGTTTGGCTGGCATTGGTGTTGTGAAGTCTTTGCAGTCTTGCATACCGAACTTCTTCAGGCAATCTTTGAGATACTTCTCTTGAGATATGAAGATGCCATTGCGTTTTTGTCGTATTTGAAGACCAAGGAAGAACTTCAGCTCCCCCATCATGGACATCTGATATTGCTCTTGCATCATATATCCAAACTCTTCACTGTACTTCTGATTGGTGCAGCCGAAGATAATGTCATCCACATATATTTGACACACAAACAGTTCACCATCATATGTCTTCGTGAAAAGAGTGGGATCTAGGGAACCAGGTATGAAGCCTTTGCTCTTCAGGAAGTATTTGAGTGTGTCATACCAGGCCCTAGGGGCTTGTTTGAGGCCATATAGTGCCTTGTTGAGCTTGTATACCATGTCAGGATGTTTTGGATTTTCAAAGCCAGGCGGTTGTGCAACATACACTTCTTCTTCAATCTTGCCATTGAGAAAGGCACTCTTCACATCCATTTGATATAGAAGTATGTTATGATGATTTGCATAGGCCAGCAGTATGCGTATGGCTTCAAGTCTAGCCACAGGAGCAAATGTTTCATCGAAGTCAATGCCTTCCACTTGAGTATATCCTTGAGCAACGAGACGAGCTTTGTTTCTGACAACTTGACCATGCTCATCTTGCTTGTTGCGGTATATCCATTTGGTTCCTATTATATTATGCTTCCGTGGATCAGGACGCTTAACCAGTTCCCATACATTATTCAGCTCAAACTGTTGAAGCTCTTCTTGCATAGCTTGAATCCATTCAGGTTCCATGAAGGCTTCTTCAACTTTCTTGGGTTCTGATATTGAGACGAATGCGAAGTGTCCACAGAAATTTGCTAGCTGAGTTGCCCTTGAACGAGTGAGTGGACCAGGTGCATTGATGCTATCAGTTATTCTTTCAATCTGCACTTCATTGGCAACGCGAGGATGTACAGGGTGAAGACTTTGCTCTTGCTGTTCATTGTCGTTGTTGGAAGGAATGTCTTCAGGCTGAGCATTGTCTTCATGTTGATCAAGTGCTGAAATGATAAGTTCTTCTTCAGGATGAGCTTCAGAAGGTATAATTTCTCCAGTTCCCATTAGCTTGATTGATTTACTGGATGGAACTTCATCTAGCACACTTGGCAGCTGCTCTCTTTGTGAACCGTTGGTCTCATCGAACCGCACATCCACTGTTTCAACCACTTTGTAATGAAAGAGATTGAAGACTCTGTAGGAGTGCGAATCCTTTTCATATCCAAGCATAAAACCCTCATGTGCTTTTGGTGCAAATTTTGAGGTGTGATGTGGGTCCTTGATCCAGCACCTTGCGCCAAATACTCTGAAGTAACTGACATTTGGCTTTTTGCCAGTAAGGAGCTCATAAGATGTCTTGTTCAGTAGCTTGTGAAGATAAACACGATTGATTGTATGGCAAGCAGTATCAATGGCTTAGGGCCAGAATTTTCTTGGGGTCTTGTATTCATCTAGCATCGTTCTGGCCATCTCAATTAGCGTTCTGTTCTTGTGTTCGACGACGCCATTCTGCTGTGGCGTGTACGGGGCTGAGAATTCATGTGTGATGCCCAAGGTATCAAGATATGTATCAAGGCCAGTGTTCTTGAATTCAGTGCCATTGTCACTTCTGATGTGCTTTATCTTGGTGCCAAAATTGTTCATAGCTCGATTGGCGAAGCGTCTGAAGACATCCTGCACTTCAGTCTTGTAAAGGATTATGTGCACCCAAGTATATCTAGAATAATCATCAACAATAACGAAGCCATAGAGGCAAGCAGTAGTAGTTAGAGTTGAGTAATGAGTGGGACCAAAAAGATCCATGTGAAGCAGTTCGAAGGGTTGAGTAGTAGTCATGATTGTCTTCGAGGGATGTTTGGCCCTCGTCATCTTTCCTGCTTCACAGGCACCGCATAAGTGGTCTTTCTTGAACTTGACGCCCTCGATGCCTATGACATGCTTCTTCTTCGCAAGGGTGTGGAGGTTCCTCATGCCAGCATGTCCAAGCCTCCGATGCCAGAGCCAGCATTCTGAAGCCTTTGCTAGAAGACATACTGCAAGCTGTGGCCCTGCTGATAAATCTACCACGTACAAATCATATTTTCGATACCCTTCAAACACTAGAGACTTGTCAGATTCCATTAGTACAAGGCAACGATATTTTCCAAACATTACGATCATGTTCAAATCGCAAAGCACTGAGACAGACATTAAGTTGAAGCCAAGGGATTCAACAAGCATGACTTTATCCATGTGTTGATCCCTTGAGATTGCAACTCTACCTAGACCCAATACCTTACTTTTACCAGTGTCAGCAAATGTGATGTGGCTCTTGTCGGATGGACGTAAGGTTGAGTCCATAAGAAGACTTCTTTTGCCAGTCATGTGATTTGTACACCCACTGTCAATAATCCATTCTGAAGATGCTGGTGTCGTACCCTACAGTGCAGTTAGGGGGATAGGCTTCACCAAGAGTATTGTGAAGCAAAAACATTTGACGAACCAGTGGGTTATGAAAGCTTAGATCCAGGTTAGGACTAATAGGGGGAGTAGCAAGCGATTCAGGTACGAAGTACATAGTAAGACCATTTGGGTATTTGATCTTGCGCCCTACAAGATGTTTAACGTCCCCAGCAATAGCGTCAGACGATTTTGGTTTTCTGCTGGAGACCTTTCCCTGCGAAAGAGAGTTAAGCCTTCTTAACCACCCACATCTTCAAGGGTGGCTTAGAAGCAATAAGTCTAAGTGCAGCATCTGAGAATTTTGGCTTTGAAGCCTTAGCAAACAGTCTTGCAGGCGAACAATAGTACTCATAAAAATAAGCAGAATAGTTCTTGGTCTTATGAACATGGCGGTTTGATGAACCGCTCTCATATTCATATGCCTGAGTATGATTTTCCTGTAAAACATTTGCGTTAGTGCGACTCAGGTGAGTCCTCTGTCTGTATGAAGCCTTTGGGCCGTATGAAGCCTTTGGTCTGAGGTTTGTCTTCTTCACGTGAGGTGTCATGATGACATTCACAGGAAGACTCTCCAGACACCTTTTCGGAACCCAGATCTTCTTCATAGGCGGTCCATTCCTGCAGTTAGTACCAATGTACCTGGCAAACACTTCACCATTCTGATTCTTAAACAGTATATAGTTTGCATCAAAGGATTCATCAATGATAATGGGGTTAGCACAAGTGAAGCCAGATAGATTGGATGGATCTGCTGAAGGTTCCTTTGTAGCAACCCACATGGTTTTGGGGTACTGCTCAGGTTTCCAGTAAGAGCCATCTGCATTCATTTTCCTTACGAACCCTACACCCTCTTTCCTAGGGTTACAGTTCAGAATCTGCTTTTTCAGGACATCACATAGCATCTGATGCCCTTTAAGACTTTTGTACATCCCTGTTTCAAGCAATGTCTTCAACCTAGCATTCTCATCAGTAATAGCGGTGGTGTCCTCAGCAGAGGGGTTAGTTACCGCATCAACAGTTGAAGATATTGCAACAGGAGTAGCAGTAGAACATTCAGCAACAGAAGTAGCATTATCACGCTCAATGCATTTAAGACATGGTGGTTCAAATCCTTCCTGAGCGGGACTGATCTGCTTGGCGCGAAGTGACTCGTTTTCTGTTTGAAGATCTTCATGAACCGCTCTCAATCTCTCAAGATCTTTCTTCCTTTGAAGATAATTATAGGAAAGCTTTTCATGAGTTGTTGAGAGAGTTTCATGACGACTTTCAAGTTCCTGATACTTAACGTGAAGATTTTTTATGTCTTCAATTAAGGATTCAGATCGAGTCATTTCAGCACCTAACAGATCATCGCTTCTGTCTAACAGTTTTTGAATATGTTCCATAGCTTTCTTTTGTTCAGTTGCAATTTTAGCAAGTGTTTTGTAGCTAGGTTTTGAACCACAATCAGAGTCATCGTCACTAGAAGTTTGATAGTGAGTAGTGCGTGTGTTTACCTTGGCACCGCGTGCCATGAAGCAGTAGGTAGAAGCGGAGTAGTCCTTGTCATTGCAGCGGTGTCGGTGATGAAGTCATTATCTTTAGTGTTGAAGATGGACTTGGCAACGTATGCTGTAGCCAGACTTGCGACGCCTGAGTCAGATTCCTCCTCAGAAGCAGACTCCTCCTCTGAATCCATTTCCTTGCCAACAAACGCACGTGCCTTGCCAGATGAGCTCTTCTTATGTGATGAAGACTTTGAGGAAGACTTGGAAGAAGACTTTGAGTATTTCTTCTTCTTCTTCTTGTCGTCAGAGTCATATTCCTTGCTCTTCTTCTTCTTTTTGTTCTCATTGTCCCACTGTGGACACTCAGAGATGAAGTGGCCAAGTTTCTTGCACTTGTGACATGTTTTATTCTTGTAGTCATGAGCAGGAGCTTCATCATTCCTTGAACTTGATCGGGAAGACTTTCTGAAGCCTTTCTTCTTGGTGAATTTTTGGAACTTCTTGACAAGCATAGCAAGTTCCCTTCCAATGTCTTTAGGGTCATCAGAACTGCTTTCAGATTCTTCTTCAGATGAGGAGACATCTTTTGCCTTCAAGGCACGAGTTCGCCCATAGTTTGGACCGTAGATCTCTCTTTTCTTCGAAAGCTGAAACTCATGTGTGTTGAGCCTCTCAAGTATGTCAGACAGATCGAGTGTCTTGAAATCAGGACGTTCTTGAATCATCAGGGCCAGGATGTCAAACGAACTATCAAGTGATCTCGGCAACGTCTTGACGACTTCGTGTTTGGTAATCTCAGTGGCGCCGAGGGCTTGAAGCTCATTTGTGATGTCAGTGAGTCGGTCAAATGTGTGCTGGACATTCTCATTGTCATTTCGCTTGAAGCGGTTGAAGAGGTTGCGAAGGACACTGATTCTCTGATCTCTCTGGGTTGAGATGCCTTCATTGACCTTGGAGAGCCAGTCCCAGACCAGCTTGGATGTCTTCAAAGCACTCACACAGCCATACTGTCCTTTGGTCAGATGACCACAGATGATGTTCTTGGCAGTAGAGTCCAGTTGAACGAATTTCTTGACATCAGCAGCAGTGACACCTTCTCCAGCCTTGGGAACGCCGTTCTCGACGACATACCATAGGTCGACGTCAATGGGTTCAAGATGCATACGCATCTTATTCTTCCAGTAGGGATACTCAGTTCCATCGAAGACGGGGCACGCAGCGGAGACTTTAATTATCCCTGCAGTCGACATAGCTAAAACTCCAGGTGGTTAAACCGAATCACACAGAACAAGGGAGCACCTTGCTCTGATACCAATTGAAAGTGCGTTATATCGACTAGAGGGGGGGTGAATAAGCGATTTTTATGAAAGTCTTCAGAACATGGGAGTTTTGAAGACAAACGATAAAATTAAACCTATTACCATGAAGCGGAAGGTAGGCTACACTAGGCAAACCATAGTCAAGTATTCAATGATGTGAAAGCACAAAGACTAATAGCAGCTAGGTAGCAAGGATCAGGTAGAAAGTTATCGTGAAGCCAAACAGAACAACGCAGTCACTCAGTGAAGACAAATGATAGTGCAAACATACAATGACTTCACAATGAGTAACAGTAAGTAAAGTGAAGTGAAGATGAAACCAGCGACTCGTTGAAGACAATGATTTGTTGGACCAGTTCCAGTTGCTGTGACAACTGTACGTCTGGTTGGAGCGGCTAGGTATTTAAACCTTAGGACACACAGTCCCGGACACCCAGTCCTGAACACGCAGCTCAGGACACCCAGTCCTCACCGTAATCTCCTTGAGCTAAGGTCACATTGACCTCGCCCAATCACTCTGGTAAGTCTTCAAGGTAGACTCCCAAACCTTCACAGACTTCATTCACTGACAATCCACAATGTCTCTTGGATGCTCAGAACGCGACGCCTAACCGGCTGGAGGATGCACAGTCCTCAAGTGTAGTAAGTCTTCAGATCACACAGACAAGAAGACTTAAGTGATGCCCAATTCTCTCTGGCTCTGGTGGTTAGGGCTTTTTTTCTCGCAAGGAATTCTCTCTCAAAGGCTTCGAGGTGGGTTGCTCTCAAACGACAAAAGCCGTACTTTCAATCTAAGCAGCCAACCGTTTATGGTTGTAGGGGGTGGGCTATTTATAGCCACTTGGCAACCCGACCTGATTTGTCCGAAATGACCCTGGGTCACTAAGGAACTGACATGTGTCCCAACGGTCAGATTTCAAACTCACACGGCAACTTTACTTGGGCTACAAGCAAAGCTGACTTGTCCGACTCTGGACAAGATTCACTCTCATAGTCTTCACTCGAAGACATAGGTTTTTGGTTTAGGCATCATTTCAGTCATTCTGACTGGTTCTCTTGGACCCCACTTAACAGTACGGTGGTTCCTATGACTCAACACAAAAGAAAAAGAACTACGAAAGATCTAAGTCTTCGAGCTCCATAGGCTTCATATCGTGTCTTTCTTGTCATAGTCTTCAATGTGAATGTCTTCAATGTGAATATCTTCATATACCACCTTTGACTTCAATGTCTTCATACATTTTTAGGGGTCATCTCTGATAGTAAAACCGAATCAATGAGGGACTTCTACCTGTGTTATCCTGCAATTCTCACAAACACATTAGTCCCTCAACTAGGTTTGTCGTCAATACTCCAAAATCAACTAGGGGTGGCACTAGATGCACTTACACAACAGAATGGAACCATGTATGTTTGCATGTTGAGGTGACATGTTTGCATGTTGAAAAAAAAGTTTCAGTGTGAATCATCTATTTAGATCTTTAGTTATATAGAATTAAACAACCACATGTCGGCACCAGATAAATATAAATTTTTGGCGCACCGGTATTTACATTTGTATACATGTAGGAAAATATATTTTTCAACATGACGGTTGTTCGAACAAAGAATTTTGTTGTGAGGCCATTCATGAGAAACTGGGAGTCTGGAACAAAATAAAGTATAGGCCCTAGTCATGTGCCTACAAGACTCCCATTACTTTAATTTATTAACCACGTGGGAGTACATTTGATCAAGAAATTACAACTTCAAAGAAGGAAAATGAACACAAAGCACTCCGTCCATTTATAAACATAAGTGCATGAGACTCTTTCTAAACATCATAGAGAACTTTGAGTGTCTCGTGAGAGGTTATGCCTTGAGATGAATGCTTTAAGCTCAATCATGAGTGTCTCAAAGATCTCTATGCCAATCTTAAGAAGAAGAATGTTGCTCGCATTTATATACACCTTAGGGAGTCTCTCATTTCACCATAAGTGTCAACTAAGGTCACTTCAAATGACCCTGATCCTACTTACAAGTCCATCAATGCGATTACTCCTATTGCCTTATCATCCATGTTGCTTCCTCAAATGTTCATGTTAGTATGAGTTCCTCTAACCCCATGTCTAGCCAAGAACTTCTTGAGAAAAATTACGCTAGGTTAAAGGAAATCATTAGTCAATGAATCTACAAAAGTGTGGAAGGTACCAACAAGTTCAATTGGAGATGACGTAAACAAGGTCAAGTCCTAATAATGAAATGTTGGGTTTGTTCGTCAATATCATGCTAATGGTATTGCATGAGAAGCTCACTGATACCCCAAGACTTAGTTTGTACTACTAGTGAATAGATGTGATTCATTCAATTGCAAAGTACATGTGGAAATAATGTTCACACTCCTCGCGGCTACAACAATACGATCAAGTTGTACAGGGCAAATAAGAACCAACCAACTACAATCAAGGTTGAACAATTGTGATGGCACCCGAAAAGAAATGGGTTGTCTAGCACCACCCTACCACTTCGACTACTCCAACTCCACGCAAAACCCTTGTTGCTACTAGTAACAAGATAGTTTGGGTACCCAAGAAAATCTGACACATACATGTTAGTGAAATATGCCCTAGAAGCAATAATAAAGTTATTATTTTATTTCCTTATATCATGATAAATGTTTATTATTCATGCTAGAATTGTATTAACCGGAAACTTGATACATGTGTAAATACATAGACAAAACAAAATGTCCCTAGTATGCCTCTACTAGACTAGCTCGTTAATCAAAGATGGTTAAGTTTCCTGACCATAGACATGTGTTGTCATTTGATGAACGGGATCACATCATTAGAGAATGATGTGATGGACAAGACCCATCCGTTAGCTTAGCATTATGATCGTTGAGTTTTTTTGCTATTGCTTTCTTCATGACTTATACATGTTCCTCTGACTATGAGATTATGCAACTCCCGAATACCTGAGGAACACCTTGTGTGCTATCAAGCGTCACAACATAACTGGGTGATTTTAAAGATGCTCTACAGGTGTCTCCAAAGGTGTTTGTTGGGTTGGCATAGATCGAGATTAGGATTTGTCACTCCGTGTATCCGAGAGGTATCTTTGGGCCCTCTCGGTAATGCACATCACTATAAACCTTGCAAGCAATGTGACTAATGAGTTAGTTGCAGGATGATGCATTACGGAACGAGTAAAGAGACTTGCCGGTAACGAGATTAAACTAGGTATGATGATACTGACGATCGAATCTCGGGTAAGTAACATAACGATGACAAAGGGAATGATGTATGTTGTTATGCGGTTTGACCGATAAAGATCTTCGTAGAATATGTAGGAGCCAATATGAGCATCCAGGTTCCGCTATTTGTTATTGACCGGAGATGTGTCTTGGTCATGTCTACATAGTTCTCGAATCCATAGGGTCCGCACGCTTAACGTTCGATGATGATGTGTATTATGAGTTATGTGATTTGATGCCCGAAGTTTGTCCGGAGTCCCGTATGAGATCATGAACATGACGAGGAGTCTCGAAATGGTCGAGAGGTAAAGATTTATATATATGACGATGGTATTTGGACACCGGAAGGGGTTCCGGGAAACCCCCGACAAAGATATGGGCTTAATGGGCCAAGTAAGGGAACACATCAGCCCACAAGGGGCTGGTGCGCCCCCTATAGGGCCGACCACATGGGGAGAAAGGAAAAAGAGAGGAGGAAAAGGAAAGTATGAAGTAGGACTCTACTTCCTTCCCCTCCCCCCTCCTTCCTTTCCCCCTTGTCCAAATATGGTAGGGGGGCCAATTGGACTAGGGGCCTCGCGCCCTAGGCTGCCTCCCTCCCTATTCCTCCTTTATATACGTGGGCATGGCACCCCTAGAACACACATCAATTGTTCCTAGCCGTGTGTGGCGCCCCCCTCCACAGTTAACACCTCAATCATATCGTCGTAGTGCTTAGGCGAAGCCCTGCGCCGGTAACTTCATCATCACCGTCGCCACGCCGTCGTGCTGACATAACTCTCCCTCGTCCTCAACTGGATCAAGAGCTCGAGATACGTCATCGTGCTGAACGTGTGCTTAACACGAAGGTGTCATACGTTCAGTACTTGGATTGGTTGGATCATGAAGACGTTCGACTACATCAATCGCGTTACTAAACGCTTCCGCTTTCGGTCTATGAGGGTACGTGGACACACTCTCCCCGCTCGTTTCTATGCTTCTCCTAGATAGATCTTCCTTGATCGTATTTTTTTTGAAATACTATGTTCCCCAATAGTTAGAGATACTCCTCCATTGACCAAAGTCTAAATGTTTTCTTTCTCACGCAAATCATGAGAAACATCATTTTGAGGAGTCCACCTAGGTCACGGCAAGAGATAAGGTAAAAACACTCTATCCATAACCTATATTTGTTGTGCACTACACCTCTAGCCTTTTGGATGTACTTTATCCTGTGGCATACACATAGTGATATTTTGACGCATAGTCTCTTCAGTTAAGCTTAAATGATGAACTTGACCCATGAGATCCAAAGTCATTGTTTGAACAATTGGTCATAAATTAGCATGTTTAAAAAATGTTTCTTTTTTGTTATTTGTTTTGATTTTAATATTCATCATGCGTGCAATGCACTCCTGGTGTAGAAATAAATGCATGCATACATACGATCTATTTTGTACAAACACTATTCTGCAAACCCTGTAAGCCGCCAGATGATCAGTCTTGCAGCCGACGACTAACTTTGCACTCTACCAAAATTCTCTATTTTGTTTAAAATATCCAATAATAAATATATCAAAACTATATATACATACTTATCCTCAACCATATCAACTCGGGCTTTCTCTATGGAACCACTCATTAGAATTCTTGCTAGAACACATAATCGACTTAAAAAATTAAGTTTTTACCTATACACTAATATTTTATTTAACTAATCATATTAATTTTGCAATTAGCTACAATGGTTATCTTAACTTATACGCAATGCTTGACTTTGGTTTGAAGCGGTGTGTTATTTAGACTAAACTATTTTATATTTTACAATCACAAATTATCCTTTTTAACATATGATACTAACTAATTTTGATAAATTATCTTGACTTGCTAATTTCATTCCAATAACAACTATTTAATGACATAATTAAATATATAAGAAAGTAATATTATACAATCTTAATATCATTCATGAGAAATTTAATTACACTTAATTTGAAGCATTAAGTAAAAGGAATATAATATGGTTTTTGTTCAAAACACTTGATTTATTATTCTTTTTTTGTCTAACAACAAACATCAGACCAAATACTAATTTGTGTGACTTGAATGAATACAAATATATGTTAGTATTTATGCCTATTTTAGTTTACTTGGATACCATGACAGAGATCTAGAAAGTCTATCGATGTTTCTAGAATCATGCTTTATTTTTGGGGTGCAAATAAGTAAACCAGAGAATTATCTGCATATTTGTTTTTGCAGGGAGTTAGTTCTAGAATATAAAAATATATGCATGGTTTGTCCTATGACTGTTAGATTGCTTGCTTACTAGTTATTCTATCGCCAAATATGTCATCCATGTTTATGGATTCACCAATTAATATGCATCACATGCATACTTTGTGTTGGGTCTTAGATGAGCATCGTTCAGCTCAACCCTCATCAAATGCATTTTTTCTTGATTTGGTACATAGCTTACATAAAATTACTCTCCCTGTACTTGATAAATTATTATAACTTGTAGTATGTATGCATGTAATTTTGTATGTTATAGGTTTTCCTTGATTTTATCCGCAGTTGCATAAGAGCATCTACAACCGGACCTCTCAAACCCGCCTCATACGCCTGGGCAGGCCGCCCGGTCGCTGCCCGGTCACGATTTTTTGACCCAGACGGGCCTCTCAAACGGCCCTCAAACGCCTAGGCTGACCGGCACCCCCCATATCCAGCCCAAATATGGGGCAGATATGAGGGCGCCCGGGCGCGCCGGGGCACGCCCGCCACGTCGGACTAACGAAGGGGTCCCAGCCGGAAACACCCTCAAACCCAGTGTTCTGATGCTCGTCTCCTCCGTCGGACCGGTGGCACCGCGTGGCGTAGCTCCGGCGGGTCGCATAGTGCATTGCCCGGCTATTTATGTCGACCGGCGGCACCGAAACCCTACCATCCATCCACATTTTCCTCCTCCTCTCCATCGCCGCCGCCACTTTCCACTCCGCCCGTCAGCCTAGTAGCCATGCCCCCACGCCGCCGAGTGAGGAGCGAGCCCTTTCTGACGCTGGAGCGCCGGCTCGAGCTCCTTGAGCAGATCTGGGCTAGGCGCGAAGCCTGGATCGCCATGGGGATACCTCCAGATGCAGTGGATCTGGAGGACGAGGAGGACGAGGAGGATGAGCCAGATGAGGAGGATGTGGGGGACGCTGGCGACGGGGATCTGCAAGTGGAGTAGCAGGCCATCCTCGATTCCCTCCGATCGGAGTCGGCTGCGGAGGTTGGACGCCGTCGCCGGCAGGAGATGGAGGCGCAAGAAGCCGCGGAGGAGGCGGAGATGTTCGCCTACATGGATGAGGTCGAGCAGGAGGAGAATGAGTCGGAGCCCTCCTACTCGCCCGTCCAGCCGGCGCCCAGCACCATTGTCGTGGACATCTCCAACGATGAAGAGTAGCTAGCGTAGTACATAGGATTACTTTTGCATGCCTTTTGTATGGATCTAGGGGATGAAATATAAGAGAGGCGGTTGCAAAGTGGCTAATTTGAGGCGTGCCCGGTCAATGCCCGCAGACACGCCCGGGCGCGTCCACGGGTGTTTGAGGGGCCGGATTTGCAATGTCCAGTTGTAAATGCTCTAATAATGTGCAGTTTAACCCCCAAAATAACAGTGACTTTCATGCCTTATCATAACTCGCTCAGAACAAACCCAACTCATCAAGATTTGTGCATTACCAATTTGCTCTGGGGTGAAAGTAAATACACAAACTTCATGTATTTGTTGGCTCTATTATGACTCTTTGAAACCTTAAAGACACATAAACTGGATCCACTAACAAGAGGCTGTAGTTGACAGGCGCAAAAAAAAGGCGTCCTTATTGTGCAACCCTAGAGCCTGCCTTGTGTCATCTGTACCCAAGTGTCATGAATAAGCTTTACCGAAAAAGGGTTTTCCTCATTTTATATTATAAAGCCAACATCATCACAACATGTCATGAATAAGCTTTGGATAGAGATCATGTTAATAGATAAGATTTCAACATAGCTCGTGGTGCTGGCCTCCCTTGTTCCTTGCGCCGTGAAACGTGATCAGAGTGTACACTAATAAAAGTTGTTGGTGAAAAATAAATACGTCTTTCTTCGAAGGAAAGAAAGATAAATACACTATTTTGGATAGAGATCAAATTAACAGGTAAGATTTCGACAGAGCTAACGGTGCTGGCCTCCCTTGTTCCCTGCATTGCGAAACGTGATTAGAGTGTACACTAATAAAAGTTGTCGACTCAAGATAAATACGTCTTTCTTTGAAGAAAGGAAAGATAAATACACTTTTGGCCTCACCCATATTTGTATTTTGTATCCAGGAAAGTGTACTTTCCTGGCACGATTGGTTGGTTTTTTTGTCGCAGACCAGATGCTACAAATTCCGGCTATTGCGGCCGTGGTGGTATCCGAGCACGATAAGAAAACAATGACCTAAAAGAAGAAAAAAAGCATGTGATGGCGGATGGATTGATGGATAGACGAGTCTTAAATGACTAATTTGTATGACTTAAATGAATTACAAATATATCATTCTTTGTGTCTATTTTAGTTTACTTAGATATTCATGGTAGGCATCTATAAAATTTTGTCGGTGTTTCTAGAATCATGCTTGTCTATTTTGTGTGCAAATAAGTAAATTAGATAATTATCTATATATACCTTTTTTGCGGGGAGTACTAAAAATGTTCTATAAAGAAAAATATGAGTGTTTTGTCCTACAAACTATTGCGTTGTTTGTTTACCGGTTATTCTATCACCAAGGATGCCTTCAATGTTTACGGGTTCATTGATTAAGATGTATCACATACATACATTGCATTTGGTCTTGCGTGAGAATCGCTCAACTCAACTCGCATAAAAAATGTGGGTCTCTCTTAGTATGGTACGTAGTTCACACAAAACTTCTCGCTTTGAACTAAATAAGACACTATCATTTATAGTCTGTATGCATGGAGTGAGTTTTATGCATCATATGTTTTTCCTTGATTTGATATGCAGTTTGCATAATAATGTGCAATTTAACCCCAAAAAACAATAGTGACTTTCACACCTCACCATAACTGGCTCTACTCTATGTATTTGTTGGCTCCATTGTAACTATCTCAACCCTTTAATACATAAACTGAGTCCCACTGACAAGAGGCTCTAGTTTCCAGGTGTAAAAAAGGGAAAAATGAAGAAGAGCCGCTAGTCGAGGGTCCTTATTGTACAACTCTAGAGCCCGCTTAGAAGTTCCTCTCGCAAAAAAAAAACACTCTAGGTCCAGCCTTGTGTTCGTGACCAACTCAGGTCACCCAAGTGCCATGAACAAGCCTAGGATAGAGATCATGTTAATGGATAAGATTAAGATAGTGCCCGCGGTGTTGGCCTTCCTTGTCTCTTTGCGCGGTGAAGCATGATTACAATGTACCACTACACTATTAAAAGTTGTCAACACCCGGTAAATGTGCTTCTCTTTGAAGTAAAACAAAGATAAATGCACTTTTAGCCTCACCGGTTTTTGCATTTTGTACCCGGGAAATGCATTTTCCTGGCACGATTGGCTGGTATTTCTGTCGTGGACCAAGACAAAAACAAATCTTTCAGTTGTCGTCGTGCTTGGTAGGATCCGGCAACACGATACGAAAACTTTGGCCCAGAAGAAATAGAAAGTGTTTGATCTTTGTTGGATTGGATGGATAAAAGGCCCAAGGCGTGGGCGTGGCGCAACAAAACCCTCGTCTCAATCCATCCTTCGATGGCATAGCCCCACAACGATCTACCATCACTCCCGTCTCCCCCCTGCTCCCTCCTTCGCCCCCACCCACCCCACCCCAGTGCCCGCCTCCGCTGCACACCCTCGCTGCTGGCAGAAGATGGAAGCCCTGGGTACATATGAGTTTTATGCATCATATGTTTTTCCTTGATCTGATATGCAGTTTTGCATAATAATGTGCAATTTAACACCAAAGAGCTACAGTGACTTTCATACCTCATCATAACTGGCTCTTCTCTATGTATTTGTTGGCTCCATTGTAACTATCTCAACCATTTAATACATAAACCGAGTCCCGAGTCCCGCTAACTGGAGGCTCTAGTTTCCGGTGTAAAAAAAAGGAAAATGAAGAAGAGCCACTAGTCGAGCGTCCTTATTGTACAACTCTAGAGCCCACCTAGAAGTTTCTCTCACAAAAAAAACCTCTAGGGCCCGCCTTTTGTCAGTGACCAACCAGGTCAGCCAAGTGCCAGTGAACAAACCTTGGATAGAGAACATGTTTAGCGGTTAAGATTAAGATAGAGCCCCCGGTGTTGGCATTCCTTGTTCCTTGCGCCATGAAGCGTGATTAGTGTGTATACTGATAAAAGTTGTCGGTATCAGATAACTATTCTTTTCTTCGAATCGAAGAGAAGAGGAAGATAAATGCACTCTCGACACCTGATAAATACGCCTTTTCCTCCTCGAAGAAAAAGGAAGATACAGTAGTAAATACACTTTTGGCCTCGCCGTTTTTTGACATTTTGTACCCGGGGAAAGTGTATTTCCCCTGCACGATCGGTTGGTGCTTCTGTCGTGGACCAAGGCAAAACAAAATCCTTCATCAGTTGCCGTCTGTGTGGGAGCATCCGGCAGCACGGCACGAAAACGACGGCCCAGAAGAAATAGAAAGCGTTTGATCCTCTGTTGGATTGGATTGGATGGATGGATGGATAAAAGGCCCAAGGCGCGGGCGCAGCCAAACCCTCGTCTCAGTCCCTCCCTTGATGGCGTAGGCCCACAGCGATCTACCATCGCTCCACCCCGTCTCCCCCTCACCCCTGCTCCCCACCCCCACCTCCGCCCCCGCCCCCCGCCGCCGGCAGAAGATGGAGGCCCCGGGCTCCCCCTACGCCTCCTCGCCCGA